>NC_083704.1:63873750-64197500 GCF_033118175.1 Dama dama | reverse complement strand
TCCAGGCAAGAATACTGCAGTGGGTTGCCATTTCCTTCTCTAGGGTATCTTCCCAACCCAGGGATCGAACCCAGGTCTCCCGCATTGTGGGCAGACGCTTTAACCTCTGAGCCACCAGGGAAGCAGGGGTTTAGCGGGCCGGAATTACTCGATTGCACAGCCGCCCACCCTCCCACCCCGAGGAGGGGGCACAGAGGGGCCGGAGGTTGACTTCAGCCCCCCGTGGGCTGTCACTCACTCAACGGGGCCCCCAAGAAAGCCACGAGGAGGGGGTGCGGAGAGCTTCCTGGTAGGTGAGCACGTGGCCATCCGTGGAGAGTGGGGTGCACTTGGGGAAGGTAGCCTGTGTCCCTTTCCTGTCAGAAAAGGGAATTCAGCTGAGCCGGTTTGAAAGCTCTGATGGGCCTCATTTCCCGTTCCTGAGAACGTCGGCAGCCCGTTAGCAGCTGGAGAGGCCCCGGAGGGGCTGTGCGGGCCGAAAGGCTTCTAGGGGCAGCAGGGTGACTCAGGCGGAGAAGAGGGTTGCTTACTGCAAGGCCGTGGTCCTGCAGAGGGGTCAGGAGCTTTGCTGGCAGGTGCGGGCTGGTTTGAAACCCCGTTTCTGGGCAGGCGCAGATGAGTCACGTCTCAGTTTGCTGACCTGGGGCTGGTCATTTGTCATCTTGTCTGTAACAACCCAGGCCTTGCCTTGTGCCTCTCTTCCCTTCGGCTGTTCCTGAGTCATCTCCTGCAATAAATCCGTTATCTCGTAGGTGACAGGTCTCTCTGAGTTCTTTGAGCCTCGCTGGCAAGTTAACCGAACCAGAGGAGGGGGTCGTAGGATCATCCAATCTACAAAGGGCAGGAGGGGAGCCGAGGGACAATCCCTGAATGTGTGACTGGAGGGCAGGGGCACAGGGGTGGGACATCTCGTGAGACTGAGCCCTTGACCTGATAGTCCTTCCAGGCAGTTTCACCCAGGTTGGATTGCAGGACCCCCCAGCTGGTGTTGGAGAATTGTTTGGTGGTGTTATAAAAACACATACATTGGAATTGGTATCAGAATTGTAGGAATATTTAATTCAATTATTTTCATTGCTTCTTGTTTATTAACATGAATATTTAAGGCTATGAATTTTTCTCTGAGGAGTGTTAACTCAGCTGTACTGTTTTTAGTATATCTGGATATTCCAAATGTGGGTTTTGATTTCTTTTTTAATCTGAATGTTGCTTAAGAGAGAGGTTTAAAATTTCCAGGCCAAGGGCCATTATATTGATTCTACCTCATTTTATTGAATTGTGAAGAGACTTTTTCTGTACTTGTTTTTTTAACATAATAAAATGTGTATAGTTTAAAAATTCAGATTATAGCACATCAAGCTTAAAACAAAAATCCTGTGCTCTGTTCATAGTATCTCTGATCACATTGTTTCCTTACGCATTCCCCCCCCACCATGAAATAACCATATATTTGTTATTGTTATTATTCAAAGACATTAGGTAATCTACCAACTTAAATTGGGGCCCAGGGTGCTAACCTGGCCAGTACTGTGGTTTCCTTTGTCCTGAGTGCACCCCACATCTGGGGTCCCCATGCCCCTCTCCTCGATTTGTGCCCTCGTGTAATCGAGTGCATCCTCCAGGGGCGCCTTCCTAAGTGTGTGTGAGGAGGCAGAACGTTTGAGGTTGTGGTGCTCATAAATGCTGTGTTTTATGTTACCCTTTAAAATGCATGTTTTGCACTTATCCTTGGTAAGAACATGGCTGGGTGTTGAATTCCAGGTAGGAGTGTGTTTTTCCTCAGTATATGGGGCTCCCCCAGCTTCCGTGTTGCTCTGAGAAAGTGGATGCCACTGGTCTCCCTACCTCATGTGCCCTGTGTTGGCCCCATGCAAGCCTTTGTGGCGTGGATGTGTCTTAATTTGGGTCTTTTTTCATTCTTTGGGCCCTTCACAAGGCCTCTCAGTGTGGTAACTAAGGTTATTTGGTTCTGGAATGTTCTCTTTTATTGTTATCTGTGCTGAGTTTTCTCTAGTCTCCCTGATTCCTGTTTTTCAGACATTGGACATCTTGGATCCACAGCCTGGTTTTCTTTTCTTCCCTTTGTCCATTTATCTTACTCTCTGGAAAATTTCCTCAAATTTGTTTTCCAATCATCCTAATTGTAAAATTTGTGCTCCCACAGATTTACTTTCTGAGCACTCCTTAGAAATTGTTCCCTGAATTTCCTTTGTTGTTTCCTTCATGGATCTTTCTGTATTGCTCAGAAGATACTCATTTTAGATTCACTTTCAAGTTTTGCTCTGCTGCCTGTATTGGAAGACTCTCTGTCTTCCATGTTTGGTGATCCTTACCTGTCTATTCATATTTAAATGGGAGGCACTAAAAGCTGATTAAACACATGAGTATCTAAGAGCTGAACCTGGAAGTCACCCCAGTGCACATGGACGGTAGGATGGATGAAGCAGTGTATCCCACAGTGGACGTTGTGTTGCAGTGACAGTGATCTGTACACATGTTCCTGCAGGCAGTTCTCACAAATGTGATGTTCAGCAGAAGCAGTGCACACACATGGTTCCCCTTACAGAACCCTGAAAACAGCAAAAGGAGTCTGTGTCACCAGATGTCAGCACCGGGTGTGGCCAGCCGGGGATGAGGGGCTGGGACATGGGGATAGGCGTGCTGAGTTAGTGAAAGTCCATCCAGCCAGACACGGGTGATGTGGGCACGTCACTGTGCATGGATTATACTTCACGTAGTTAAAAACATATGCATGAGACTGTTTGGGGTGGGTCTTGTGGATGGGTGTTCCTCCTGGTGGTGACCCCACGCACTCCCCCTGGTGAGTGTACTGTGAGTACATGGCGTGTGGGGTTTGGAATCTCGTGACCCCATGTGTAGACTTTCTGCTGCTCCCCACTCCCTCAGTTAGGAGCCTCATGGCTGCGCCTGGGAGCCTCTGCCTCATCTCCACAAGAATACATCTGTCATCTTCTAGCGGTGGGCAAGGGGGTGCCCTGGCTGCACAGATGGGTGGGGAGCAAGGACACGCAGCAGCCAGCCCCTGCCTCAGGGAACCCGGAGTCTCTGATTTCCAGCCTTTCTGGGACTCAGCACGAGCTGGCTCAGTTCTACATGGCTTCCCCAATCCTGGCATCCAAACAATTTTTATCTCCTTGTTTCTTCTCTGTTGCCTTTCTGGGCCTCTAGTTAAGAAATGAGGGGCCATCTGGACTAATTCTTCGAGACTTTTTTTTTTCTCTCCTATTTTCCATCTCCTTTTCCTTTTGTTCCTACTTCCTACTAGGTTTCTTCAACTTTATCTTCCAGTCCTCACATAGATGTTTTTTAAAAACAGCATTGTCATAGTTTTATATTTTTAATTAAACTGTTTATCTTGAGATCAGTTCAGTTCAGTCACTCAGTCCTGTCTGACTCTTTGCGACCGCATGGACTGCAGCACGCCAGGCTTCCCTGTCTATCGAAAACTCCCAGAGCTTGCTCAGACTCGTGTTCATCGAGTTGGTGATGCCATCCAACCATCTCATCCTCTTGTCAGCCCTTTCTCCTGCCTTCAATCTTTCCCAGCATCAGGGTCTTTTCCGGTGAGTCAATGAGACTTTTCCAGTGAGACTATCTGGAGATAGCCACATGCAATTATAAGCAATAATGCAGAGAGACCTGTGTTTTTTACCCAGTTTCCCACTGGTGACGTAGGAAAGTGTCACAACCAGGATGCTGACATTAATGCAGTCAGAAAGAGAATGTTCACCACCGGGATCCCTGCACCACCCTTTACAGCCTCCTCTCCCCCCATCCCTGGTCCTAGGCAGTCACTCATCTCTTCTCCAGTTTTGTAATTTTGTCATTTCAAGAGTTTATGTGAATGGAATCATGCAGTGTGAAGGCTTTTGTGATTGGCTTTCTTCCATTCAGTGTAATCCACTGGAGAGTCATGCTGGTTGTCCCTGTGTCAGTAGTCTGCTCCTTTATTGCTGAGCAGAATTCCATGGTACAGATGGACCACGCTCTGTTTAACCATTTACCTGTTGAAGGACATCTGAGATATTTCAGTTTGGGGCTTATAAATAAAGCTGCTCTGAATATTCATATTCAGATTGTTCCAGAAACATAAGTTTTCATTTCTCTGTGACAAATGCATGATGCAGTTGATGATATTTACATGTTCAGTTTTATGAGAAACAGCCACTGTTTTCCTGAAAGACCACACCATTTCACAGCAGGGTAAAAGTAATAAAATTTCACTGCATTGTCACCGGCACTTGGTTTTATCATTATTTAAAATGTTAGCTATTGTGATAGGTTTATCTCATTGCAGTTTTAACTTGCATTTTTCTAATGGTAATGATATTGAACATCTTTTTGTGTTCTTACTTGCCATCTGTATGTCTTCCTCAGTGAGCTATCTGTTTATGTCTTTTGCCCATTTTCTAATTGGGTTGTTTGGGTTTTTACTTGGAGAGTTCTTTATATATTCTAGATAACTAGAATATATATATATATATACATATATATATATATATATATAAAATAATGTATATAACTAGGTTTTTTTGGACTTGTGGTTTGCAGCTATTTCTCCCAGCCTGTAGCCTTTCTTTTCATTCTGTTAATGTGGTCCTTTGTAAGCAAAAATGTTTGATTTTAATGGATCCCAATTTATCAATTTTTCCTTTTATGGATCATGCTTTTGGTGACACGTCTTAAGCACTAACTCTCAATACTGAAGATTTTCTTGTTTTTTTTTTTTTTCCCTGAAGTTTTATAGTTTTGCATTTATATTAAATTCCATGATCCATTTTGAGTTAATTTTTATATAACAGGTGAGGTTGAAGTTCATTTTTTTCCAGCTGTTATCTGAAAAAATTAATAATTAAATTTATGTTTTTAGAAGTTTTAGATTTATAGAAAAATTGAGTGAATTGTGTGGAGAGTTCCCATATAATCTGCCTTTCTCATACTTTCCATGTGTGCCCAGTGATGTCTAACTCTTTGTGATCCTATGGACTGTGTAGCCCACTAGGCTCCTCTGTCCATGGGATTTTCCAGGCAGGAATACTGGAGTGGGTTGCCATTTCCTCCTTCACAGGATCTTCCCGACCCAGAAATTGAACCCATGTCTGCTGCATCTCCTGCATTGGCAGGCGAATTCTTTACCACTGAGCCACCTGGGAAGCCCCTCTCACACTCAGTTTCTCTTATTATTAGCATCTTGCATTAGTGTGGTGTATGTGTTCCACTCAATGAACCAATGTTAGTGCATTATTGTTAACTAAATTCCCGAGTTTACACATAGTGTTGTACATTCTGTGGGTTTTGACAGTGCATATAGTCTTATATCCACGATTACAGTCTCATGCAGAATAATTTCACCTAAAAATGTCAGCACTTAGTAATCACTGACCTTTGCACTGTCTCTGTAGTTCTGTCTTTTCCAGAATGTCGTAAATTTGAGATCATATGGTGTGTAATCTTTTCATACTGGCATCTTTCAGTTAGCAGTAGGCTTTTAAGGTTTCTCCATATACGTACGTATTTGTGTTTGTAGCTTGATAGCTCATTTCTTTTTTTTATCACTGAATATTCTGTTGTATGCATGTACCACATTTGTTTATCCATGCACTTATTAACAAATATTTTGAATGCTTCCAGTTTTTAACAGTTCTAAATATCGCAATAGTTTTTGTCTGGACATTTGTTTTCAACTCAGTTGGGTAAATACCTAGAAGCATGGTTGCTGGATTATATGGGAAGATTATGTTGAGCTTTGTAAGAAATCTCTAGAATTCCAAAAAAGCTTTGCATGCCCACCACCAACAGGTGAGAGTTCCTGTTGCTCCACATCATTACCGGCATCCGGTACTGTTGTTTTTTAAAAGGAGCATAATGTTGTTCTTTGGACTGCATGTAGCATTTCTCGTGTCTCCATAAGGAAACTAATTAGCATTTTTTGGAAGGTCTCTGTCTGTTTCTGTCTTGCTTTGGTTGCTTCTGTTTCCTCTTCTGTGGTCATCGTGTTCTCTGTCCTTCATGTTGGGCTTTCTGCATATGTCTGGTCATCCTTGGCGTTCCATTCACAGTCGAGCCAACTGGACGCTCTGTGCTTCAGGCTGGGGTTTTAATTGGTGAGCCGGTAGGGGCAGTGTTTTATTGGGGGAATGCCAGAAGTCTGATCTTCCACTGGGTGGAGGAGGTGGACAGCCTGCTTCCTGCTGCTCGTATGTGGGGAGGGGAGTCTAGGGGTGGCCACTCTGCGTCAGCCCTGGCCTCGCCCGTGTGCCCTGGGCACTCACCTACCCACTCCGCACCCCACAGAGCAAGTCTGCGGTCCTGTCCTGAGGGTGGCATCCGCCAGGAGTCAGGCACAGGCCGCATAGGGACTGGCTGGGGTGCGTGGAGACTGTCCAGCCCTCTTTCTTCCTGGCACCCTGTCCTTTCCTGCTGGAGTCTCAGTGGCTCTCCTCACCAGCCCTTGGGGTCAAGACTTTCCTGGCCTGTAAGTCAGGTGAGAAAACCTCTAGCCACCACATTGCCTCTGATGCTTCCTGTGTGGGTTCAGATGTTTAAACATCTTAAATTCTTTTAGTATGGTCTTGGGTGAAAGCAGAAACTCATATGGTCAGTCTATCACCTTTATCCCAAATCCCTCAATTATTTTATAAATATAAAACTAGTAGATAGAAAAAATCCTTTAAACATTCTAGGAACATGTCAAGTAAAAGGGAAAAGGTGACACTTTCTCACCACCTGCTACCATGGTCACTTCCCAGATGTCACTCTGTTAACTGGCAGGAGTGTGCGTGTCTGGTGTTTGTGGGTGCGTGTGGGTCATCACAGACCCAAAGCACACACGCGTGTGGGCACACTCCCCACCCAGACTGTGACTGCACCACATGGATCCCTTTCTAGATCCCTGCCCGCAAGGAGAGTAAGCAGGTGGCATCAGGTTCTGAGGCAAAATCGTGTCTCTTGGGGAGCCGATCTGGGAGCACAGGCTTGCCCGTCTCAGCTGCAGAGCTCCCGCTGGGTGGCCGGGCTGTGGGGTCTGCATGGAGACGGGGGCCCACCTAGTCCTGCCTTCCCTGGTGGTCGCCCTCACAGGTCTGTAGCACCGCCCTGATGGGACTGCAGCGGCTGCAGGGTGCAGCAGACCCGCTCTCTTCCCGACCCCGATATCCTCCCATGTCAGTCCTCGAAGGTCTGCCCCTTCCTCTCTGTTGTTTTTTGAATTTTTGGCTACACCATGAGGCATGTGGGGTCTTAGTTCCCTGACCTGGGAGCGAACCAGTGACCCCTGCAGTGGAAGCTCGCAGTCTTGACCACTCGACCACCAGGGAAGTCCCATTGCTTCTTCCTTTTATTTAAAAAAAAAAATTATTTTAATTGGAGACTAATTACTTTACAATACTGTGGTGGCTTTCGCCACACATCGACACGCATCAGCCACGGGTGTCCACGTGTCCCCCACCCTGAACCCCCTCCCACCTCCCTCCCTATCCCATCCCTCAGGGTCGTCCCAGTGCACTGGCCCTGAGCGCCCTGCCTCATGCATAGAACCTGGACTGGCGATCTGTTTCACATATGGTGATATACATGTTTCAGCGCTCTCTCAAACCATCCCACCCTTGCCTTCTCCCACAGAGTCCATGCCTCTCCTTTTTAGTAGCTGTATAGTACTCTGTAACCTGGAAGTAGTGTAATTACTTCACTGTTCTGTTTTTGGTGAGACTATAGAGCTCTCTCCTTTTACTTTAAAAGCTGTGACATTTTTAGGTCTAGATGCCAGCACTGCAGCCTGGGGCCCAAGCAGCGTGTGCCTCTGCTGGTCTTCTCTCACCTTGCCTCACTCAGGACACGTGCAAGCAGACCCAGATGCCTGTCCCGTCGGGCAGTCCTGGGCGCAGAGAGAGAGGTGGGGAGGTCTGAGGGCTGTTTACACGCAGACCAACCACGAGATAATTGCATGTCCCTCCTGCCTGCTCATTAAACTTGCCCGAGAGACCCCTGCTAGACTCTGCTGTCTTGGCTCTGTTTGAATTTCTACACAAATCAGAGACTTTTAAAAACACAAATTTTATCCTCCTTGAATGTCACAGTAGGATTTTGATAGGAATTTCTTACATTTTGATTCCTAAAGTTATTTTTCTGTCTCCACAGTGGTCCTCACGGTTCCATCGGTCATCGGGTCTCCCCCATGACTTGGAGCTTCCCTCATACCCCTGACTCCCCTCAGAGTCCTGGCTGGGGCTTCCCTTCCGGCAGGTGTTTGTCCCTGCAGATCAGTTCACTGGACTCTCCCCTTCCACCCCAGCATACCGAGGAGTGGACACTGGACAGGGTTTTCTTAACAGTCCAGCACCACCACCCCTTTTAGTTTAATGAGTGTCGTGTGGAAAGTTACCTGATAACAGTGGGACCACCATGTCTGTAGGACGGGCATGCGTCCCAGAGGCTGCCAGCCGAGGCTCGTGGACCACAGCAGGTGCTGTCAGTGCACGGCCTGTGAGACAGAACTCACACCACAAGCATCAAGGGGGGGTGGGGGGACGCCCACTCCCTTGCCTCCCGCTCTGCGACGCCCTGACTTCAGGCTCCCTGCCCGCTGGTGGTGCTGGCGGTGCCGTAGGAGCACACCCGCGGGCCCTCCCGGCGAGGTGGGAGCAAGGGTACCCGCAGGTGTGTCCTAGGCCACCAGCCTCAGTGGCCAGTGGCAGCTGCGGGCTTCATCTGGAGGAGGACCAGAGGGCTGGGGGGTCACCAGTGAGTGACCAACATGAAGAAGCCTCACGACATTCTTCTCCTGTGTGTTCTCAACCTGTATGATAGCAAATGCACGCTGCAGTTTTCTTTGCTTTCTGTTATGAAATTACGTGATACGACATCAACGTGTGTGTACAACGCATCTACACTTAAAACCAATACCGTCCTGTCCTGCTGACCTGCAGCATCGCCTGGTTACGAACGGAGTTGCTGCGGACGTGTGGGGCTATTTCTGGGTGCTCTTCTGTTCTCAGGGAACAGCGTTCCTGCCCGGCCAGCTGTCCTGTGGCAGAATCCTCCTCAGGGTTGTCGTGGTGGGAGGGGAGGCTGCCTCAAAGGGGAGGTGCACCTGCCCCTCCTCACTCCTGCAGGGTTTGCCGGGGCTGTTCCTTCAGATGGGTCTGCCTCCCGCCTTGCCACCGGCCAGTCAGGCAGGACCCCTATGCCTCAGGGCCTTTGTGCCTGCTGGTGCCCCCGCCTGGACGCTGGCCCCAGGTGCTTGCACTGCCTGCTTTGCTAGCTTCCTCTTCCAGCGAGACCTTCCCTTAGCACTCTGTTTAAAATTACAGCCCTGCGTCCCCCTGATAACGCCCTCTGCCCACTTCCAGCTTTAATTATCTTCACTGAACCTTCACCAGCTGACATGCTGTATAATTACTCATTTATTTTGTTCATTCTTTCCCCTCTCCTGAATGCGACTGTCCCAATGCTGGACGCACGACAGGTGCTTAGTTGTGAATCACTGAAGGAGGGAGTGAATGATGAGGGGTCCCTGGGCCTTGCACAAAGCGGGTGCTGAGTGAGTGTGGAAGGAAGAACATGTCTGCTGGGATCAGTCATTCTCCTGATGCACTTGGGGACCCCTCCCACCTGCAGCCCTGGATCTGCTCATCTTTCAAGTCAGAGAGTTCAGATGTAATCCCAGTTTGACAGGTGAGAACCTGACATCCAGAGGGGGTAATGGGACTTTCTCAAGCTCACCCAGCCTGGCCAGAGGGCTGCCCACATGCTGGCCAGCCCAGCACCCGCTGACACTCATTTCCTCATCTCCACTACGCAGCAACCAACAAATTCTTTGAACGTTTCTTTCTGAAGAGTTGTTGCTTGGCAATGGTTGCTAAGCAAAATTCATAATTAATGAAGAGTTCAGGGCTGTTGATCAGAAGCCCTCAGGAATGCCGAGACACCTGCAGGCTACAGCGGGCAGAATTCTGAGACGGCTCGAGATGGCTGTCTCCAGGGGCACACAGCCCGGGTGATCTCCTTCCCTTGAAAATGGGCAGAGCCTGTGGTTCAACAGGGTAGCTGCCCCCTTGATTGGGTTACATTACATGGCAGAGGGGTGGTGGGGCACTCACTTCTCTCGTCAGACTTGGTCACAGCAGCAGGAGGGCATGTTCCTGGTCTGTGAGAAAGTGGGGCCATGCTGCGGGAGGCACCCATGGACAGCCAGAAAGGAGCCAGGGCTTCCATCCCACACCAGCCAGCAGTAGTGAACCCGGAGGAGGACCCAGTCTCAGTGAACCCCAGCCTGGCCGGCACCTTGATCTGTCTGGGAAGCCCTCTGGCAGAGGACAAGCCGAGCCAGGCCAGCACCTGACCGGAGGAAGCTGAGAGATTGAGATGGCTGTTGGCCTGAAGTCATTACATCTGTGGTGACTGTGCACATAGGAAACTAACACGCGGGGCCTGGGGCACGGGGTGGGCTTAGCTTTTAGGAACAGCCTTGGTGCTGATGCTTCCTAAGGCCCACCTGCTGACTTTGGACTCCAGGATGTCTGGCTCTAGGTGAGTGATCACACCATCGTGGTTATCTGGGTCATGAAGATCTTTTTTGTATAGTTCTTCTGTGTATTGTTGCCACCTCTTAATATCTTCTCCCTCTGTTAGGTTCATACCATTTCTGTCCTTCATTGTGCCCATCTTTGCATGAAATGTTTCCTTGGTATCTCTAATTTTCTTGAAGGCCTTAGGAAGCATCACTGCGAACAAAGCTAGTGGAGGTGATGGAATTCCTGCTGAGCTATTTCAAGTCCTAAAAGATGATGCTATGAAAGTGCTGCACTCAATACACCAGCAAATTTGGAAAATTCGGCAGTGGCCACAGGACTGGAAAAGGTCAGTTTTCATTCCAATCCCAAGAAAAAGCAATGCCAAAGAATGTTCAAACTACCACACAATTGCACTCATCTCACACTCCAGCAAAGTAATGCTCAAAATTCTCCAAGTGAGGCTTCAACAGTATGAGAACTGAAAACTTCCAGATGTTCAGGCTGGTTTTAGAGAGCCAGAGGAACCAGAGATCGAATTGCCAACATCCAGCATTTGTTGGATCATCGAAAAAGTGAGAGAGTTCCAGAAAAACATCTATTTCTGCTTTATTGACTACGCCAAAGCTTTTGACTATGTGGATCACAACAAACTGTGGAAAATTCTTCAAGAGATGGGAATACCAGACCACCTCACCTGCCTTCTGAGAAATCTGTATGCAGGTCAAGAAGCAACAGTTAGAACTGGACATGGAACAACAGACTGGTTCCAAATAGGGAAAGAAGTATGTCAAGGCTGTATATTGTCACCCTGCTTATTTAACTTATATGCAGAGTACATCATAAGAAATGTCAGGCTGGATGAAGCACAAGCTGGAATCAAGATTGCTGGGAGAAATGTCAATAACCTCAGATATGCAGATGACACCATCCTTATGTCAGAAAGCAAAGAGGAACTAAAGAGCCTCATGATGAAAGTGAAAGAGCAGAGTAAAAAAGCTGGCTTAAAACTCAACATTCAAAGAACTAAGATCATGGCATCTGGTCCCACCACTTCATGGCAAGTAGATGGGGAAGCAATGGAAACAGTGACAGACTTTATTTTGGGGGGTTCCAAAATCACTGCAGATGGTGACTAAAGCCATGAAATTAAAAGATGGTTGCTCCTTGGAAGAAAAGCTATGGCCAACCTAGACAGCATATTAAAAAGCAGAGACATGATGTTGCTGGTAAAGGTCCATCTAGTCAAAGCTATGGTTTTTCCAGTAGTCGTGTTTGGATGTGAGTTGAACCATAAGGAAAGCTGAGGGTGGAAAAATTGATGCTTTTGAACTGTGGTGTTGGAGAAGACTCTTGAGAGTCCCTTGGTCAGCAAGGAGATCCAACCAGTCCATCCTAAAGGAAGTCAGTCCTGAATATTCATTGGAAGGATTGATGCTGAAGTTGAAACTCTAATACTTTGGCCACCTGATGCGAAGAACAAACTCATTGGCAAAAACCCTGATGCTGGGAGGGATTGGGGGCAGGAGGAGAAGGGGACGACAGAGGAAGAGATGGTTGGATGGCATCACTGACTCAATGGACAGAAGTTTGGGTAAACTCCGGGAGTTGGTGATGGACAGGGAGGCCTGGCGTGCTGCAGTCCATGGGGTCGCAAAGTCGGACACGACTGAGCGACTGAACTGTATTGAGCTTGGTGCTGTAATTGGCCGCCAGGACCATGAGGATAGGAAAGATGGATCCAGGACAACTGTACATAGTCACATGGAGTTTTCCCCCGTTAGCCTGGCGTGGGGGGGTGGTGTTCTGCAAAGCCGCATCGTCCTCTTCTGATGCGTGTGTCTACTGTTGGAATATAGTGGTCCCCCTTTTCTGTCTTATTGTCCCAGTACGTTAAAAATGAAGCCTGGGGATGTTTCATTTTGATAAAATCTTGCCCTGAACCTTTAAAGAAAGATCCACGCAGAGGTCAGGGCGTGGGCAAGCTGTGCTAGGACCCCAGTGGACTCAAGCCCCTTTCCGCTGGGGGTGGAGAACTTGGCACGCCACCTCCCCACCCCACAGGCGTATCTGAATGATGGGTGGCGAGCCGGGGCTTGAGGACAGGCTCCCCTGTGTGCCCTCTGGCGGGGTGGTGGAGGCCCCTCGGATCTGGAAAACCACCTCCCAGAGAGAGGGGTTTGGCTCAGGAGCAAGTCCGGGAGCCACAAAGAGGATCCTGCTGGTGCTGAGGCTGGTGGAGGGAAAAGGGTCCCGCCCCCGCGAGGTGGCTCCGCCCATAGCCCCGCCCCAGTCCCACAGCTCCACACGAAATTTCTGGCTCCGCCCACCGACCCGCCCCACCCATTCCGGCTGTGCTGGCTCCGCCCACATGGCCTCTACGGGCTCCACCTGTGCTCCCCCAAGTGCCCCTCTCCCCGTGCTAGCCCCGCCCACGCCCCGCCCACCTCACCCCACCGTGGTGGCTCGCCCGTGGCCCTGCCCCATCCCCTTCTGTGCTGGCTCCGCTCATAGCTCCACTCCATCCCTTGGCTGGCTCCGCCCACAGTGCCTGTACTAGCTCCACCCATGCCTATCCCAGTGTAGCCCCGCCCACCTCACACACACACACACACACACACACACACACACACACACACACACACACACACACACCGTGCTGGCTCCGCCCACAGCCCCTCCCCACCCATCCCTACACAACCGTGCTAGCCCCGCCCCCGTCCCGCAGCTCCGCACCAAGCTTACTGGCTCTGCCCACGGCCCCACCCCACCTATTCCCACCGTGCTGGCTCTGCCCACTGAGCCTCTACTGGCTCCACCCATGCCTCCCAACAGTGGCCTCTCCCCGTGCTAGCCCCGCCACCTTATCCCTACCAGGCTGGCTCTTCCCGCAGCCCCGCCTCACCTCCCCTGGCTCCGCCCATAGCCTCACCCCCACCCCATATTGGCTCCGCCCACCACATCCCAGTATGCTGGCTCGGCCCACAGCCCCGCTACCCCTCCTAACTGGCCCCACCCACACCCTCCCCGCCCCGTCTGGCCCCGCCCACCCTATCCCTACTCGCCCTGCTAACCCCTCTCACGCCCCGCTCGCCCACCCCAACCGTGCTGTCTCCACCCACAAGCCCCACCCCTACCCGCTCTGAGTTGCCTTCGCCCACATCCCTTTTCCGCGCACCCCGTCCCAGGCGGAGCTGAGGCCATGAGGATACCGCCAAGGCAAAGGGGTGGGTGAGAAGAGGGGCTGCAGACTCGGTGACTCATAGGGAGGCTGCTGAGGGTGAAATACAGAATTAAGCGTAGCAGTGAAAGAATGGATGTTATCAGAACGCCTGACATAAGATTTTGAAACAAGGGACTTAAACCTAACAAAGATGAGGTCTTTAGAATGTAAAAGAATCATAAAATAAAAGATATGAAAATGAGATTAAGGGTGAAGAGATAAAGGCAAGCAACCCACGAGGTGCTGGAGCAGAGATGAGTGAGGACAGAGTTAACACCTACGACACGGTGTTTTAAGTATATGAAACTGCAGACTGAACATGAGAATTAAGAGCTGAGTTGTTATGAGTGAAAGTGAACATAAAAGTAAAACAAAAGGACAGCACTTTATGTGACGCCTACACCCCCCCCCCCCAAATCATAACACAAAAGAGACCCACCCATTCTCAAAGTAAATAAAACCAGGAAAGAAGGTGGAAAAGAGCAGGTGAAGTAAGATCTGGCGAAAGATCAATTCAAACCACAGACATCAGGAAAGTGACACGCAGGTAAACTTAAAAGTTGTGAGTAAAATCCCAGTTTCTTTCTCCAAAAGCCCAGACCTCCAAATGGAGGGATTTCCAGAAACAAAGCCTCCTCTTGGGCCCAGCACTGGGCCTGCCCTGCCCCTGCCCTGGCCATGTCATCATCCCTGCAGCCCCGTGCCTTCCTCTCTGTGGAGCTCCCCCAACTACAGCCACTGGGCTGTCTGGTGACCTCACACGTGGGCAGACAGACAGGGTGAGGAGGGCTCCCAGCCAGTAGCCTGTGGCAGAATCACCTGCTGGCTTGTGGAGCCTGGGGCCTGGGAGGGGAAGGGTCAGCAGTAAGGCCTGCAGGTGAGGGCACGCTGCTGCTAGGCCCGCGTGTGAGAGTGCTGGGGCCGGCCTCAGCCTCCCAGGACACAGGCACCGGGAGCTTGCCCTCTGCCCGCGTTAATGGGCCAGGGCCGGGCAGTGGGGAGCAGCCTCGCCCTAGACCACCGCAGGAGGGAGATGGATGGCTGGTCTGCCTTGGCTGGTGCGCCTCTTACCTGGGGCCCCTGCTCCCGCCTAGGCCCAACCCTTCCAGGGAGCGTCCGGGGAGCTTCCCACTCCATACTCGACTCCCCGCGTCCTGTCCTCCTCCTGAAAGATGCATGGAGCTTGAAAATTTCATCAAAGCCTTCTGCTTCCTGGGCAGGAGGGAGGAGCTGGGAGCCCTGGGGGGCCCGGGCTGTGGTGCCGCTTGGCCAACCCCAGACACTGCTCTGGGTTTTCGCAGAGCTCGGTGCGAGGAGCCGCTGGGGGCGGGGAGCCCCGGGTGTGCGTGCGCGCACGTGGCAGGTGCAGCATGGGGCCAGCAGGGACAGGGCTCCACTGTCAGCGGACAGCGGCAGGCATCCACTCTCCTCTGCAGCTGTTCTTGGTGTTATTTAAATACAGATCTTGTATCTACGCGTGGGTGTGAAAACAAGCGTGGGTGTGAAAACAAGGGTGGACACGCGGGGCAGTTCCTGTCCTGTGGCTGCCATTAGCTTGGCAGGGACTGCCTCACCCTGACGCCATCGCAGGTGGGCAGGTGCGTCCGCGGGCATACCTGGAGGTGGGCTTGCAGGGTCTGCCCGGTGGGACCTCCGACTTCCCTGCACAACTGCCCCACGAGGCAGCCCCGAGCCGTGTAGGCGGTGTGTTTCCTGTGTTCTCACCAACAGAGTGCTGTGCAAATAACTGGAAACTGGGCGATTTCCCCAGCTCGATGGGGAACCATTTGGGAAAGTATAAGGAAGCTGGTTTGCCACGTGCTCTTCAAGCTACTTTCTTAGCACACAACAGAGGACGAGCTGTCTGGAGACCAGAGGAGGGTTAGCTTGGTGACCCGTGTCAGTGACCCGTGCTGGTGTGTGTGCTTGCACACGGGCACGGGCGTGCATGTCTTACTCAGAGCGTTCCCACCTCTGGATCCGGTCACAGAGCCCATTGCCTTCTGTGGGGAGGGGACGAGAGCTCCCCGCCCTGCTCCCCAAGAGAAGTGTGGGGCCCTGGCTGGTGGGTCCGTGTGACGGACTGGGCGGGGAGGCGGGTGCTCATTCTGGGCCGTGGGGTTGGCCTGGCCCAGGCCGGGGGCGTGCTGAGCCTGGAGCCCGAGGCAGCCCTGCCTGCTAGGAAGGGGGCTCTCTCTGCACATGGCGGTGGGCCGGCATGGCCTGGTGTGGGCTGGCTGGGCTCGCTCCAGCACCAGTGGTCAGCTGTGGGTTTACTGGGCGGCTGCTCTAGGGTAGCTCTGCAGGGATGACCAGCTCTCTTGTACGGGGTCTCCTGTTTGCCAGTGCACTGGCTGAGCTCGTCCTCCGGGAGAGACAGAAGGCTCAGCACTGGCAAGGTCACCCCCCACCCCAGGGCGTGCCCACAGGGAGGGGAGCCCCGCGGCCAGCATGGGGACCCTCTCCTGCAGCGGGACAGGCGTGCGCGGGCCCTCTGTGCAAAGCTGACCACCAGCATTCAGCACGCAGCACACAGCGGGGACTGGGACCTGGTGACAGGCAGGACGAGGCCACTGCTCCTGGGAGGGGGCGGGCACGCATGCAGACCCAGGGACAGGGGCGTGTGAATCTGATGGGAGCCGGGGGAGGATCCCTGGGGAGAGGTTTGGGCTGGGGTTTGATGGGTACGTAGGAGTTCACCTATGGCCCTAGGGGCGGGGCCCGCCTCCTGGCTCCTGGGACCCCTGCTGACACTGGAGTCAGAAGGCAGAAGAACTTCACCCCAGAGCTGAGGAATGGGGGGCCCTGCGCATGCAGTGGGCACTCTGGGGCCCCCAGTCCTGCAGGGGCTGCCCCTGCCCAGGCAGCCCAAGGATTAAACAGACTTTGTTGGGATTACTGCTGCCAATCAAGTTCAAGTGCATTTTTAAGAGCTTAATTTGCGGCCCTGGGTTTCAAATAAAATCATCAAGTCCAGTCGATTAAACTCATTAAGGCAGCCGGACTGGCTGGCGTTCGTGCCACCGTCAGATTCGGAGAATTAATTAGGGGCCTGTTATCCTTTGTCGGGATTAGTGAGGCCAGCCCAGAGGCTCGGGGTTTCACTAAAAGACGGCCCGTAATCTCTTTAGTGGGGCCCCAGGAGACAGCTCTGGGAGGCTCCTGTGAAGCAGGAAGTGCTGGGCGTCTCTGATCCTCTCCCGCAGGCCCAGGAGCCGGTGGGAGGGAGTGGGAGGCTCCAGGGAGCCCGTCCTGGGTGGCACTTCAGATCACGTGCGGCACACCGTCCTGACCTCAGACCTGGGAGGAGGGGGGCCTGTGTGGAGGACGTCTCTGGGCTCCTTTGCTTTTCAAAAGTGCCCCACACCCAACGGGTGGGATTTCAGGCTTCCATCTTGTTAACTCGGCCGTGTGACCAAACTTGGCGCCAGGAGCATCCTGATCCCTTGGGGGGCTGGTTTCTATGAAGAGCGGGTCAGAGCACTCCCGGGACCTGGTGTAGTTGTTGTTTAGTCACTGCCTTGTGGCTGACTCTTGGCAACTCTATGAACTGCAGCACACCAGGCTCTTCAGTCTTCCACTGTCTGACAGAGTTTACTCTGACTCATGTCCATCGAGTTGGTGATGCCATCCAACTATCTCATCCTCTGTCATCCCCTTCTCTTCCTGCCCTCAATCTTTCCCAGCATCAGGGTCTTTTCTGATGAGTCTGCTCTTCACATCAGGTGGCCAGATTATTTGAGTTTAAACTTCAGCATCACTTCTTCCAATGAATATTCAGGACTGATTTCCTTTAGGATGGACTGGCTGGATCTCCTTGCAGTCCGAGGAACTCTCAAGAGTCTTCTCCAACTCCACAGTTCAAAGGGGCATCAATTCTTTGGCGCTCAGCCTTCTTTATAGCCTGGGGTTAAACCATAGACTTCAAGTGCTGGGCCAGGCAGGCACTGCCTGAAACATAAGCCAGCCTGGAGGAGGATGGCGACAGAGATGATACTGGGTGAGACCTGGATCAAGCCATACCTGAAACTGCCCCTTGGACTTTTTGGTTAAATGAACCAGTCTGTCCCTCCTTTCCTGCTTACACCAGTTGAAACCAAATCAGCCAAGATCTCAGGTGTCCGGCCCTCCATGCGTTGGAGCTGGGCAGGACTAGCGAGGAGCTTCAAAGTCCTCCCATTTGGTTTGTGGGGAAACTGAAGGCAGAGAGCCAGACGTGACCGTGAGTTGGTGGAACTCGGTTGCAGAGGCAGTAGTGCCAGTAAACCAACTCAAAGTGGCCCAAGAAAAGGGGGGCGTTTACAGGGCCCCAGGGCAGAAAGGGAGAGGCCTTGGGGGTGTACAGAGCAACTGCTTCTGTTGGGCCCCCAGGCCTCTCTGCATCCCTTGGCTCTGCTCTGGGAGGTGCCCCCTCCCTGCCCCCCACCCCCAGCCAAGCCAGTGCCCAGCTGTGGTTTCTTGAGTCACTCCAGCAAATAAAGAAAGTGGGAAACTTCCTCTTTCCGACAGCTGCCACCAGTGCCCCAGGATCATGCCTTTTGGCTCTGACAGGACCATGTCCCTGTGGTCAGATGCCAGCTCTACTCAAGAAAACACAGTCCCTGACTGGCCAGGCTCGATCACACCCGGGAACTGGGGGTGAAGGCCTGAGGCTTGGGGGACCCCATGAATGCCTGGGGCAGCTGCTATGCATGCTGGGCAGGCAGAGACCATGGAAACTCTGAGAACCACGGGGGGAATACCTGACGCTCGGAGGAGAGGGAGGGGTCTTCTCAGCAAAGCAGGGTTGGGGCGGGGGGTGTCCCCAGGGCAGGGAGCAGTTACAGAGGCTGAGGCATCGAGGGTCTTGGGCTGGAAAGCAAGCTGCCAACTGTGAGGTCCTCTTTCAGTCAGGCCACCTTTGGGGCAGGTGGGCACCCTGGCGCCCTCTCTGCCAGGCACCCAGGCAGGACAGGGGTGCCCGCTGCAGTGAGAGAGGTGGGCCGACAGGTGTGCAAAAGACTTTTTACGTGTGTCACAAGTGCCGGGGTCTGGGGCAGGTGAGGGGCTGGCAGGAAGGACCGGCTAGCCTGAGAGTGGGCAGGTTGAGGTTGGCAGAGGGCCTGGGGACCCAGGATGCCGCTGAGCTGCGGGGGACGCTCCCATCCCTGGGGTCCCCGGACCTGGGGTGCAGACTGCAGAGGAGCCCAGCTGTGATCCGCCCGCGCCCCGGCTCCCTGGGCCCCGAGAGCCCCAAGCATGATCCGAGAGCTCAGCTCAGCTGGGTGAGGCCCTTGCCTGACGCCCATGTTCGGATCCAGCTCTCAAGCGTGCTCCCTCTGCTGCCTGGCCTATCCTTGCTGCAGTGGGGCGTGGGACTGGAGCGTGGGCAAGGGCAGTGTCCCACAAGGGCTGGCCCCCACCCAGAGGCTCCCCTCGTGCCCCTCCCCCGTTCTCCCCCAGGCCCTTTCCTCTTCGCTGATCAATAGGCCTGGACTGATGGTTTCCTTAGCAACCTTCCCACAGGCAGCTGCCCTGGGTCAGCCTGCTTTCCCCTCCGAAAGTCGGCTCCTCGAAGGCCCTGCAGGCACCTCCTGCGCCGGGCTGAGGGCTGGGGGTCCAGGCCACCCTTGGCCACGTGGGTGATGCTGCCGGGCTGCCTGGGAGCCCAGCACTGTGGGCGGCCTGCGGGCAGAGTCCAGGCTCACAGGCTGCAGGGGTGTGGGGGACGGCGGCCCGAGTGGGCGTCTGCGCTGGGCCAGAGCAGGGGGGCGGCCCCAACATGCGGTCCCCAGTGACTGGGCACCAGCCAGTCCGCAAGGGCACTGGCGGAGCCTGTGAAATGGGCCGGACTGCACTCTGCCCACAGACACCCATCCAGGCACCACGCTCTGTCCACAGGCGTCCATCCAGGCGCAGAGCCCGGAGCCTGGTGAGCCCCACCTGTGGGCTCTGACGGCCCCCAGAGCCACGGGCCCCCTCCCCCGGGAGGGGGTCACCATCCCTGGTCTCCCTTTGGGCCCTCCCCCCTCCAGAGTTACCTTTGCAGCCCAAGCTGGACACTGTGTCCTGTATCCTGTGATTTCTCTGTCTCAGTTTGGGGCTCACAGTTGGACTTCTGTGTGAAACTGAAAGTCATTCGGTCGTGTCTGGCTCTTTGCGATCCCACGGACTATGCAGTACATGGAATTCTGTAGGCCAGAATACTGGAGTGGGTAGCCTATCCTTTCTCCAGCGGATCTTCCCGACCCAGGAATCGAACTGGGGTCTCCTGCATTGCAGGCGGATTCTTTACCAGCTGAGCTACCAGGGACTTATGTGTAGTTTGCATAAAAATCCCAATTTCTGGCTTCCCTTAAACCATGGGAAGCACTCGTTTAGCTTGGCACTTGGGGCACCAGGCGGGGTTGAGGGGGTTGGCCCTGCAGTGCTTCACCCTGTCTGCATGGAGGCCTCTTGACCCTTTGTGGGCTGGAGGAGGCCCAGGGCCCTGGAGGGGAGTCCTGGGAGGGAAATCCCAGGGGGAGAGGCCTAGGAGGGGAGTTCTGGGGGAAGGCCCAGGGGAGGAGGCCCGGGGGGGGAGGCCCAGGACCCAGGAGGGGAGTCCTGGGAGGGGAATTCCAGTGGGGGAGGCCCAGGAGGGGAGTCCCGGGGGGGGCGGCCAGCACCTTGAGTGGCAGATGCTTCTCCTGACCCCCAGTCCCTGGGAAAGCCTCCTGCCCCACACTGAGCACCCAGCAAGGGCGGGCTCAGGAAACTTCCAGCTCCTTTCCCTCCACCTGCCCCAGGGGAGTGAGGTGCTGGGGGAGGTCCACCTCTAAACTCACTGGGCCTCTGAGCCCAGGGGTCTGACCTGCCCTGCAGCGACCGCTGCCCTGAATGCCCTAGGCCGGGGCCCGGGGGTGTGTCCCCCCCAGCCCTCCCTCTGGGAAGCCGCTGGCCAGGTCAGGCAGGCAGTGGGAAGACCCCCTCGCGTCTGAAGGCTGAGGTTGCCCTTGTAGCTGAACCAAACCTACTGACCCTGCGCTGCAGTGAGGGAGAGGACCCCATTTTTCGCGAGGTCACGCAAGATCGGGCAGCTCACCTCTGAGGACACTGTCTCCCTGGTGCTGCTCGGGAGAGTTTTACAGGCCCGTGGGGGCGGGGGGCTGCAGGGGCTGTGAGCAGCTCGTGTCAGCCCCCCGGGCTGGCTGCATCAGGGTAACACCTGTGCACCCCCAGCCTCCTGGTGTCTGCCAGCCTGGGGTCTGTGTGCTTGCTGTCAACACCTTTCATCTGGAGGGGGTCTCCTTCCTGTGAAGACCGTTTAGGAACGTGTGTCAGGACTTTATCTGTGCCTTTCGGGGAAACAGGAGTTTGGGGGGTGGGCCCCCACAGCTCAGCCCTGCCGTGGGTGGGTGGGGGTGGGTGCCCCTCGCTGCCCCCTCAGTGGAATAAATATTGATTTATTTCATTTGATAATTCCTCACTGGAAGGCAGGCCACCCCCCCAGGGTGCTTGGCGGGTCTTTCCTTGTCAGGAGCTTCCAGAGATGGCAGCAGAGAGGTTTAATTACAACCTACCCGCAGCCCCTGGGGCACTGGCCCAGCCTGGGCACACCCCAGGCTTGGCAGGCTTTAACTAGGAACAAAGAAGCGCTCCCGGAGCCCCGCTCAGCCGTCTGCCTCCCACTGGCGGGCGGAGCTGGCTGGCACGGCCTCCGCCGGGTGGTCAGCTGGCTGTCCAGGGGCGGCAGGGGGCCTGTGCCTTTGCGCTGATGGACAGAGGGTAGCAGTCGGCACACGGGGCTGGTTTGAGCCAAGCTGTTGTGCGGTTCTTTTCTTTTTTAATAAGATAACTTTATGTATTATTTTGTTTATTTTTGGCTGTCCTAATATTAGGTCCAAATACGTATGTCCAAATGTTACATTTGGTCTTGGTGGCCACACAGGGTTTTCTCTGGTCGTGGTGAGCAGGGGGTCATGCTGCTGGCTGCAGAGTGCGGGCTTCTCACGGCAGTGACCTCTTGATGGGGAGCTGGGGCTGTCGGGTGCTGGGGGTTCAGTTAGCTGTGGTGCACAGGCGTGGTTGCCCCATGGCATGTGGGGTCTTCCCAGATCAGGGACCGAACCCTGCATCTCCTGCGTTGGCAGCTGGAGTCTTTGCGACTGAGCCACCAGGAGGCCGGATGGCTGTTTTCTGTTCTGTCGACGGCACTCAGGGCGAACATGAGCCACGGAGGTGCCTGCTCCTGAGAACCCGCCTCCTTTCGCATCACCCGTCTCCGTTTCATCCTTGGCACCCATTCCTGCCAGAGCTAGCTCTGGGAGTATCCATGGTGGTCCTGAACGCCGGAGCCTTACCCACTGGGCAGCTCAGAGTGGGGGTTGAGCCCATGAGCTCGTGACTGTGCCCTTGGGCAAGTCAGCAGGACAACCCAGGGGTGTCCTCACCCCACCCCACCCCCTGCAGCCCTGGGGGTGGGCTGCATGCAGAATGCCTGCCCCCCTGCCTGAGACCCTCTCCTGTGTCACAGCCTGGAAGAACGGGAGCTGGAAGCTGAGCACACAGCTTGCCCTGCAGCCCACCGTGGGCAGTGCTTTTTCTTTTCTTCATTAAAAAATAATCTTTTGCCCCCTGCCGTCTCACAGCATGTGGGATCTAGTTCCCCGACCAGGGACCGAACCCAGGCCCCCTGCATCGGCAGTGCTGAGTCTAACCCCTGGGCTACCTGGAAAGTCCTGGCAGTTGTTTTTTTAAATTTGCTTATATTACTTTTTTTTTTGGTATGATTCTTATTACCTCTTTTAGTTCTTAGATTTATTTCACTAAGGATATACTGTGTAATTACTGTTTCTTTAAAAAAAATTTTAATTGTAGTTAAATTCACATAATGTAAAATTTACCGACCTTGCTATTTTTAAGTGTACAGTTCACTAGTGTTAAGTGCATTCATATTATGATGTGGCCAATGTCTAGGACTCTTCATCTTGGGAAACTGAAACTCTGGCCCTGTTAAACACTAACTCCCCGCCCCTCCGCCAGCCCCGGCCCCATCTCCACTCCCTGTCTCTATGGATTTGACTCATCTAGGGGCCGCCAGTAAGCGGACTCAGACAGTGTTTGTCCTTTTGTGACAGGCTCACCTCATGTTGTCCCATGCGTCAGAATGTCCTTTCTTCTTAAAGGCTGAAGAGTATTTTGTTGCTTGAGTGGTCACCCTTTGCTTATCCATTTAGTCCTCCATGGACACTTGGCTTTTGTGAATAATGTTGCTATATCAACATGGGTGTCTAAATATCTGAATCCCAGTGTTCAGTTCTTCTGGGTATGTACTCAGAAGCTCTGGATCGTATGGCAATGCTATTTTTAGTTTTTGCGGACCCTTCATATGGTTTTCCACAGCGGGTGCACCCTTGCACATTCCATCAGCAGTGCCCAGAGGTTCCAGTTTCTCCACATCCTCCCCAGCACTTACTTCCTCCTCCTCCCTCCCTCTCCTCCTTCCCTCCGATCTGTTAATAGTGCTCGTCTTAACAGTTGTGAGTTGACATCTCTTTATGGTTTTAATTTTCATTTCTCTAATAACTAGCACCTCTTCATGGGTCACAGCCTTGTCATGGCAGAGGGACTTGCAAAACTCAATGAAGCTATGAGCCACCCACGATAGGTCATAGTGGAGACTTCTGATAAAACGGGGTCCACTGGAGGAGGAGATGGGAAACCACTCCATTATTCTTGCCTTGAGAACCCTGTGGACAGTGTGAAAAGGCAAAAAGATGTGACAGCAGAAGATGAGCCTGCCAGGTCAGAAAGTGTCCATAATGCTACTAGGGAAGGACGGAGGGCAATTACTAATAGCCCCAGAAAGAATGGAGTGGCTGGGCAAAAGCGGAAATGATGCCCAGTTTTGGACGTGTCTAGTGGTGAAAGTAAAGTTTGTTGCTGTGAAGAAGAATATTTCATAGGAACCTGCAATGTTAGGTCCATGAGTCTAGTAAATTGGACATGGCCAAGCAGGAGACGGCAACATTGTACATCAGCCTCTTAGGAATCAGTGAACTAAAATGACAAACGTGTGAATTTAACTCAGATGGCCGTTATATCTACTGCTGTGGGCAGGAATCCCTTGGAAGAAATGGAGTAGCCCTCATAGTCAACAGGAGTCCAGAATGCATTATGTGGGTACAACCTCAAAAACGACAGAATGATCTGTTTTTTCCAAGGCAAACCATTGAACATCATGGTATTCCAAGTCTCTGTGCCAACCATTGATGTTGAAGAAGCTGAAGTTGACTGAGTCTATGAAGACCTACAAGACTTCCTAGAACTGACACCAAAAAAAAAAAAAAAAAAAAGATGTCCCTTTCATCATAGGAGATTGAAATGCAAAAGTAGAAAGTCAAGAGATACCTGGAGTAATAGGCAAGTTTGGCCTTGGAGTACAAAATGAAGCAGGGCAAAGACTAACAAAGTTTTGTCAAGAGAACACGCTGGTTATAGCAAACACTTTCCCCAACAACCCAAGAGATGACTCTACACATGGACATCACCAGAAGGTCAATACTGAAGTCAGATTGATTATATTCTTTGTAACAGAAGATGGAGAAGCTCTATACAATCAGCAAAAACAAGACTGGGAGCTGACTCTGGCTCAGATCATAAGCTCCTTATTGCAAAATTCTATCTTCAGTTGAAGAAAGTATGGGAAACTAATAGGCCATTCAGGTGTGACCTAATCAAATCTCTTAGGATTATACAGTAGAGGTGATAGATTCAAGGGATTATGTCTGGTATACAGAGTGCCTGAAGAACTATTCAGTATTCTTACCTCGAGAACCCCATGAACAATATGAAAAGGCAAAAAGATAGGACACTGAAAGATGGACTCCCCAGGTCGGCAGGTGCCCAATATGCTACTGGAGATCAGTGGAGAAATAACTCCAGAAAGAATGAAGAGATGGAGCCAAAGCAAAAACAACACCCAGTTGTGGATGTGACTGATCATGGAAGCAAAGTCCAATGCTGTAGAGAGCAATATTGCATAGGAACTGTAATGTTAGGTCCATGAATCAAGGTAAATTGGAAGTGGTCAAATAGGAGATGGCAAGAGTGAACATCGACGTTTTAGGAATCAGAGAACTAAAATGGATTGGAATGGGTGAATTTAACTCAGATGACCATTATATCTACTACTGTGGGCAGGAATCCCTTAGAAGAAATGGAGTAGCCATGATAGTCAACAAGAGTCTGAAATGCAGTGCTTGATGCAATCTCAAAAACGACAGAATGATCTCTGTTCGTCTCCAAGGCGAACCCTTCAGTATCACAGTAATCCAAGTCTGTGCCCTGACCAGTAATGCTGAAGAAGCGGAAGTTGAACAGTTCTATGAAGACCTACAAGACCTTCTAGCACTAACACCCAAAAAAGATGTCCTTTTCATTATAGGGGACTGGAATGCAGAAGTAGGAAGTCAAGAAACACCTGGAGTAACAGGCAAATTTGGCCTTGGAGTATGGAATGAAGCAGGGCAAAGACTAATAGAGTTTTGCCAAGAGAATGCACTGGTCATAGCAATCACCCTCTTCCAACAACACAAGAGAAGACTCTACACATGGACATCACCAGATGGTCAACACCGAAGTCAGATTGATTCTATTCTTTGCAGCCAAAGATGGAGAAGCTCTATACAGTCAGCAAAAACAAGACCGGGAGCTGACTGTGGCTCAGATCATGAATTCCTTATTGCCAAATTCAGACTTAAATTGAAGAAAGTAGGGAAAACCACTAGACCATTCAGGTATGACCTAAATCAAATCCCTTATGACTATACAGTGGAAGTGAGAAATAGATTTAAGGGACTAGATCTGATAGACACAGTGCCTGATGAACTATGGATGGAGGTTCGTGACTTTGTACAGTAGAGAGAGAGCAAGACCATCCCCAAGAAAAAGAAATGCAAAAAAGCAAAATGGCTGTCTGAGGAGGCCTTACAAATAGCTGTGAAAAGAAGAGTAGAAAAAAGCAAAGGAGAAGAGGAAAGATAGGCCCATTTGAATGCAGACTTCCAAAGAACAGCAAGGAGAGATAAGAAAGCCTTCCTCAGTGATCAGTGTGAAGAAATAGAGGAAAACAATAGAATGGAAAAGACCAGAGATCTCTTCAAGTAAATTAGAGATACCAAGGGAACATTTCATGCAAAGATAGGCTCAATAAAAGACAGAAATGGTAGGGACCTAACAGAAGCAGAAGATATTAGGAAGAGGGGGCAAGAATACACAGAAGAACTGTACAAAAAAGATCTTCACGACCCAGATAACCACGATGGTGTGATCACTCACCTAGAGCCAGACATCCTGGAATGTGAAGCCAAGTGGGCCTTAGGAAGCATCACTACAAACAAAGCTAGTGGAGGTGATGGAATTCCAGTTGAGCTATTTCAAATCCTAAAAGGTGATGCTGTGAAAGTGCTGCACTCAATATGCCAGCAAATTTGGAAAGCTCAGCAGTGGCCCAAGGACTGGAAAAAGTCAGTTTTCATTCCAATCCCAAAGAAGGGCAATGCCAAAGAATGCTCAAATTACCCCACAGTTGCACTTATCTCACTTGCTAATAAAGTAGTGCTCAAAATTCTCCAAGCCAGGCTTCAACAATATGTGAACTGTGAAGTTCCAGATGTTCAAGCTGGTTTTAGAAAAAGTAGAGGAATCAGAGATCAAATTGCCAACATCCACTGGATCATCGAAAAAGCAAGAGAGTTCCAGAGAAACAGCTATTTCAGCTTTATAGACTATGCCAAAGCCTTTGACTCTATGGATCACAATAAACTGTGGAAAATTCTGAAAGAGATGGGATTACCAGACCACCTGACCTGCCTCTTGAGAAATCTGTATGCAGGTTAGGAAGTAACAGTTAGAACTGGACATGGAACAACAGACTGGTTCCATATAGGAAAAGGAGTGCGTCAGGGCTGTATATTGTCACCCTGCTTATTTAACTTATATGCAGAGTACATTGTGAGAAATGCAGGGCTGATTGAAGCACAGCTGAAATCAAGATTGCTGGGAGAAATGTCAATAACCTCAGATATGCAGATGACATGACCCCTATTGCAGAAAGTGAAGAAGAACTAAAGGGTCCCTTGATGAAAGTGAAAAAGGAGAGAAAAAGTTAGCTTAAAGCTCAACATTCAGAAAACTTAGGATCATGGCATCCAGCCCCATCGCTTCATGGCAAATAGATGGGGAAACAGTGGAAACAGTGGCAGACTTTATCTTTTGGGGCTCCAAAATCACTGCAGATAGTGACTGCAGCCATGATATTAAAAGATGTTTACTCCTTGGTAGGAAAATTATGACCAACGTAGACAGCATATTAAAAAACAGAGACACCGCTTTGCCAACAAAGGTCTGTCTAGTCAAGGCCATGGTTTTGGCAGTAGTTATGGATGTGAGAGTTGGACTATTAAGAAAGCTGAGCACCAAAGAACTGATGCTTTTTAACTGTGGTGTTGGAGAAGACTCTTGAGAGTCCCTTGGACTGCAAGGAAATCCAACCAGTCCATGCTAAAGGAAATCAGTTCTGAATATTCATTGGAGAGACTAATGTTGAAGCTGAAACTCCAGTACTTTGGCCACCTGATGCGAGGAACTGACGCCTTGGAAAAGATCCTGATGCTGGGAAAGATTGAGGATAGGAGGAGAAGGGGACAATAAAGGATGAGATGGTTGGATGGCATCACCGACTCAATGGACATGAGTTTGGGTAAATTCCGGGACTTGGTGATGGACAGGGAGGCCTGCCTGCAGTCCGTGGGGTCACAGAGAGTCGGACACGACTGAGCTGAGCTGAGGATCTATGGATGAACGTTTGTAACGCTACACAGGAGGCGGCAACCAAAACCATCCCCAAGAAAAAGAAATGCAAGAAGGCGAAATGGTTGTCTGAGACGGCTTTATACATAGCTGAGGAAAGAAGAGAAATGAAAGGCAAGGGAGAAAGGGAAAGATACACCCAACTGAAGGCAGAGTTCCAGAGAAGAGCACGGAGAGAAAAGAAGGCTTTCTTAAATGACACTGCAAAGTAGTAGAGGAAAACAGCATAGAGTAAAGAGGAACTAAAGATCCTCTTGATGAAGGTGAAAGAGGAGAGTGAAAAAGCTGGCTTAATCCTCAACATTCAAAACAGTAAGATCATGGCATCCAATCCCATCACTTCCTGGCAAATAGATGGGGAAACAGTGGAAACGGCGACAGACTTTATTTTCTTGGGCTCCAAAATCACTGCAGATGCTGACTGCAGCCATGAAATTAAGACTCTTGCTCCTTGGAAGAAAAGTTATGACCAACCTAAACAGCATATTAAAAAGCAGAGACATTACTTTGCCAACAAATGTCCGTCTAGTCAAAGCTATGGTTTTTCCCAGTAGTCATGTATGGATGTGGGAGTTGGACCATAAAGAAAGCTGAGCATAGAAGAATTGATGCTTTTGAACTGTGGTGTTGGAAAACTCTTGAGAGTCCCTTGTCTGCAAGGAGATCAAACCAGCCAATCCTAAAAAAAATCAGTCCTGAATATTCATTGGAAGGGCTGATGCTGAAGCTGAAGCTGCAAAGCTTTGGCCACCTGATGTGAAGAGCCAACTCATTGAAAAAGACCCTGATGCTGGGAAAGATTGAAGGCAGGAGGAGAAGGGGACGACAGAGGATGAGATGTTGGATGGCATCACTGACTCAATGGACATGAGTTTGAGCAAGCTCCGGGAGTTGATGATGGACAGGGAGGCCTGGCATGCTGCAGTCCATTGGGTCACAAGGAGTCAGACACGACTGAGCAACTGAACTGAACGGAACAGAATGGGAAAGACTAGAGATCTATTCAAGAAAATTGAAGATATCAAGGGAACATTTCATGCAAGGATGGGCATGATAAAGGACAGAAGTGGGAATAGTAAGGACCTAACAGAAGCAGATGAGATTAAGGAAAGGTGGCAGAAACACACAGAAGAATTTTACACACAGGTCTTAATGACTCAGATAACCACGATGGTGTGGCCACTTACCTGAGCCATATATTCCAGAGTGTGAAGTCAAGTGGAGGTGATGGAATTCTAGCTGAGCTATTTCACATCCTAAAAGATGATGCTGTTAAAATGCTGCACTCAACATGTCAGCAAATTTGGAAAATTCAGCAGTGACCACAGGACTGGAAAAGGTCAGTTTTCATTCCAATCCCAAAGGAAGGCATTGACAAAGGATGTTCAAACAACTGTGCATTTCTGCTCATTTCACATGCTAGCAGGGTAATGCTCAAAATCCTTCAAGCTAGACTTCAGCAGTATGTGAGCCAGGAACTTCCAGATGTGCAAGCTGGGTTTAGAAAAGGCAGAGGAACCAGAGATCAAATTGCCAACATTCGTTGGATCATAAAGAAAGAGTAGGAGATTCCAGGGAAACATCTAATTCTTCTTCATTGACTATGATAAAGCCTTTGACTGTGTGGATCGCAATAAATTATGGAAAATTCTCAGAGATGGAAGTACCAGACCACCTTACCTGTCTCCAGAGAAATCTTAATGCAGGTCAAGAAGCAGCAGTTAGAACCTTACATGGGATAACTGACTGGTTCCAAGTTGGGAAAGGAGTATGACAAGGCTGTATAATGTCACCCTGCTTATGTAACTTATATGCAGAGTGCATCATGTGAAATGTGGGCTGGATGAATCACAAGCTGGAATTAAGATTGCCAGGAAAAATATCAACAACCTCAGATAAGCAGATGATACCACTCTAACGGCAGAAGTGAAAGGAATTTAAGAGCCTCTTGATGAGGGTGAAAAAGGAGAGTAAAAAAGCTGGTTTGAAACTCAACATTAAAAAAACTAAAATCATGGCATCCAATCCCATCACTTCATGGCAAACAAAAGGGGAAAAAGTGGAAGCAGTGACAGATTTTCTTTTCTTGGGCTCCAAAATCACTGTTCATGGTGACTGCAGCCACAAAATTAAAAGATATTTGCTCCTTGGAAGGAAAGTTCTGACCAACCTAGACAGCATATTAGAAAGCAGATACATTACTTTGCTGACAAAGGTCCATATAGTGAAAACTATGGTTTTTCCATTAGTCATGAGTAGATGTGAGAATTAGACCATAATAAAGTAGGCTGAGTGCTGAAAAATTAATGCTTTCGAAGTGTGGTGCCGGAGAAGACTCTTGAGAGCCCCTTAGACAGCAAGGAGATCAAACCAGTCGACCCTAAGGGAAATCAACCCTGAATATTCATTGGAAGGACAGATGCTGAAGCTCCGATACTCTGGGCACCTGATGTGAAGAGCTGACTCATTGAAAAAGACCTTGATACTGGGAAAGATCGAAGACAAAAGGAGAAAGGTTCAGTAGATGATGAGATGGTTAGATCACATCACCAACTCAATGGACGTGAATCTGAGCAAACTCCTGGCGTTTGTGTGTGAAGGGCAGGAAAGCCTGGCGTGGTGTAGTCCAGGGGGACGCAAAGCACCAGGCATAACTTAGCACCTGAACCAAAGCAGTTAGGTCCTTCAAACTGAGCTTTGAGCACCTTACTCTAATCCATGAGATAGAAGACTGTTGAAAGACATAGCAACACCTGTGAATAAAGTTGGAGGCGGACGTGGCAGCCCACTCCAGTGCTCTGGCCTGGAGAGTGCCATGGACAGGGGAGCCTGGCAGGCTGCAGTCCGCAGGGTCACAGAGAGCCAGACACGACTCAAGCGACCTAGCACACACGCGTGAATAAATTAGGAGGTCAGGAGATAACTGGCGTAACAACCAAGTTTGGGCTTGCAGTACAAAACGCAGTTTTCCATGGAAGTCTGCTGTTCAGTCACTGCCTATCTCTCGTTTTACCTACTGAGGGGTCAGGAGTCGCGGATCCTGTGTGTGGTCCAGTGGTACCACCCATCACTTTGCCATCCTCACGCACATCATCCAGCCGGAGGCTCTTGGTTGGGGCGCGCAGAGGGGCCTGTGGTCTCTGCTGCACGGCCGTGGGCTGTGCTGGGGTAACTTGCCGGTCCAGGTGCAGTGCTAGGTCTGGACAATGCTGGACGGTTCTCAGGGTGGTCTAGCATTTCCTCTGGGCCCTTCGCCGTCCCAAAGCCAAATACCCCGGGGCTAGGTCTCTGCAGCCGTCCTGGTTCTCAGCACCTGGTTTCTGCTGACAGACTGTCTCCAGGGCTGGCGGGGTCGCACCACTACCACTTTGTTGCTTGGGTACCTCGGTGGGTGTGGGTGGGTTCTGATGAGCACCTCTTTCAGTAGCTGCGCCTTTACGTTTGTAGATCTTAGTGAAGGATGAGTGACACGCTGAAGTTCTGGGCTTGGGAAGCGTCAAGGTAGTTAAAGGGAAAGGGAAGGTACTCAGTGGCACTCGTTAAAGATGGTAGGTCCAGTGCGATGGGTGCAGGGGTTCTACAGTGGGAGAGGAGAAGGGCCTCAACTCCGAACCTGGGGGCCAGTGGGGGTCCAGAGCCAAGGAGCAGGCTGTGTGCAGCTCAGGGGCGAGGAGACCTGTTGGGGTGGTTCTGGGTGAGCTGCTGCAGCAGGTCACGCATCCTCTGGGGCCGATGAGGGCCGAGGAGCCCAGTCAGATATCCGGGGCAGCAGGCATCAGGGCGGGGCCTGCATAAACTGAGCTGCATTATTTTCACACCTGGGCTTTACAAGCAGGAGCAGGCAGGTCAGGCCCGGCTGGTGTCAGGAGCCCGACTTGAGGCTGGCTGATGGCGCCTTTGTCTGGACGGAGAGTGAGCATAAGCCATTCCAGCAGCATGGACAGAGGGACTGGCCCCGCCCCGAGGCCCCTGCTCCTCTGGGGCTCTGGTCCCCAGGCCTGGACTCCTCATCCTGTGTCCTTGTCTTGGGCTACAGGCAGCCCCCTGGGTGGGCCCTGCGTGGGGGGAAGACGGGGGTCGTTCCACTACTGCAAAGCCAGGCCTGTGCCCTGCTTCTGCCCACCAGGGTCCCCCCTCCACAAGGCCCGGATCCTTGGTCACTTCAGAGCCGCTCCAAGCCCCGGAGGAAACCGCCCCCCCGCGCCCTCCCCCCCGCCCCCCGCCTTTTGCAAAAACAAAACCCGAAGAGCATCCACGTAACTTCAGGCGTTAGGGAGGAGGACATCTGTGCTGCTCCTTTGAGAAAAGGAACAGTCGCGTCAGCAGGAAGCAGGTTGCTTAAGTCCAGGTAGCAAGCAGCTGGATCGTCTGAATTGCCTCTGCCTGTGGAGCCGCAGAGGAGGAGCTGCCTGAGGAAAATCCCAGGGAAGAGCCGCTGATCAAGGCCTGGGTCCACTGTTCAGGAGCCGGGACTGCCAGCCCCGGAGCAGTGAGCTCTCAGGCGCAGGAACCCCGAGGTCTCTTGGGGAGACCAGGCCCGCTTGTGGCCGAGGCCCCCGAAGCTGACCACCTCTGTCCGAAGCCCGTTTTTCACGTCTGCTCTCAAGATGGCCACAGCTCCTGACCTCAGGCTGGTGGTGAGGGTTCAATGAGCTTCTTGTCACCAGCAAGGCTGAGAAATAGGAGACCGACACACGGGAGGCTCTCCCTGTGGCTGATGGTTGTGATGCTGAAGGCCCAGGCGACGGGACAGTTCTCAGATACGAGGAATGGGGCGCCTGTCAGTGGGTCCACTGTGGGGCTTCGGTTGGCAGGGGGACGGGGTCACAGCCGGGGCTGGGGCCGGGTGGGCCTGGCACCCTTTGCCCACTGAGAAGTCCTGGACGTGCATACAGTAACTGTCCAACGTCAGGGAGGGGGAGGGCTTGGGCAAGCAGGCAGGGCCGTGTGTCCGGGAAGCAGGCCTGGATTTGAGAGGACTGGCGTGAGCCATCTGATGAACTGACAGCTGGCTGGCCACTTCCTCTGGCCCCCCAGCTCCTCGTCTTGCTCTGGGAGAAGCAGGAATCTGTGCTTCTGAGCGGGGAAGGGGCGTGGCGTGTGGGCACACCCCTGCAGCCGGCGCCCTGGCTTCATACCCCAGGGGCTGGGCACGCGGGCTCTAGGCTGCTGGGTGGCCTAGGTCGGCTCCCCTGTCTCAGCGTGTGCCCCACATGCTTGTCTTGTCATTTCCCACGGCACTGGCCTCGCTGCAGTGGCAAAGGCCACATCCTAGGGGAGTTGAAAGGACCAGAAGGCAGAATGGAGTGACCAGAGCCCTCATTCACAGTTCGATTTCAGCAGGAAGTACTGTCTCCCACGGGCCAGGGGCATTAAGCCGGGTGGAGGTTTCGATACAGTCGGGAACAGCAGGAGATACCAAGTTTCAGCTGGCCTGAAATGGAGATCCTGGCCCACGCAACTCAGCGCCAGGAGACCTACAGAGAAAACTGCTGGGTGTAGACCTTTGAGCAAATGTCTGTTCAAACCCTTGCCCATTTTAAGTTGAGCTATTTATCTTGTTGTTGAATTGTAATAACTCTTTATATATTCTGGATTACTAGAACGCTATCAGATATATGATTTGCAAATATTTTTCTTATTCTATGGTTGTCTTTTTACTTTATTCTTTTGAAGCATAAACTTTAAAATTTTCGTGAAGTCCAATTCATCTGTTTTTCTTTGGTTGCTTGAACCTTAAGGATCATACCTAAGAAACCATTGTCTAATCCAGGGTCATAAAGGTTTATCCCTATGTTTTCTTCTAATCAGTTTATGGTTTTAGCCCTTGCATTTAGGTCTGTCTTGGAATCTCCGACCCACTCAGTATTCTGAGTTAATTTTTGTGTGTAGTGTGAGGTAGAGGTTCTCACTCTTTTACTCTTAACCTATTTTTGTCTTTGAGTACAAAATGTGTCTCTTGTGGACATTATAGACTGAATCATGTTTTTTTAAAATGCCCGTTTTGCCAATCTTTGCCTCTAATTGCAGTGCTTACCTGCTCACATTTCGTGCACTTCCTGACAAGGTCGGATGTTCCTGCCATTTTGCCCTTTGTCTCTTATTCCTCTATTCCTCCATTAATGTCTTTTTTTGTGTTTTAAATAGATATTTCCGTGTGTCATTTTAGTTCCATTTCTTTTCCTATATATTTTTTGGAGTTATTTTCTTAGTACCTTGTCTGGGGAACATAGTATTATTAATTTACCACAATCTAGTTTGGGTTAAAATCAGCTCACTTCAATAGTACACAAAGTCTTTGCTAAATGTAGCTCTGTCTCCTCTTCTTTTATACCATTACACCAACCATGTCTATATACACTTTGAGTCCATCAGTGTGCAATTACTGCTTTCTATGTGAGTGTGTGCTGAGTTGCTTCAGTTGTGCCCAACTCTTTGCCACCCCATGGATTGTAGCCCACCAGGCTCCTCTGTCCATGGTGGGATTCTCCAGGCCAGAATACTGGAGTGGGTTGCCATGCCCTCCTCCAGAGGATCTTTGTGACCCAGAGTTTGAACCTGGGTTTTCTGCATTGCAGGTGGATTTTTCACTGGCTGAGCCATCAAGGAAGCCTTTTGTTAGCTTAATGGTCAGCTGACCAACCTAGACAGCATATTAAAAAGCAGAGACATTACTTTGCCAACAAAGGCCCATCTAGTCAAAGCTATGGTTTTTCCAGTGGTCATGTATGGATGTGAGAGTTGGACTATAAAGAAAGCTGAGCGCCAAATAATTGATGCTTTTGAACTGTGGTGTTGGAGAAGACTCTTGAGAGTCCCTTGGACTGCAAGGAGATCCAACCAGTCCATCCTAAAGGAAATTTGTCCTGAATATTCATTGGAAGGACAGATTCTGAAGCTGAAACTCCAATACTTGGGCCACCTGATGCGAAGAACAGACTCATTAGAAAAGACCCTGATGCTGGGAAAGATTGAAGGCAGGAGGAGAAGGGGACGACAGAGGATGAGATGGTTGGATGGCATCACCAACTTAATGGATATGAGTTTGGGTAAACTCTGGGAGTTGGTGATGGACAGGGAGGCCTGGCATGCTGCAGTCCATGAGGTCACAAAGAGTCAGACATGACTGAGCGACTGAACTGAACTGAATGTTTGGACAGAGACTCTCTAAATCCACGGAACCAACACCTCTCCCGCTCTCTGTGGAGGGGCCGTGTGTGTGTTAGGGAATGCCTCAACTTTTGCCACTGCAGTCTACAACTCCATCTTAGGCTTCTCTGCCTGCGTGTGCAGGTTCTCTGAGTTAGCAGAGGTGAGAGCTTAGACATGCCTCGGGTCTTTTCTCTGCACCCACCCAGTCCTGCACACTGGCATGGCCGTCTAGAATCCCAGGGCTCCGTAAGTTCAGTGTCCCTGTGGATATCTTGCCTCTCCCACTTTCTCCTTCAAGCTTTTCGTTAACCTGTCGTTTGCCCCAGCTGTCATCCAGGCATCTGCAGTATTCAGCAGTTGCCTTTGATTGTTTTTGCAGATAACTCCGGGAGACAGGCTGTTTGCACTGGGTGAACTTGGAGTCAGCTCACATAAAGACAGTTTTGATAGTGGGGTTTTCAAAGTAGCCACCAGGCAGGACAAACAATGATGGGTCTCTGAAGGTGGGACCCTAGAGGAGCACCCACCGCATCCTGCCACCCACTGGCTGCCTGGCTTCTGGTTTTCACCATGACGGTGGGCTGTTGGTTTCCACGGTATCATGGGGCTACAGGCAGTAGGGGATGGATGGGTACACACTGATGGCAAAACACTCACTGCTCTTACTGAAATCAGTAAAAATTAAACACTGTGCAGACTGCTGCATACTCCAGTTAAACCCCAGAATTCTGAAATGTTGATCCTGACCATTTTTGACAAGAGTTCTCACTGCTTTTATGCAGGAGAAAAAGATCGGAGGTTCTTAGCCATTTTTGCTGCTGTAACATCTCTGAGTGATTTCTGACTCTTCCTTCTCATACCATCGAAATCGATTTGGTTTCCCGTACACGGTGCCTAGGCAGCTGAAAGCTGGAAGGAGAGAAAGTGGGCGCTGTGCGGGCCTTTGTGCTACAGTGGCGCAGTCTCTACCATAATCAGGTCCCTTCTTCCCATTTCTTCCCATGCCCGTGAGACCTGCTTGGACGTCAGAACCGGGATCCATCTGTGTTCGGCAGGGAGAGTCGGGGGACCCGCCGGGTTCCTCGTTTTCCGTCCCCGCCCCGTTCAATGAGCCCTGGGTTCTGCAGCCCCCCTTCTGCAGGCCCGGGCCCCATTCTGTGCGGGGCTTTGGCAAGTCTGTGGTCTGGCAATTAAGGGGCTGCGTCTCTATCTGCTCTGGAGGCCTCCCGGTGTAAGCCCCCTCCTCTGACTGTCATCTTCCCATCTGGCACAGCTGGGCGGCAGGATAATGGCTTTATTAAGCGCATCTTGCACTTAATTCCCCGAGGATGTCAGTCCACCAGGGAAGACCGAATCTCTCCCGCAGCCTCAGTGACTTCTGTCCAGACCTGGGTGTGTCCAGGAAAGGCGCACACGGGCTGCTCTTCTGACCACCTGATTCTGGGCGTCTGGGGGCTGACCTGGACGGGGGCCATGTTCCCACATGGAGTTAGGTGAGCCCTGTGGGCCTGCCTGCCTGGGTGGGGTGAGCCCACTCTGAGTGGGGCCCGGGGCCCGGGCATCAGTCAACCTCCAGAGGCCTGGCAGGGGTCCAGGGTAAGGACTCCCATCCCCTGAAGCCTCCACGTAGGGCTGTGGGTCTGAACACACTGCCTCAGGCTGTCAGGGAGTCCAGCCTGCAGGTCATGTCTCAGCACGGGGGAGGTCAGTGATGTGAAGGGGCAGGACAGAAACCTGACCGCCGTGGGCTCTGATGCAGAAATCCAGCACACGGGAGGCTGCGTGTGCAGGAGACGTGGAAACACCCTTGTCGGTGGACCGGTGTTTTCCACACTGTTCTTCAGGAAGTGGGTCCTGTTCTTGGAGAGTCACTTCAATGTTGGCTTGTTAAAGGCTCTGAGAAGTCCCGTAGTTAGGAACACCCAGTGTCTGATGGGCTGCTTCTGCATATGGCCCCCAGCTTCCTTTTGTCCAGTGATGCTGGCAGCACCCTTGGGAGGCAGGATACGCTCAGTCCTGGACCTGCGAGCATGTGAGGGGCAGGCGTCCTCTCTCGGATATCTCACCCCAGCATCCTGACACTTCAGCCCCCGGGTCCCATGCGCACTCGCAGTGGACTTAATGTTTTAGATCGTAAATGTGGCAAGCACACAAAAAATATTGAGAGTAAAATGATAAACCCTGGTAGATAACACACGCTTTGTCAGCATTCTGCCTGTGTGCTATTGTGTGTTCATGCATGTGTGTGCATGCACGTGCACACGTGTGTGCATATGTGTGCACATGTGCATGCGTGCGTGTGTACATGTGTGTGTGATTTAAAGCAGTGGAACTCACCACAAGCCCCCTGAGTCTCTCCCCCACCCTCCTCCTGCTCCAGCCTTCGCAGAAACCACTGCCCTGAGTTCTGCGCTTCTCTTTTCCCAGCACATCCTTGTTCTCTGCCGGCATGGGTCCGTGTCTCGCTAAATAATGTATATTCCGTCTCGCAGGTCTCCCACCCTCTGTTCTGAGCATGTGTCTGCTTTAACCCTGCAGCGCTGCACCGCATTCCGCGGAGAGCACAGACCGCAGCTGCGCTCGGCTACCTAGCTGGGGGTGTCTGGGCTGCCCCTCAGCTTTCTCTGTGGTGAGGGAAGCTTTGATGGTGAGTACTGAGTGTCCCTGGTTACAGGTGTGAGGGGCAGCGTGGCTGGGTCATAGGGGAGGGCCCCCCTCACGTCACAGATGCTTGGTCTGCAGTGGAGGAGGGCTGTGCTGTCTCACACCATCGCCGGAGGCTGCCATACCAGCCAGTCACATACCTGGATGAGGTGGGAGGCCAGGCCTGGACCCGAGGCGAGGTTTGTGGGTGAGCCTGCAGTGTGGCCCACTGCAGGGAGGAGGGCTCTGGAACATCAGGGAGCTGACCCCCCATGTTACTCCAAGAGAGCGCTGTTCTCAGGCAGGTCACCCTCGGACCCCTCAGACAGATGATGCCACCTCCCAAAGTCCGAGACTTTCCCAGAAACCATAGTAGCTTTGACCTGAACTCGGCAGTTCCGAGTACTGGAGGCTGGGTACTGGGGTCATAGTTCAAAGGTTTGCTAAGGTCGTAGCACCGTCTGTCCCATCCTTTCATGCAGAGACGCTCCAGTCTCACACTCAGAGGTCTGCGTTTGGAGTGTGGAGTCAGTTGCCCCTACCCAATCTGAAAGGACCCCGAGGCCTCTTCTGTGCTTACGTGTGCACCACGGATCTGTGGCTCTGAGTCATGCGACCCTGAGCGCTTGGCTGAGGTGGTCTGACCTCACATCTGGTCTGGGTTGGTGTGGAAGGTGGATCTGTCTGGGAATCAGACTTCCAGGGGCAGGAAACGCCTGGCCCATCTAGGTGCTCAGTACACACGCGAGAATAGTCAAACCCTCCAGTGCCCATCTCCTAGCCCTGATGCCACCATTACTCCTGCTTCCCGACACCCCTTCCTTCCTCTGTGCACTGTGCCTGTCTTCTGCCTGTTCCCTTTGGGCTCTGTGTGCCTGTCTTCTGCCTGTTCCCTGTCAGCTCTGTGTGCCTGTCTTCTGCCTGTTCCCTGTGAGCTGTGTGCCCGTCTTCTGCCTGTTCCCTGTGAGCTGTGTGCCTGTCTTCTGCCTGTTCCCTGTGAGCTGTGTGCCTGTCTTCTGCCTGTTCCCTGTGAGCTGTGTGCCTGTCTTCTGCCTGTTCCCGCGAGCTCTGTGTGCCTGTCTTCTGCCTGTTCCCTGTGAGCTGTGTGCCTGTCTTCTGCCTGTTCCCGCGAGCTCTGTGTGCCTGTCTTCTGCCTGTTCCCTGTGAGCTGTGTGCCCAACTTCTGCCTGTTCCCTGTGAGCTGTGTGCCCAACTTCTGCTTGTTCCCTGTGAGCTGTGTGCCTGTCTTCTGCCTGTTCCCTGCAAGCTCTGTGTGCCTGTCTTCTGCCTGTTCCCTGTGAGCTGTGTGCCTGTCTTCTGCCTGTTCCCTGTGAGCTGTGTGCCTGTCTTCTGCCTGTTCCCTGTGAGCTGTGTGCCCGACTTCTGCCTGTTCCCTGTGAGCTGTGTGCCTGTCTTCTGCCTGTTCCCTGTGAGCTGTGTGCCTGTCTTCTGCCTGTTCCCTGTGAGCTGTGTGCCTGTCTTCTGCCTGTTCCCTGTGAGCTGTGTGCCTGTCTTCTGCCTGTTCCCTGTGAGCTGTGTGCCTGTCTTCTGCCTGTTCCCTGTGAGCTGTGTGCCTGTCTTCTGCCTGTTCCCGCGAGCTCTGTGTGCCTGTCTTCTGCCTGTTCCCTGTGAGCTGTGTGCCTGTCTTCTGCCTGTTCCCTGTGAGCTGTGTGCCCGTCTTCTGCCTGTTCCCTGCGAGCTCTGTGTGCCTGTCTTCTGCCTGTTCCCTGCAAGCTCTGTGTGCCTGTCTTCTGCCTGTTCCCTGTGAGCTGTGTGCCTATCTTCTGCCTGTTCCCTGTGAGCTGTGTGCCTGTCTTCTGCCTGTTCCCTGCAAGCTCTGTGTGCCTGTCTTCTGCCTGTTCCCTGTGAGCTGTGTGCCTGTCTTCTGCCTGTTCCCTGTGAGCTGTGTGCCTGTCTTCTGCCTGTTCCCGCAAGCTCTGTGTGCATGTCTTCTGCCTGTTCCCTGTGAGCTGTGTGTTCCTGTCTTCTGCCTGTTCTCTGTGAGCTGTGTGTCTGTCCTCTGCTTGTTTCCTGTGAGCTCTGTGTTCCTGTCTTCTGCCTGGTCTCTGTGAGCTGTGTTCCTGTCTTCTGCCTGTTCTCTGTCTGGGCTGTTGGACGTTTTCTTTATGATTTGTAGCAGCTCCTCACGTATTTTGAATCAAAATCTTTCATCAATTATTTGCATACCAAACATCTTTCCCAGTTTGTAGCTTGTTGTTTTATTTTGTTTATTGTGCCTTTTGTCTTACAGCAGCTGTAAATTTTAGTGTATTCAAAGTTCTCAGTCTTTTTTTTGTTGTTTGTTATTTTGTGTCTTATTCCATAACACATGAAGATATGTTCATGTTTTTTTATAAGCCTTATAGTTGCTCTTCACCATTTAATTCTATATCTTTAAAAAAATGCTGTATGCTTTGAGTTGATGATTTCCTTTTTTCTGCAGGGATTTCTGTCTCCCGTCGCCTACCCTCTGGTCTGCATACTCACAGGAGGAGCTTCTGGGCTCCCTGCTCTGCCCCTTTGGCCTCCTCCTTCTGGGCCGACATCTCACAGTTCTGGGCGCTAAAGCTTCGTGGTCCATCTAATAACTTATCACGTGGGGTTCACAGCCCTGTGCTCAGGGTGTCAGAGCTAGTCTTAGTCCTTTGTTCATCCACATAAGTTTTAGGATTAGTGTGCATGTTCTACAAAATTCCCTATTGGGATTTAATTGAGATTAAATTAAATTTATAGATCAATATAGGAGGACTGTTGTTTTTATGATACTGAATCTTCTCACTCATGCTTGTGACATATCTGCCTAATTTACTTTGGTCTTCTTGTATGTTTGTCAATGAAGTCTTATAATTTTCTCCAGAAAGATCATGCATTTCTTTTGTTAGATTTCCTTCTAATCTTACAAACGTATTGTTATCGTTCCCGGTGTCTTTCTAAATGAAATGTTCTGACTGCCGTGCCTGTGGCTCCTGTAACCTGGAGACACGGTTTGTGTCTGTGCTTGGATCTCGGGTCCTTCCCTGCATAGCTTGTTGTAGGTTCTCTGAGACTTTCAGTGGAGCTTAGCTTTTAATTTGTGTGTAGTGAAAATTTTTTGTTGCTTCCCTTCCAATCCTTATTCATTTCATTTCCTTTTGTCTTACTGCGCAAGCTGAGGCTTTCCATACAACGCTGAGTAGCTGTGATGATAGTGGTTGTCATCGTCGCGTTCCTGGCTCTGAGTGGGTGATGCTCCTAACGTGTGTTAGTCGCTCAGTTGTGTCCGACTCTTTGCCTCCCCATGCGCTGTGGTTCCCCATGCAACCCATCAGGCTCCTCTGTCCATGGGATTCTTCAGGCAAGGATACTGGAGTGGGTTGCCATTTCCTTCTCCAGGGGATCTTCCCTGGCCCAGGAGTTGAACCTGGGTCTCTCGCATTGCGGGCAGATTCTTACTGACTGAGCCACCAGGGAAGCCCTAAGGGTTCACTGTTAATGTGACTCTGTCGTACGTTTTCATGTATACTTGGTATCACACTTAGGAGTTCTGTTTTGTTCCTGTTTTATTAAGAGTTTTTGTTGTGAATGGCCATTAAGTCATATTAAAATGCTTATCATACACACACGAGGATGACTTATGGTTTTCCCTTCAGTCGTTGAGAATAAATGTGGTGACGGTTGTGTCTGATGTGCATACCCTTACGATGTTGGAAGGCGTTATTTGGGTCATTTCTTTGGAGACAACTGTCGGAAGCGGTCAGTCTGTGGGGAGGTTTTCCTTCTGTGGAAATCACGGAGGCTGTCTGAAGGAGAGGAAGCAGAGACTGTTTGTGCAGAGGTTTCTGTCGTGGGGGAGAGAGCCAGCACTGTTTGCACATGGGGGCTTCAGAGGCAGGCCGGGGGGTCGGGGAGCCCCACAAGAAGGCGGGAACCCGAGTCCCAGAGCCATCAGGCGCGTACTTGGGTTCTCCGGCCGGTGCTCGGTTGGAAACAGGGCCAGGGTTGGGGACGCTCTCAGCTGCTGAGCCGTCTGGGCAGAGCCTTACAGGGCTGTCGTCTGACTTCCCGGATGGCTTGCTGGAGCCCACGGTCTGACTTCCCTCCAGCGTGACCTGCAAGAGGCAGGCCAGACACCCGAGTGCACGTCTGTAGGAGACGGTAGGTTTCATGGGCTGGTTGCCGCAGACTGTGGCACGTGTTCTGTCTCTGCGTGTGGTCTGCCTGTTGTCTGTCTGTAATTCAGTCTCTCCCCTCCGAGGGGTCTCCATTTCAGCCGGGGTCTGCACGGGGCCATGACTTTCCTGCTGGCCCCTGCAGCAGCGTCGGGATCCAAGCCCCGCTCTCCTGAGAGCAGGTCGCCCCCACGCCCGGCCCAAGCCGCCCCAGCAACGTGGTTTCCAGCTGCTCCCCTCTTGCTTGTGGCTGATCCACTTTTCCTCCAGGTCTAGATCCTGGCCCTCTCCCTGCCCCCGTTTCCTACCAGCTCCTCTTGCCTTCGGAGAAGTATTTGTCAGATTTTATCTACTCTTTCTGTGTGTTTGCAGCAGGGGATTGTCAGGGCTTGCTGTCTGCCAAGTTGCTGGTACCAGAAGTCTCCAAGCGTCTTTAAAGTGGGAAGCATTTTCATTCATTTTTCGCTAAAAAACACTCATTAACTGTGTCTTGCAGAGGGCTGGAGCTGGCAGCCCCAAGCAGGATCTGGACCTCGCTCAGGTTTTTCTTTATAATGAAACTGAAGACGGTTCGTTAGAGCCCTGGTGCAGAGGCTCTGCAGAAGCACCCCCTTGCTGTCCACTGGGTTTTGGGAATTTGTGGCTGATCGCTCACAAAGATGTCCCAGCCCCTCCCCGCACACTTGCCCTTCCGTGCGGTGCAGCCCCTCTGGTCAGGCCCCCTCCCCGCCTCTGGGCCGCCGGGCCCGCCCTGGCCGGTGGACGTCACCGAGGTGACGGGGCTCTGGCTCCCCGTCCAGGTCTCAGGAGGCCTGTACCATCCACCGCGGCTCCTGCACGGCCCGGCTTCCATGGGGACAGGCTGGGCTGGCCCACAGGGCACGAGCCACACGGGGGCGAGGCTGTGCCCGGGGTGTCCTCGGCCAGCGGGGGGCGGGGGTGCTCACAGGGGTGCCACAGTAACACGTGGTCAGGGTGTGGCCATCTCCTCACGTGTGAGCCTCTCATTTGGGTGACTGACGGCACAGCAAAAGCCAGCGGGCCCACCCTGTGCCGGGTTGGCCATCACGGCCGCTCGTGGCCCAGGCCTGGGGCTGGCTGACCAGCCTGGGAGAGCAGCGGGGAGCCCCCGGGTCAAGTGCGATCAGTGGTGCTGGGGGCCCGGAGGTGCTGCAGCGGCCTTGGGTCTGCAGGGCGGGAAGGGCATGCGGGGTGGGAGCGGGCGTGTGTGCGGAGAGGGGAAGGAGAACAGGGCTGGGGGCGGCCGGGGGGGGGACCCCGCTTCCGCCACCCACCGGCCGTGTGACCTGGGAAGTCCTGATCTGAGCCCAGCTCTGCTCATCTGAACGCAGAGGGCTGAGATGAGACCCTGGTCTCTGCCCGAGGAGGCCTAGGAAGCCAGTGGGGGGGGGGGGGGGCAGGGGGGCCCCTGCTGAGCGGGGTTCCTGTGTTCTGAGGTTCTTGCTCGGTGACCAGTGGACAGGCCCTTCCACCTGCCTTCTTGCTTCTCCACCGAGACCCTGTCCCTGAAACTTGCTGCCACGGGGCCGACAGCCTGGAGTCCCTGGCTTGCATGGGAATCCCACTAGCAGCTTCCTTCCACCTTCGGGGGCAGCGGCCCGTTTTCCCTTTCTCTGTGAGTGATCTGGGGCTGCAGGGCGCCCTGGAATTCCGAGGTTGAGGAGCCTGGTCCCGAGGCACGGCTTTGGAACATGACCAGTGGGGCGCAGGGCTGGCAGGCAGTGGGAAGCCGCAGCCGCTTCGGGGGAGTGCTTTCATGCTGGTCTGAGTTACTCAGAGGCCAAGGTAGCTGTGCCAGGCTCAGGCATCTGAGACGCTCTGCCGCTCGGGACGTGCTCACCCTCACCTCCTCCTCAGCTCGCTCCGTGCGTCCTCTCCTGGGTCAGGCTCAGCCGGCCCTTAGCCGCACTAGGCTCTCAGGACGAGAGCTTCTGCCCCACAAAGAGGACAGAGGAGCCAGGGGTCTGCGCACAGGGCCCCCGGCCGGCAGAGGAGGGGCTTGCAGAGGAAATGGGGGTTGGTGCCATAGGGAGGGGGCAGGGTGCTGGGCAGGTGAAACCACAGGGGTCTGCTGCTCAGGACGCCCGGCGCCTCCGAGGCCTGGTTTGGTCCTGTGTTTTCAGGAGGGAAGGGAGGGGGGCCAGGGCGCAGTGTGTGGGTAAGGACACACGTCAGGGGAAGACGGCACGTGGGGGCCTGGAGAGGCTTCCTGCATGGGGACAGGGCTCCGTGGGGGTGGGGTGAACCAGACTATGTCTCACTGTGCCTCTGCTTCCAGGGTGTCCCCTCAGAGCCCCCGGGATCTCTGAAAACACACCTCTGACCCCCGGTGGCTCAAAGCCCTGGTGACTGCCCAGTGCCCCTGCCTCCCCGGAACACATGGGCCCTCCACATCCGTATCCTTAATTCTTCAGGAGATGGGAACACCAGACCACCTGACCTGCCTCCTGAGAGACCTGTGTGCAGGTCAAGAAACAACAGTTAGAACTGGACATGGAACAACAGACTGGTTTCAAATCTGCAAAGGCTGTATATCGTCACCCTGCTTATTTAACTTCTGTGCAGAGTTCATCATGAGAAATGCTGGGCTGGAAAAGCACAAGCTGGAATCAAGATTGCCAGGAGAAATGTCAATAACCTCAGATATGCAGATGACACCACCCTTATGGCAGAAAGTGAAGAGGAACTAAAAAGCCTCTTGATGAAAGTGAAAGAGGAGAGTGAAAAGGCTGGCTTAAAACTCAACATTCAAAAAACTGAGATCATGGCATCCAGTCCCATCACTTCTTGGCGAATAGATGGGGAAACAATGGAAACAGTGACAGACTTTATTTTCCTGGGCTCCAAAATCACTGCAGATGGTGACTAAAGCCATGAAATTAAAAGATGGTTGCTCCTTGGAAGAAAAGCTATGGCCAACCTACACAGCATATTAAAAAGCAGAGACATTACTCTGCTGACAAAGGTCCATCTAGCAAAGCTATGGTTTTTCCAGTAGTCATGTATAGATGTGAGAGTTGGACCATGAGGAAGGCTGAGTGCCAAAGACTTGATGCTTTTGAACTGTGGTGTTGGAGAAGACTCCCGAGAGTCCCTTGGACTGCAAGGAGATCCAACCAGTCCATCCTAAAGGAAATCAGTCCTGAATGTTTACTGGAAGGACTGATGTTGAAGCTGAAAGTCAAATATTTTGATCACCTGATGAGAAGAGCTGACTCATCTGAAAAGACCCTGATGCTGGGAAAGATTGAAGGCAGGAGGAGAAGGGGATGATAGAGGATGAGATGGTTGGATGGCATCACCAACTCAATGGACATGAGTTTGAGTAAACTCTGGGAGTTGGTGATGGACAGGGAGGCCTGGCATGCTGCGATTCATGGGGTCGCAAAGAGTCGGACACGACTGAGCGACTGAACTGAACTGACCAGCTTTTGGCCGCTTTGCTCACTAACGCTGCCTGGGGTTAGGCTGGGTTTGCTTTACCCCCGCACCTCTCCACTCCGGGTCCTTGAGCTCAGCCCCCACCGTCCCTTACCTGGCCACACCTGTGCAGAGCAAGCAGGTAACAGCAGCACGTCCTGGGTGCCAGGCGTGTGCCCCCACGGCCACACCAGGCAGAAGCAGCAGCCCTGTCTTCCGTTGTGCTCATTTTCAGAGCCGGGAAAAGGTCCAGCTGTTGGCTTTCAGCAGGAAGAAGAGCAAGCCCAGACCTCTGCGCATCAGCGTGCTGACAGCGGGAAGCACCCTGTCCCCGTGGGGGCCAATCCTGGCTGACAGAAGCGGGTTAAGGGGGCGGGGGCCTGGGGGGCAGAGGCATGAATGTGAGGGGCGGGGGTCACACAGAGAGCCGCTCGAGCAGCCCCGAGCCAGGAGGCCTCCCTCAGCCCTAAATAGGAGAGCTGCGTGCGGCTCACGGCACCAGAGCAAGCAGCGGAGAAGGTTCAGAATCACAACCCAAGTCCTCTTAACTCTCCCCCTGCTGTTCCGTACTCCCATCCCTGACATAATCGTCTCTAAATGATCTGTTTCTGTCCTGACCTTTTTTAAAATGCACATACATATACATATATAATTGTAGTTTAAAAAATAAATGGGATCCTGTTCTATTATTATTTGATTTTTTTCAGTTGACAATATGCTTCTGAGTTCTTTCTGCATCTCCGTGGATCTGTTTTTTAAACATCCTTTTAAAGATGATGATGTAGTTTTCTAATAGTTCCCTGATCAGCGAAGACATTATTTCCAGTTCTCTTCTTTGTGTTTGTGTGCACGCAGCATGTGTTATGAGCGCATGTGCGTGCGTTCGTGCGTGCCCAGGACTGCCTCTCCCCTTCTCCTCACCTATCAGGAGCTCCCCCTTGGGCCTGACCCGTCACAGCCCATCAGGTCCTGTGTGGCCCCGGCCCTGGCCTCCAAGGTGGGGGCCTGTGACTTGACCCCACGTGCCTCCTCCATGCGGGCTCCTGGAGAGTCCCGGGCTCAGTACCGGCCAACCAGGGTGCCCTGGGGCTCTCCACACGGAAAGGAGCTCACTGCCTGTCGGGGACGCTGTCGGGGGCAGACGGCCACGCTGCCCCCGGGTCAGCAGCAGAGACCAGCGAGGGGTCCGGTGGCCTCCCGGTTACCCAGCTCAGGGTGGGCTCTCACTGAGTGCCTCCCGCGTACCTGGTACCACTTTAGGGCAGACGTGCCAGGCAGGGAGTCTGCTCTCATGGGGCTCCATCGGAGGTGACGGAGGCGGTCCCCACAGCAGCACCTGGGTCATCGGGTCATTCCGATGATGAGTGTGGTTCCGGGGTAAGGCCCCAGTGCTGGGGGACTACGTCACTGTGGTGACTGGCCGTGTGGGGGGTGTGGGTGCAAGAATTCCTCGGTCGAGTCGGCTGGCGGCTTCCGAAGTCTCAGGGAGGTTTGCAGGGTTTTACAATCTCAGCTAAAGCTGCGTTGAGGAGCCAGGTGTGGCCAGGTATGGGGCGGTGGGGGCTGGCCTCCCCGGCGTGTAGAGGTGCAAGGCATAAAGCAAGCCCAGCCCAACCCCGTGCAGGGCTAGTAGCAGCTCCGTGAAGCAGCCCGTTCTCCTCGTGGACTCCAGGGCTGACAGAGCCCAGACTGGCTCCAGGTTTGACCGTGGGGCCGCAGAAGTACAGCCTGAAGCCAATGAGCAGCGCGACAGACCTGCTGCGTGAAAGCAGGGTGCTGGCTGGAAAGGGGGGACCCCAAGGGGGGGACCAGGCCCTTGCCTGAAAGCCACCTCTGCTCCCATCTGAAGAGGCCGGGCTGCTCTTCTTGAAGCCCCTGGAATGACCCCCCCACACACCCACGTCCTCGTGAGAGGGTGCTGGCTCTCGTCGAGCATTAAGGCTGCATCTCACTGCCCGCAGGGCCCGTGTGTGCCGCAGACAAGCCCGGCGTCCGGCCAGATGATGCCAGGTGCTGGGGGTACAGTGTCCCCCCCAGCCAGCTTGTGGTGGGGCAGGAGTCGCCCCCGTCTGTCTGCATGCCTGCCCTCCCCTCCACGCCAGCCTCCTCCAGCCCGTGTGCATGCTCACCTGAAGCTGTTTCCCAGCACCGTCTGAAGTCACTCCACATGGCCCACAGAGCTTCGCTTCCTCCTTGTTCAGCAGGTTGTGTATGTTCTGACGCTTTATTAGGCACCGCCTGCCCTCGGGTGTCTCCACCTCCCAGACCCGTGCCTGTGTGTCTGTGTGATTCAGGGTCGGAGGCTGAGCTGCAGAGGGAAGAGAAAGAGGGTCCTTAGGCAGAGAGCTGCTGAGAGTGGGGAGGGGCCTGGGGCGGGGCTGGGGGCAAGTCTGAGAAGGGTCCGGGATTACGAGCCAGCCCCCCAAGCTCCTTCAGGGATGGAGGTCGAGGCTGCCCAGCCTTTCCACGTGCATCGGGCTTTTCTGAGAGTGGCCCCTGCAGAGACTCAGGACTGCGCGGGGGATGTTTAGTCCTTTAAGCTGTAAAAGAGGAAATGGGGCTTGAGCCTCAAGCTCTGCGCTGACTCTTGGGGGCCGATTGTTCTCTGGGGGAGGCGTCCCGCACATTGTGGGGTGTCCCTGGGCTCCACCCGCTGAATGCCGGCGCCCTCCCGGGCCCAGGTCTCGCCAGCTCTGGGGACACAGTCTTCCTGAGTGAGGACGGCTGGTTGAAGGAAACTGAAGCAGGGAAGGGTCATTTCCTCCCTATTATGAACAAAAAAGCTTAGAATTATGGGATGCAAGGATGTAGCTGTTTTCTTAAAAATTAACGTAATTTCTAATTATCAAATTACTTCACTTCAGCTGCAGAAAACATGGGAAATGCAGAAATGCACAACATAAACAAAAAGATGGTCCGTCACACCCTCCAGAGATAACCACTCCTAATATTTCACAGTGCAATCCGCTGTCATTTTCTATGCATATAAATAGACATATTTTCTGTTTTGAACAAAAGGAGACGCTGCTATGCACACAGTTGTGTAACACACTGTTTCCGTTTAACGATGTATGACGGCCATCTTTTCACGTCAATGAGTGTAATTCTGCCGCACAGACTTTCCCGGCCACGGTGTGACTGTGTGATGGTGTGATGATTTACTCAGTCCCCGTTCCTCCTGAAAACATTTATTTTTATTGCACAATTAATGTATATTTATTGTGGGGAAAATTTTAAATAGAAATAACCACAGGTAGGAAGCTCACTGATCACCCACAGCCTCCGCAGCAGTGACGCATCAGTGTTTATAGTATCCAACTCTTCTTACTTTTCTTACAAAAATGGGTTTTGGGGAATGTACTATTTTATCTCATCTTTCGCTCAACGTTTCTACTCTGCTATACCTGTTCTTAGGATACCATTATCGATGGCTACACAGAATGCCATTGTGTGAAAACATATGATTTTATGTCGCCAGTGATTGCCTATTAGTTGATATTTAAAAATAGGCTTCTTATTTGCCATTCAAAAGAGCACCGCAATAAAGAGGCTTGTAGCAAATTATTTTTCAGGATGAGTTTCTACATGAAGAGTGGGTGGGTCAGAAGTTGCACAAAGTAGGTGCAGATCGGCCGGTGAAAGCGCCGTCTAAAAGCCACACCACTTTGTCTCCACCAAGAGAGCGTCAATGCCCACGTTCCCACACTCCTGTAACACTGACTGTAATAACAGTCATAATAAAGTGCCGACTTTATAGGTGAAAATGATAGCTAGTTGTTTTAATTTGCATGTACTTGAATACTAATGAGGCTGAGCAGAGTTTCGAATGCCTTTTGCTATTTGTATTTATTCTATTGAAAATTGTTCCTATTCTTTGCTCATTTTTCTATTTGTATGCTAATATTTCCTTGGTTATTTATATGTTAAGGCTATTAACCCTTTCCCTGGACACACATGTTGTGATTATTTCCCCAAATAATCTTTCTCTCTTCCGTTTCATTTTCTCCTCTTTGTTGACTTGTCTGTTTAGTGGGAGTTTCACATGCTGATGCAGTCAGATCCTCTCTTTTGTGATGTTGCTTTTGGTGTCATCCTCAGGAAAGCTTTCCCGCTCACACACTGGGCTGTACTTGATGGTTTATTTTTACGTTAATTTTACATTTTTCTTCCTGGAACTTGTTTCCTTTAGATAACGCTGTGGAGCAGAACCATGTCTTCTCGCCACCCTGACCGGCTCCCCTCTCCCAGGAGGGTGGGGCGGCTCTGGTGCCCCATGTCCCGCCCTGTGGGTCCACAGCTCAGCGTCCTCAGCCCCCCTGTCCTCGAGGCCTCTAGCGAGCTGTGACACCCGGAGACCCCGTCTCCTCTTTTCAGCACTTCCCTGTCTGCCCGTGAATGAATTAAATCTTCCTGGGCCACTTTGCAGTGATATTTTCCAAATCAAAAAGATAAAAATCCTGGTTGGATCTTGAGTTGAATTGTGTCATCTTGAGAGGTCAGTTTGGGTTGCGTTTACATAAATGCCACAATAGGATTAAATCTCCCAAACAGGGGTCAGGCCTGTCTCTGTGTACTCAACTCTTCCTTCAACTTTTCCGAACATCTTTTTAAAACTTTGTAAAACAAACAAACAAAAAGAAATCTCCAGCTGTGTTGCGTTGAGGACACAGAGCCGGACAGCTCCTCCAGTTTTGGTTTCTGTTGAACAGGTTCATTCAGGTATTTCGATGGTTAGATATCTCACCAGGCTGTTCCAGCGGCTGCGGAGAAAGGGGTGTTTTGTAAGGTTCCAAGTTTTCTACACCTGTTCCCCTGCCCCACCCCGCCTGCTCCTCCCGCCCTCACAGAGGACGCCCTCCTGCTGCCACTCGCAGCCTTTACTGCTTGCTTTCCTTCTGCGTACGTGCTCCCTCAGGATGGTGAGAGGCATCACGGCCCTTTTCAGTAGGCTGTGCTCCCCACCCCCTCGGGTTTGCCGGGTTTTCACTGTCTGTGTTGGCTCTGCCGTGACAGCTGGGCGCTCCTGGTCTGTGCAGCGCTTTTTGTCTTAAATTCGGCTGCGTCCGAAGCCTGTAGTTGACCCGTGATTTCCTTCTGATTTTATATCCGGGTGTATTTTTATCTTTTGTGACTTTGCTTTGCCAGTGTCTGCCATGAACAGCATTTATCTTGATTTTGTTTAACTCGGTGTAAAAAGGTGGACCCTTAAGTGCAGTGTGCTTTATAGCTATTGTGAAACAGCAAGTTAAGCACGTCTTGTAATTAATAATTTCAGGCTGACTTCTGTCATCTTCTCTTCTGTTTTTTCTCCGTTTTCCAATCTTCTAAAGATTCCATTGCCATTTATTTGCTTTTTTATGAATTTCAAGGTTGTGGAAAATTCATGTGTTCTGTTTTTAGCTTGAGTCATTTCAGCGTTTCCGACACATTCTGTAGGCCCTATTTTCCTAGTTGTCAGAGTCAGCAGCCAAGGACACCATGTTCGGGGGTCTGCCCACTTAAGACAGCTTTTAGGATGTTTTTGGTTGTAAGAGGCAGAAATCCTGAAGAGACTGCCTTAGTTCCAGGTGGGCAGCCTTGGCCAGTGCAGGGCGGCGGCAGCTTCTGGCAAGACCAGCTCCCCGACACCTCGGGCCCGTGCACGTTTGCTCTATAACTGTCTGCCTGCAGGCCTGTCCCCGGCCGGGGCGCTACCGGGGTGGCTCTGTGAGGACCGATTCCAGCACCCGTGTGTGGTGGTCTCCTCTGCGGGGCCCCAAGCCCTGTGGTCTGAATGAAGGGCTGCCCCAGGCCCGCGGCTGCTCTCTGCCCTCGGGCACCTGTGTTTCCTAGAACCGCACGGGGTGGAGTCACGGCACCTTCTCGAGTGTGGGCAGCTCCAGCTCAGGTGACGGCTCTGCAGTGCCCCACGATGCGCTCGGCGGGCTACAGTCCAGGGGGTCACAGCCAGACACAACTGGACACACAGATGCATTGACACACACAGACTCAGAGACACACACAGACACACACACACAGATACACAGACACACACACACAGACGCAGACACACACGCAGTGTTCTTGGCAGGCTACAGTCCAGGGGGTCACAGCCAGACACGACTGGACACACACACACACAGACACACACAGACTCAGAGACACACACAGACACACACACACAGACACACACACACAGACACACACACACAGACGCAGACACACACGCAGTGTTCTTGGCAGGCTACAGTCCAGGGAGTCACAGCCAGACACGACGGGACACACACATGCACAGACACACAGACTCAGAGACACACAGACACACACACACAGACGCAGACACACACGCAGTGTTCTTGGCAGGCTACAGTCCAGGGGGTCACAGCCAGAGATGACTGGACACACACATGCACAGACACACACATAGAGACACACACAGACACACACACACAGACGCAGACACACATGCAGTGTTCTTGGCAGGCTACAGTCCAGGGAGTCACAGCCAGACACGACGGGACACACACACGCACAGACACACAGACTCAGAGACACACAGACACACACACACAGACGCAGACACACACGCAGTGTTCTTGGCAGGCTACAGTCCAGGGGGTCACAGCCAGACACAAAGGGACATACACATGCACAGACACACACACACACACAAACACACACAGACACACACACACACAGACACACACAGACACACACACACAGACACACACATAGAGACACACAGACACACACAGACACACACACACGATGTGCTCAGCGGCTTCCACTGCCTGTATGCGCCACGCTCTGCTGGCCCCGACGACCCCCCTTGAAGCCCCTTCCACGCTTGCTTGCAGGCGCGTGGCCCCTCAGCTCTGTCTGGCGTCCTTGTCTCTGACTCCGCACGTGGGGCCTGGGTTCCTCTCCCGCGTCAGCCTTCGCACACCCCCAGTCTCCGTCTTCGGCTCCTGCTGGGTCCCGCTGAGTGCACACAGCGGCCCCTCCCCGGCCCCTCCCCCCACGTGGAACACGACCACAGGCCTGGGGGCTCAAGTGACGCGAGCGCTCTCACGGTTCTGGGCTTGGGGTCCTGGCATGGAGGCCTCGGAGACCTGGGTCCTGGCCTTTCCCAGCTTCCTGGGCTCAGCTGCTTCCATCCTCCGCCTCTTTCCGGGAGTCTGCCCACTGCCCCAGTAAGGACAGGTGACCCCCCAGGCCCACCGGGTGACCCAGGATCAGCGCCGCCCCGCCCCCTCCCGCACCATCAACACCATCTCAGGCTCCCCACCTGTGACCCGCCTGGGCCCGTGTCCATGTGTGCACAACCTGCTGCAGAGTGTGTCCAGTGTGACGTGTGTGTCCTTGGGTTGACAGGAGTGTTGAGTGTGTGTCTGTGAGCACGTATGAGCGTGTTACTGGCCCCCAGGGGATGGCCCAGCCTCTGTCCTGCTGGGGGTCTGTATGCCCGTCCCTTCCGCCCTCAGCCTCCCCACGCGCTGGAGAGGGGAGGCAGGAGGGCGGGGTGCGTTCTCCCCCACCGAGCCAGCCCCCCAGCCCCCAGACACCCTGCGCCCCCCACGGGCTCCGCTCTGGCCTCGTCCTTCTGAGAAAATGGCGCCTTCACGCATGTCGGCCACAGATGTCTCAGCTCCGTGTGCGTCTCCTCCGGTAGGGGTCATTGACTGACGATCAGCTAACTGACCGTGAAGCCGGCCACAGCTCACTGCATGCCCTCGCCTGCACCCCTGCACACACAGCCGAGGTCTCGTCCCAGTGAGCAGAGGGCACGGCCGCCGCTCTGCCCCTTGGGTGCCCCTTCCCCCGCTGCCCCGGAGCTGCTGGCATCTGGGCTCTGTTCCCACAACCCCAGGGGGTCTCCCAGCTCGAAGTCTGTGTCTCAGTTCAGGGCTGGCCTACATGCTCCCGGGCCTCAGGGCACTGCAGCTGGGAGCCGAGAAGTGAGGCCCCGAGGGGCGGACGGCGGGTGTGGGCGACGCAGCCTGCCCTGCACGGCAGCCCTGGGGGCCCGTCTCAAGCCCTCCAGACCGGCCGGCCTGCGGCCTGCACTGACCTCGTCCTGAATCCTCAGCCCGCCCTGCTCAGATCAAGGTGCTCCGGCCCGGAAGTTTCTGCGGCCTCCTGGAGCCGCTCAGCGGCCCTGGGGGCTCCACCGGGCTGGTCCCTCCCAGGACCGGGTGGCAGTTTGGTTCATTGAGCTTGTCTGTCACTGGACCATCCGGTCACCATGGCGCCACCCCCCAGCCTGGCGAGCGCCTGGAGAGGGTGGCCAGGTGGCCAGATGCCCTGTGAGGCCTTCCAGTCTGGGGGCAGCGGGGAAGCCCCCCGCCCCCGCCCCCCGCCAGGGCTGCTCTGACACGGATGCCGCGCTGTGCCTGTGGCGGGAGACGGCAGCCAGGCAGACGGGCCTGGAGTGACAGGTGCGTCTCAGCTACCGGCAAGCCCCGGGCCCAGGCAGCACTGGTGTTCCCGCGGCCCCTGTTTGCTGGGCTATCTGGGGAGGAGGGTGCCGGAGGGGGGACGATCTATTCTGGGCTCAGACCAGAGGTGCTCAGGGCTCATGCGTGTGCACATGTGTGTGTGCACATGTGTGTGTGCGTGTGGCGGGAGGGGGGGTGGAGGAGACAGCAAGGCAGGAGCTGGTACACGTGTGCATGTGGCACATACGTGTGTCTGGTCCACCTGGCTTCTGCGTGTGCGTGTGTGTGCTGTGTCTCCGGGTGAGTGTGTCTATGTCCGTGAGCACATGAGTACATGGAGGTCTTGTGTGTTGTCTGTGGGCACACTTCTCGGGGCAGGTGTTCTCCGTGGCTTTGGGCGGGTCTCTGTGTTTATGGCCTGAACTGTGTGTGTGTATCTGGAACGTGCGTGTGTGTGGCTGAGGTGTCCCTAGTCAGCGGTGCTTGAAGCGTGTGTGTTTGCGTGTGTGGCACTGTCTCCACGTGGGGATGGAGGCCCCCCGGCAGCCCAGGTCCACCCCAGTCCTGGGTAGGCTCGCAGCTTCTGCAGACTCAGTCAGACTGGGTGGTGAGGGTCCCGAGCAGAGCCTTCGTTGGGACCTTCTGGGCAGCCCCCACCCAAGGCAGCCCCCACGCAAGTCCTCTCACCCATCGTGGGACCTCCAGGGCCACGCTGACATTTACGGCTCCCGCACTGTTGTGAATGAAAGTCGCCACCGATGGTCACGCAGGGCGACGGGTACCAGCCGGGGGGCCTCGGGCACATTGGGCGACAGTCGCTGCTCTGTGTGCCCCCAGGCCCTGCCCCATCCTGGGGTCTGCAGAAGCGGACGAGCTGGAACCCAACCCTCTGGGTCTTTCCCTGGCCTCTCCCTCCTCTGGAGGGTCCTGCCCCCAGCGAATGGCCAACACAGGACCCCGTGAGCTCAGCCCCCGGGAGAGCCGCCAGCCGGCCCCCCTCCGTCGTTGCAGAGAGGAAGTAAGGAATGTGCGCAATGGGGAGGGGTCTTCCATGCATGGCCTCCCCGTGAACCGCCGGGGGTGGTGGCGAGCCACGGCTGGGGGTCTCTAGAACGGGGCTCACAAGAATTAGATGCAGGCTGGGCCTGGCTTCCTCTTTCGGAGGGAAGAGGGCTCGTACGCATGCGCATGCCGTAACTAGGGACTCGACTTGGGGTCCGTTGACTCTAGGGTCCCTGCGGAGCCTGAGGCCCAGGTGCAAGGCCTTCTCCAAGGGCGCCAGCCCCCGCCCCAAACGTGATGCCTGCCTCCAGCTCCCAGAAGGACGGCCTGGCCTTGAGCCCGCTGGGAGCTGTCAGGATCCTGCAGGCATGCTGATGCCAAGGATGCCTCCTGCCGCTAGGCCAGCATGTGGAACAGAGCTCGCGTCCCTGGGGCCAGCGGCCACCGCCACGAGCCGGAGCAGAGCAGACAGGGTCCTGGGGTGTGCTTGCTCAAGCCGCGTGGGCACAGACACGGGCCGGGTGCAGAGCAGAGCACGCGGGCCTGGTCGCCAGCTGCCGCCGTTCTGCTGGGCCATCCTGGGCTAGAGGGCAGCCTGGAAGGAACTGGCCCATGAGCTGATGTGTGAGGACATGCAGGGTGTGGGTGTGTGAACACACGTGTACACACGCACACCGCTGCCCCAGTCGGAGGAGCCAGCTGTCAGGCAGTGTGTTTTAAAATGTGCTGATTTATTTGGCTGGTTTGCGTCCTATCTCCTCGGCTGCCTTGATAAATATTTATCAATGTGGTTGCGGAGATTGTCCTGGGAGGAGGGGAGAGAGGGAGGGGCAGAAGGGATGGCAGAGGGGAGCTGACAGCCGAGGGGAGGGTGCAGCGGTGGCGGGGGAGGGAGCTGGGCCCAGGAGAAGGGCTGGGAGACCTGGCCGCAGAGTCGGCAGTGTGGTTCACGGGAGCGGGCAGGGCTGGGAAAGCGAGGTGCCCGCCGCGGCGTGACCAGACCCCTCACCGTTCACGTCCGGGCCAAGTCACTGCGCGTAGTCAGGTCTGAGTGTTTTGCAACCCACTGGTCCAGGCTCCTCTGTCCATGGAGTTTTCCCGGCAAGAATATAGGAGTGGGTTGCCACTTCCTACTCCAGGGGATCTTCCTGACCCAGGGATCAAACCTGTGTCTCCTGCACTAGCAGGCGGATTCTTTGCTGTTATGGTGCCTGGGAATCCCTCACCATCCCCGTAGTTACTTATTAAAAACCAGCAGTTAGCTTTGGCTTAATGATGCCAGGCGTGGTTCTGAGCGCCCACTTATTTAATTCTAACAACTCTCTAGTGAAGGGACTACTCTCCCCCTTTTACAGACTAGGAAACCAAGGCCCTGGGGTTGAGCCATATGCCCAGGTCATGCCGTCGTACACAGAGCTGGGATCTGAACATGCTCGGCTGGTTGCAAAGCCCGAGCCCTCAGTCACTGCTCTGTCCTCAGTACATGCAGTAAGCTCTCAACAAATGTCCCCTGTGTGGATGGATGGGTGGGTGGATGATGGTGGATGAATGGGTAATGGATGATGGACAGATGCATGATGGATGGATGATGGATGGATAGATGGATGGTGGAGGATAGATGGATGGATGGGTGATGGATGATGGATGATGGATGGATGAATGGGTGATGGGTGGATGGTTGACTGGATGGATGGATAATGGATAGATGGTTGGGTGGGTGATGGATGGATGGATGGTGGATGAATGAATGCATGATTGATGGGTAAATGCGTGACGGATGAATTGATGGATAATTGATGGATGCTGGATGAATAGATGATGGATGGATCATTGATGGGTGATTGATAGATGATTGTTGGATGAATGGCTGGATGGATGATGGATGTAGGAAGGGATAATTGATAGATGCTGGTTGGATAGATGCTTACATGAAACTTATATGCAGAGTACATCATGCAAAAGGCTGGGCTGGATGAAGCACAAGCTGGAATCAAGATTGTGGGAGAAATATTAATAACCTCAGAAATGCAGATAACACTACCCTTATGGTAGAAAGCAAAGATGAACTAAAGAGCCTTTTGATGAAAGTGAAAGAGGACAGTGAAGAACTGGTTTAAAATTCAACATTCAAAAAAACTACGATCATGGCATCTGGCCCCATCACTTCATGGCAAATAGATGGGAACAGTGAGAGATTTTATTTTCCTGGGCTCCAAAATCACTGCAGATGATGACTGCAGCCATGAAATTAAAAGATGCTTGCTCCTTGGAAGAAAAGTTATGTCTAACCTAGACAGCATATTAAAAAGCAGAGACATTACTTTGCCAACAAAGGTCCATCTAGTCAAAGCTATGGTTTTTCCAATAGTCATGTATGGATGTGAGAATTGGGCTATAAAGAAAGTTGAATGCTGAAGAATTGATGCTTGTGAACTGTGGTGTTGGAGAAGACTCTTGAGACTCCCTTGGACTGCAAGGAGATCTAACCAGTCCATCCTAAAGGAAATCAGTCCTGAATAGTCATTGGAAGGACTGGTGCTGAAGCTGAAACTCCAATGCTTTGGCCACCTGATGTGAAGAACTGACTCATTGGCAAAGACCTTGATGCTGGAAAAGATTGAAGGCAGGAGGAGAAGGGGACGACAGAGGATAGGATGGTTAGATGGCATCACTGACTCTATGGTCATGAGTTTGAGCAAGCTCCAGGAGTTGGTGATGGACAGGGAGGCCTGGCGTGCTACAGTCCATGGGGTCACAAGGAGTTGGACACGAATGAGCGACTGAACTGAATTGGATGGATAGATGGATGGGTGACTGACGGATGAATGGATGGTTGTAAGGTCCCAATCATTCACTGCTCACTGTGTAACTTTGGCCGCGTTGGCCAACCTCTCTGCGTGCCCCTTGTTACCCGAGAGTGGTGGGGACGGGCTGTAACGTGGTGACCTGTTAGCCCAGGCATGGGTTTCATTTGGCCCGCACAGGGTTATGAACAGCATCAATGGCTGGCCGAAATTTAAAAATATGGAGATTTCGTGTAAAGATCCAGATTCCAGCTGTATGTGAGAGAAGACAGTCCTCTTGCTCTGGGGGGCTGCTGTCTGTCCCTGGGGCTGCCCCTGGCTGCAGCGAGGGGCTGCGACATCTGCCAGCCCTCCCCCTGTCCCCCCGGCCCGGGTGGGCGGGGCAGCTCCTGCTCTAAAGAGTGTGCCCTCGAGGAGGCCTTCTCCTGAGAGAGAGGAGCGGACGCTCACTGAGTGCTCCCTGTGAAGCAGAAGCTTCCGTTTCTTCACGCCTCTGGCCTGTCCATCAGCCCCCTGTGGCATCACAGGGGTGACGTGACAGCCAGGATGCCGGTGTCATGGGTCAAGGGACCAGTGACGGGCGTGGCTGCCAGTCTGAAAAGGGGTGCCCAGCGCAGGGGCCGCTGGCCGAGACAGCCTCGCCTGTCTGTGGAGGGAGACACGGAGGCCCTGGGGCTTGCCCAGCTTCCCTGGCGTCATAGTCATGAGCGGCAGAGCTGGGCCGGGGTCCAGGCCGGCCTCATTCCCCACCCCCAGCGTCAGCTGCCTCTGGGGAGGATGCCTGGGCGCCTCGGGAAGACCAGGCCGTTTCTGGCTCTGCACACGGGCCCCTCTGTCCTGCCATCTACCGGAAGGCTCTGTGACTTGACTCCCTGCCACTGACCCTTCATCAGGGGCGCTCTGAAACGTTTAATCAAGGTGTTACACGCAGGGAGCAAGTCCCCACGTGTAAGCGTGCAGCTCAGAGCTGCTCACCCCGGGGGACCCCGGCTCACACTTGGATCACAGCGCTGAGCGCAGCTTACCTGGCGTCTGCGGCTTCGTGTGTGTGTGAGTTTAGTGTCTTTGGCCGCGTTAGGTCTCAGGTGTGGCATGTGGGACCTTCAGTGGCGGCACGTGGAATCTAGTTTCCAGGCCGGGTCTCGAACCCTGGCCCCCTGCACTGGGAGTGCGGAGTCTTCGCCACTGGGTCACCAGGGATGTCTGTGGGCTTTGTGATATTATTGCTTTTTTAACTTTGTATGGGGTCTGTGGCCCATGTATGCAGCCTTGTTTTACTTTATTTTTTGGCTGCGCTGGGTCTTCCTTGCAGCGTGTGGGTTTAGTTGCCCCGTTGGCCTGTGGGATCAGACACATCCATGTCCCCTGCACTGGAAGGCAGATGCTTCCCCGCTGGACCACCAGGGAAGTCCCCTTTGTGTTGTTTTTAAATATCATTGCCTATTGATAGTCCAGCTAGCTCCTTGTCCCTGTCACCTTGGGGATGCCTGACCTCCTCCAAGAATGACCCTCAGTCCTATTTGAGCAAAGGTGTAGGAGCTCCCTTGGGGTCAGAGCAAGTCTCCAAGTGTCTGTGGGACGGTCCAGGGCAGGGGTGGGCGGGGCCTGGGGTCTCTGATGGGGCCGCGGCAAGACCATTTCTTCCTTCAATAGCTTCAACCAAACGTGGTTGTCTTTTGCCTGGACTTTTGGCATGGACATGGCCACCTAACACTGAAGCCATCGGTTGTTGTCAAATCTGTGCTCAGAGCCGGGTGGGAGGTCCGTCGTCTGAAACACAATCCCAGCCGCACGGGCTGTGAGGCACAGAAGGGGGTGAGCGTGTCGATGGCGGTATCAGTGCTTCCTTGGGTCAAAGGCCGCTGAGGAAGGTTCACGGACGGCAGTTGTCTGTGACGTCTGTCCGATGGGTCCTCAAGCCTGGCGGGGCGGCGGGTGTGGGCAGGGTCCCTCGGGAGGTGGGAGGCCGAGCACATGAGTGGGTGTTGGGTAGTCAGACAGCAGGCCGGCCCCCTGGTAACATGGGACAGTCCCAAAGCCAGCGCTTGGTGCGAAAAAGACAGCCTGACGCTCACGCATAGGGCTGCTCCGGTAAATTAAAATACCCATGGACAGCAGCGCTCACCTTAAAAGCACACACACAGAGCACACCCACCGAGCCAGGCGGGTCACCTTGGGTGGAGGAGGGACGGTAGAGAGGAGTCTCCCAGGGCCAGACGGTGCCAGGGTCAGCCACATGCAGACTGGGGTGAGGTTAACGCAGGCCCCCTCCGCCAGCGCCCGAGGTCCAATCCCTGGAACAAAACGTTTCCCAGAGTTGCTGCAGGATTTTGTCGTGAATTTAATAGGCTTGCTCTAAAATTTGTGTGCAGAGTGCGGTCGTTCCGACAGTGACACTTGTCTTCAGGAAGCAGAGCATAGGGGCCCAACTCACTCCACAGGTTTTAGCCAGGGGACGGCAGGACCTCTGCCCAGGGAAGCTGCCTTCTGCACCCTGCAGCCTGGCTCTGCATCCCCTGGGCTTCAGCCCTGTCCAGCTGGGCTTGGTGTGGTGTGATGGTGATCACAGCTGATCGGTCTGTGCTTGGGGGCTCCCAGGGCAGGGGCAGGGTTAGCCACACACCCACTTTGAAACCATAATAATGAGTTGTGACGAGACAGTTGGGGGGCTTGGGGCAGGTAGCACGGGAGATGGTCCAGGAGGGCTTCCCGGAAGAGGTGACATTTTCTCGTGAGCTGAGTTGTGAATCTGTATATGCTAGGTGGGGGTGGGAGGTGGAGGTATTCCCAGGACGAGAGGAGCATGCCGGTCTTGTGGAGTGGGGGGTGGGGCTGGGTCTGGGGGGGGTGGGGTGGCCCCCACCTTGAGGAGGCCTTGCCTGTAGCTCAGAGAGGCATCCTGAGGGCTGTGAGCCCCTGTGTCCCCGTTTATCCCCCTCGCCATGCTGTGGGATGGCCTTTCTCCCCACGGCTCCTCTCAGAACTGTCACAAACTCACAGGGTTTTGGAGCCACAGGCCTGTATTCTGGAGGAGACGAGGTGGTTCTGTCAAGGGTGGCGCTGTGCCCGGGGCTCCCCGGGATTTCTGGCCCCCGATCATCCTCTCGGCGCCCGGCGGGCCGGACCCCAGACTCTTCCACCCTCAGGAGGGGCTGCCAGTTTAAGCAACGCTGTCGGTTGTTTAAATGCCTTCATTGATTATTGTAAGTGGGCTTATGAGCCTTATCGGCTTAGATTTGTATCTGCAGGAGAGCCGTTCATCTTGAATAAATATGTTTTTAATAATCTCCGAGTATTTATGGAGCGTAAAGCTGTCAGATGGAGCGGAGGCGGAGGTTCTGGGGCCGCTCGCTGGCTCCGCTGCGCTGAGCCGTCATCCAGACGCCCCCAGCGGGGTTGCCTCCCCGGGCGTGGGGTCGTCCTCCTGTGGTGGTCTGACGCTGCAACAGCCACTCCACGAACACTGCGAGTCGCCCTGGTTCAGAAACAGTCCCTGCGCCCTGGCACTCCCGGGGCCACCTGTGTCGTGAGGTTTGGACGGGAGATCCCAGGGAGGGTGTGGTGTTCCAGCCCATGCCGCAGTGGGCCTGGGTCGTCCAGGCCTCTGACCTGCGATGTGGGGGCGGTCCAGGGTCAGGATGGGGGCCTGGGCACAGCAGAGCCAGCCAGGGGCCCCTGCTCTGCTTCGGGTCTTGGACTGGAGTCTGCGCCCCGCCTCCCAGTAGGAAGGCGAGGTGACATCCAGGAGGCTGGGGCTCAGGCTGGTCTGAGAGACCCCCCTGACCCCCAGCATCCTGGGCTGGACCACCCCGACCCAGCCTCCTGGGCTGGACCACCCTGACCCCCAGCATCTGGGCTGGACCACCCTGACCCCCAGCATCCTGGGCTGGACCACCCTGACCCCCAGCATCCTGGGCTGGACCACCCTGACCCCCAGCATCCTGGGCTGGACCACCCTGATCCCCAGCATCTGGGCTGGACCACCCTGACCCCAGCATCCTGGGCTGGACCACCCTGATCCCCAGCATCTGGGCTGGACCACCCTGATCCCCAGCATCTGGGCTGGACCACCCTGACCCCCAGCATCCTGGGCTGGACCACCCCGACCCAGCCTCCTGGGCTGGACCACCCTGACCCCCAGCATCCTGGGCTGGACCACCCCGACCCAGCCTCCTGGGCTGGACCACCCTGACCCCCAGCATCCTGGGCTGGACCACCCCGACCCAGCCTCCTGGGCTGGACCACCCTGACCCCCAGCATCCTGGGCAGGACCACCCTGACCCCCAGCATCCTGGGCTGGACCACCCCGACCCCCAGCATCCTGGGCAGGACCACCCTGACCCCCAGCATCCTGGGCTGGACCACCCTGACCCCCAGCATCCTGGGCAGGACCACCCCGCCTCCTCCCTGGATGAAGCGCCTGCCCACGCTTCCCTCCACCTGCTTCCTGCTCAGTGGGCTGTCCCCGCTGCACACCCAGCCCCTCATCCCCGCCCAGACCCCAGTGACCTCAGAGAACGTCGTGTCATCAGTGTGAGGTCCCCGCTACTCCTACACCCTCACCGTCACCTGCCGTCGTGATCCAGCCTCACCGAGGGTCTGCTGTGTGCCGGATGCCACCCTGAGCGCCCGACACAGGCTCACCCCGAGTACCCGTGTCACCGCGTGACACGGTGGACAGCGTTCTTAGTCCCACCTTCCAGCTCAGAGCCTGGCGACCGGCCTGAGCCTCCCGAGTCCGTGTGGCCACCCGCCTCTGGGGACTAAAGTGGGTCCCCAGGCCCTCTCCTCTGCCAACACTCTGCGTCCCCCAGGAGAGCCCCGGTGGACCACTCAGAGGCCCCAAAGAGGCGCATGTCTGCCCTGGAGTCCACTGGCAACCCATGAGGCTGCAGGGAGATGGCGTTAGACTCTCCTCGCGAGGAGCAGCCTGAATAAACAGTTCACAGACATTGGCACATCCACTGCTGCTCGGATGCTGACGGGCATGCTCCAATTTTATTTGCTGGGGAAGTGACACCAAATGTAATAGACATCAAGGAAGTGTAAATTAAAACTAATGAGATACTGCCGCACCCCAGATTGGTATCTCTGTTCAGTTGCTCAGTTGTGTCCGACTCTTTGCGACCCCGTGGACTGCAGCTCTCCATGTGTCCCTGTCCTTCACCACCTCCGGGAGTTTCTCAAACTCACGTCCATTGGGTCGGTGATGCCATCCAACCATCTCGTCCTCTGTTGTCACCTTCTCCTCCTGCCTTCAATCTTTGCCAGCATCAGGGTCTTTTCCAATGAGTTGGCTCTTCTCAGCAGGTGACCAAAGTATTTGAGCTTCAGCATTAGTACTTCCAGTGAATATTCAAGGTTTATTTCCTGTAGGATTGACTGGTTTCATCTCCTTGCAAAGAATAGCAAGAAGAGATAAGAAAGCCTTCCTAAGTGAACAATGCAAAGAAATAGAGGAAAACAATAGAATGGGAAAGACTAGAGATTTCTTCAAGAAAATTAGAGATGCCAAGGGAACATTTCATGCAAAAATGGGCACAATTAAGGACAGAAATGGTAGGGACCTAACAGAAGCAGAAAATATTAAGAATAGGTGTCAAGAATACACAGAAAAACTATACAAAAAAACATCTTAATGACCTGGATAACCACGATGGTGTGGTCACTCACCTAGAGCCAGACGTCCTAGAGTGTGAAGTAAAGTGGGTCTTAAGAAGCATTACTACCAACAGAGCTAGGGGAGGTGATGGAATTACAGCTGAGCTATTTCAGGGCCTAAAAGACGATGCTGTGAAAGTGCTGCACTCAATGAGCCAGCAAATTGGGAAAACTCGGCAGCGGCCACAGGACTGGACAAGGTCAGTTTTCATTCCAATCCCAGAGAAGGGCAATGCCAAAGAATGCTCAAACTACCGCACAATTGCACTCACCTCACATGGTAGCAAGGTAGTGCTCAAAAGCCTTAAAGCCAGGCTTCAACAGTGCAGGAACCGAAAACTAGATGTACAAGCCGGAATTAGAAAATGTAGAGGATTCAGAGATCAAGTTGCCAACATCCGTTGGATCATAGAAAAAGCAGGAGAATTCCAGAAAAGCATCTACTTCTGCCTCATTGGACCACCCTGATGCATAGTCATGCGTGTAATGTGGATTGCAGCAAACTGTGGAACATTCTTAAAGAGATGGGAATACCAGACCACCTTACCTGTCTCCTGAGACAGGAGGAAGTCAAGAAGCAACAGTTAGAACCGAACATGGAACAACAGACTGGTTCCAAATTGGGAAAGGAGTACTTCAAGGCTGTATATTGTCACCCTGCTTATTTAACTTATATGCAGAGTACATCATGTGAAATGCCACACCCCAGAAGAATGGCTGATAGTAAAAGGATGTATCTGCTCTCTCCACTTTGGGTTGGAGGTTGGGCTCACTTTGGGTTGGGCTCACTCTCTCAGCTTTGGGTTGGAGGCTCTAGCCAGGGAAATAGGCAATAAAAACAAGAAAAGGAATCTAATTTGTAAAGGAAAAGCTAAAACTTCCTATTCATAGACAATGTGATCTCGGGTAGAGAAAACCCCAAGGAATGCCCAGAATGACTAAAGAAGTTCAGCACGGTTATGAGATACCAGATCAAATGTATTTTTCTTTGCTAGCAATGAACAATCCAAAAATGAAATTCATTAAATGACTTGTTACAGTATCATCAAAAAGAATAAAATGCTTAGGAATAAATTTAACTAATGCAGTGCAAGTCCTGTACATCGAAAACCACCAAACATTGTTGAAACAAATTTATAAATACCAAAGTCAACACGGAAGGACATCCCGTGTTCGTGGCCTGGAGGACTTACTGTTGTTCAGAGGGCAGTCCTCCCTAAATTGCTCTGTAGACTGATTACATCCCTAGGGAAACCCTCGCTGCCTTTTTGGAGAAGTTTACAGGCTGGTCCTAGAAGTCTGTCTCAGTCTGGGATCTCCAGAGACACAGAACCAACAGGGTGCGTATCTATGTCTGTCTGTCTGTCTGTCTAGATAGGTAGGAAGGTAGGACTTGGCTCACGCGATCCTGGGGACTGGCCAGTCTGCCCTCTGCAAGGCAGGCCTCAGGCTGGAGACCCAGAGCAGAGCTGGTGCTGTCCCTTGAGTCCAGAGATATCTGGAAGTGATTTTTTCTTCCTCTGGGACCTCTGTCTTTTTTCCTGAAGACTTTCTACCCACTGGATGAGGCCCATCCATTTATGGAGGTTAATTTGCTTTGCTCAAAGTCTAGTGATTTGAATGTTAATCTAAGATACATCCTCACGGCAACATCTCGTTTCGTGTTTGACTGAAACATGGGTACTGTGACTACTGTAGCCCAGTCAAGTTGACACATGAATTAACCACTACAGACTTATGGAAATGCTAGAGACGCTAATAGCCAAAGCAATCTTGAAAAGTTGGAAGGCTCACACTTCCTGATTTCAAAACTTACTGCAAAGCTACAGTCATGAGGACGGTGTGGCATGGTGTGCGGGAAGACGCGCCAACCAACAGAATGAAGTTGGAAGTCCAGACACTAATCCTTGCATCTACAACCGACTGGCCTTCCACGGATGTGCGAGCCCATCTTTCCCAAACTGTCCTGGAACGACAGGGGGAGGTCCACATGCAGAACAGTGGGGCCAGACCCGCCCCCCACAGCTTGTGTGGGGACCACCTACACTGCATCAGAGCCACACGTGCGCGAGGCTGGAACCATGGGAAGAGGACACGTGTCTGAACCTCTGTGACCTTAGACGTGGTGATGGCTTCCACTTGACACAGTCATTTTATTTATTTTGGCTGCGCTGGGCCCTTTCTGAGCACAGAAAGCCTGTGCTCAGGCTTTCTCCTGTTGCAGAGAGCGGGGGCTGCTCTCTAGCTGTGCCACACAGGCTCCTCACCGCAGGGGCTTCTCGTGTGGAGCTCCGGCTCTAGGGCGTGCGGGCTTCAGTCGTTGTGGCCCATGGGCTTGGTCGCTCCGAGGCATGTGGGATCTTCTCAGATCAGGGATCGAACCTGTGTCTCCTGCGTTGGCAACTGGATTCTTTATCACTGAGCCACCAAGGAAGCCCCAATGTTTTCTTGTATATGACACCTAAAGCAAAAACAACCAATGAAAAAGTAGGTAAGTTGGACTTCATTGAAGTAACTTTCTGAGGTTCAGAGGACATTATAAAGAAAGTGGGAACACAGCCCACAAAATAGGAGAAAATATTTGCAAATCTTGCATCTGATAAGGAACATCTATCTAAAATGTATTTTAAAAACTCTTACAACTCAACAATAAAAATAGACAAATAACTCAATTTAAAAATGGGCAGAGGACTTGAATAGACAAGTTGACAGGCATTTGGGTTGCCCCCGCTTCTTGCCTGCAGTGAATGATGCTGCTATGAACACCCATGTGTAAGTCCTTGCGTGACATACGTTTGCAAGTCTCTCAAGTGTGTGTCTAGGAGTGGAAGTGCTGGATTCTCCGGAGACTGTGTGTAACTTCTTGAAGACTGAAAACTGCCAGACTGTTCTCCGCAGAAACTGCACCATTTTCCATCCCCACCAGCAGTAATGAAGGCTCTGACCTCTGCATATCACCGGCAGTGACGAAGGCTCTGACCTCTCTGTATCCACCGGCAGTGACCAAGGCTCTGACCTCTGCATATCACCAGCAGTGACCAAGGCTCTGACCTCTCCGTATCCACCGGCAGTGACCAAGGCTCTGACCTCTGCGTATCCACCAGCAGTGATGAAGGCTCTGACCTCTGCGTATCACCAGCAGTGACCAAGGCTCTGACCTCTGCGTATCACCAGCAGTGACCAAGGCTCTGACCTCTCCGTATCCACCAGCAGTGACCAAGGCTCTGACCTCTCCGTATCCACCGGCAGTGATGAAGGCTCTGACCTCTGCGTATCACCAGCAGTGAGGAAGGCTCTGACCTCTGCGTATCACCAGCAGTGAGGAAGGCTCTGACCTCTGCGTATCACCAGCAGTGAGGAAGGCTCTGACCTCTGCGTATCACCAGCAGTGAGGAAGGCTCTGACCTCTGCGTATCACCAGCATTTGCTGCGTTTTGTTTTTGAACCATGGTCACCAGAGCGAGTGTGAGGAAGTACTGCAGGAGGATTTGATTTGAATCTCCCTGATAGCTAATGATGTGAGCAAGCTTTCATATGTTTATTGGCCACTTGTACATCTTCTTCGGACAAATAATAGACTTCCCTGGTGGTACAGGGCTTAAGACCCCATGCTCCCAGTGCAGGAGGCGTGAGTTCAACTGCTGGTTGGGAAACTAAGATCCCACATGCTGTGCAGAGGACCAAAAAAAAAAAATATATATATATATATCAACTTATGAATGGACAGCTCAATTCAGTCTCTCAGTCGTGTCCGACTCTTTGCAACCCCATGGACTGCAGCACGCCAGGCCTCCCTGTCCATCACCAACTCCTGGAGCTCGCTCAAACTCATGAGCATCAAGTCCAACCATCTCATCCTCTGTCGTCCCCTTCTCCTCCTGCCTTCAGTCTTTCCCAGCATCAGGGGCTTTTCAAATGAGTCACCTCTTCTCATCAGGTGGCCAAAGTGCTGGAGTTTCAGCTTCAACATCAGTCCTCCCAATGAACACTCAGGACTGATTTCCTTTAGGATGGACTGGTTGGATCTCCTTGCAGTCCAAGGGAGTCTCAAGAGTCTTCTCCAACAACACAGTTCAAAAACATCAATTCTTCAGCGTTCAGCTTTATTTATAGCCCAACTCTCACATCCATACATGACTACTGGAAAGACCATAGCTTTGACTAGATGGACCTTTGTTAGCAAAGTAATGTCTCCACTTTTTAATATGCTGTCTAGGTTGGTCATAACTTTCCTTCCGAGGAGCAAGCATCTTTTAATTTCATGACTGCAGTCACCATCTGCAGTGATTTTGGAGCCCAAGAAAATGAAGTCTGCCACTGTTTCTGTTGTTTCCGCATCTATTTGCCAAGAAGTGATGGGACTGGATACCATGATCTTAGTTTTTTGAATGTTGAGTTTTAAACCAGTTTTTTCACTCTCCTCTTTTGCTTTCATCAAGAGGCTCATTAGTTCTTCTTTACTTTCTGCCATAAGGTTGGTGTCATCTGCATATCTGAGGTTATTGATATTTCTCCCAGCAGTCTTGATTCCAAGCTGTGCTTCATCCAGCCCAGCATGTTGCATGATGAACTCTGCATATAAGTTAAATAAGAAGGGTGACAATATAAGCCTTGACATATTCCTTTCCCAATTTGGAACCAGTACATTGTTCCATGTCCTGTTCTAACTGTTGCTTCTTGACCTGCATACAGATTTCTCAGGAGGCAGGCAAGGTGGTCTGGTATTTTCATCTCTTTTAAGAATGTTTCACAGTTTGTTCTGATCCACACAGTCAAAGGCTTTGGCATAGTCAATAAAGCAGAAGTAGATGTTTTTCTGGAACTCTCTTGCTTTATCAATGATCCAACTAATGTTGGCAATTTGATCTCTGGTTCCTTTACCTTTTCTAAAAGCAGCTTGAACATCTGGAAGTTCTTGGTTCATGTACTATTGAAGCCTCGCTTAGAGAATTTTGAGCATTACTTTACTAGTATGTGAGATGAGTGCAATTGTGTGGTACTTTGAACATTCTTTGGCATTGCCTTTTCTTGGGATTGGAATGAACAGTGACCTTTTCCAGTCCTGTGGCCACTGCTGAGTTTTGCAAATTTGCTGGCATATTGAGTGTAGCGCTTTAACAGCATCATCTTTTAGACTTTGAAATAGCTCAACTGGAATTCCATCACTTCCACTAGCTTTGTTCATAGTGATGCTTCCTCAGGTCCACTTGACTTCGCATTCCAGGATGTCTGGCTCTAGGTGAGTGATCACACCATCATGATTATCTGGGTCGTGTAGATCTTTTTTTGTACACTTCTTCTCTGTATTCTGGCCATCTCTTAATCTCTTCTGCTTCTGTTAGGTTCATACCATTTCTGTCCTTTATTGTGCCATCTTTGCATGAAATGTTCCCTGGGTATCTCTAATTTTCTTGAAGCGATCTCTAGTCTTTCCCATTCTGTTGTTTTCCTCTATTTGTTTGCACTGATCACTGAGGAAGGCTTTCTTATCTCTGCTTGCTATTCTTTGGAAATCTGCATTCAAATGGGTGTATCTTTCCTTTTCTCCTTTGCCTTTAACTTCTCTTCTTTTCTCAGCTATTTGTAAGGCCTCCTCAGACAATCATTTTGCTTTTTTGCATTTCTTTTTCTTGGGGATGGTCTTGATCACTGCCTCCTGTACAGTGTCATGAACCTCCGTCCATAGTTCTTCAGGCAGTCTGTCTATCAGATCTAGTCCCTTGAGTCTATTTGTCACTTCCACTGTATAATCCTAAGGGATTTGATTTAGGACATACCTGAATGATCTAATGGTTTTCCCTACTTTCTTCAATTTAAATCTGAGTTTGGCAATAAGGAGTTCATGATCTGAACTACGGTCAGCTCTCAGTCTTGTTTTTGCTGACTTTATAGAGCTTCTCCATCTTCAGCTGCAAAGAATATAATCAATCTGATTTTGGTGTTGACCATCTGGTGATGTCCACGTGTAGAGTCTTCTCTTGTGTTGTTGGAAGAGGGTGTTTGCTGTGACCAGTGCGTTCTCTTGGCAAAACTCTGTTAACCTTTGCTCTGCTTCATTTTGGACTCCAAGGCCAAATTCGCCTGTTACTTCAGGTATCTCCTAACCTCCTACTTTTGCGTTCCAGTCTCGTATGATGAAAAGGACATCTTTTTTGAGTGTTAGTTCTAGGAGATCTTGTAGGTCTTCATAGAACCATTCAATATAGCTTCTTTGGCATTTGTGGTTGGGACGTAGACTTGGATTACTGTGACTTTGAATGGTTTGCTTTGAAAACAAACAGAGATCATTCTGTCGTTTTTGAGACTGCATCCAAGTACTGCATTTGGACTCTTTTGTTGACCATGAGGACTACTCCATTTTTTCTAAGGGATTCTTGACCACAGTAGTAGATATAATTGTCATCTGAATTAAATTCGCTCATTTCAACCCATTTTAGTACACTGATTCCTAAAATGTCAATGTTCGCTCTTGCCGTCTCCTGTTTGACCACTTTTGATTTACCTTGATTCACGGACCTAACATTCCAGGTTCCTATGCAATATTGCTCTTTACAGCATCAGACTTTGCTTTCATCACCAGTCACATTCACAACTGGGCATTGTTTTCACTTTGGCTCCATCTCTTCATTCTTTCTGGAGTTATTTCTCTCCTCCTCTCTAGTAGCATATTGGGTGCCTAGTGACCTGGGGAATTTATCTTTCAGTATCAAATCTTTTTGCCTTTTCATACTATTCATGGGGTTCTCAAGGCAAGAATAATGAAGTGGTTTGCCGTTCCCTTCTCCAGGGGACCATGTTTTGTCAGACCTCTCCACCATGACCCTTCCGTCTTGGGTGGCTCTGCACGGCATGGCTCACAGTTCCAGTGAGTTGGAGAAGGCTGTGGTCCATGTGTAAGATGGATGGATGGAGAGACCGGTAAATCTGCGCAGTGGAATACTGTGCGGCCGTAAGAGGACTGATGTTCTGGTGCATGCAGCACTGAGGAACCTAGGCACACTGAGAGAAGTCAGTCAGGAAAGACCGCACGTCTTGCGATGCCGTTTACAGGAGACATCCAGCGCTGAGACAGGAGGCGAGAGGCTGACCAGCATGCAGAGGCCGGCAACCGGTGTCACTGCCGGGGAGGGGCTGGGCTTCTGTCAGGGGCTGGAAATGTCTGCCAAGTGGGTGGTAGTGATGACCGTGCAGCTTTGTGAGAATTCTAGAATCCGCTGGCCCTGTGTGCTTCCTACGGGCGCGTTGTGTGGCTTGTGAACTGTGATCTCAGCTCCTTTAAAAAATAATCATCGGGCCTGCCCTGGTGGCTCAGTGGTGAAGAATCCGCCCGCAGCGCAGGAGACTCAGGTTCAACCCCGGGTCAGGACATCCCCCACAGGAGGGAACGGCAGCCCACTCCAGTGTTCTTGCCTGAGACATCCCGTGTACAGAGGAGCCTGGTGGGTCGATGGGTTTACTCAGAGTCAAGAGTTTAGTGACTGTAGGCATGTTTAGTGTAGGCATGCAAGGAACCAAGATCCGTTATGCCATGCAGCACGGCCTAGTGTGTGTGTGTGTGCACGTGTGTGCACATGCGTGTGCATGTCTGTGTGCACGTGTGCATACATGTGTGTGCATGTGTGCATGTGTCTGTGTGTGCATGTGTGCGCGTGCAAGTGTGTGTGCATGTGCATTGTGTGCATGTGCATGTGTGCGCACATATGTCTCTGTGTGCATGTGTGCACACATGTGTGCGCGTGTGCGCACGTATGTGCATGTGAATGTGTGCATGTGTCTCTGTGTGCACATGTGTGTGCATGTGTGTGCGTGTGCACATGCATATATGCATGTGTGTGCATGCGTGTGTGCGTGTGCATCTGTGCATGTGTGTGTGTGGCTGTGTCAGGTCTTAGTTGCACCATGCAGATCTTTCGTTGTGGCTCATGGACTCTAGTTGTGCTTTGCCGGCTTAGTTGCCCTGTGACATGTGAATCTTAGTTCCCTGACCAGGGATCAAACCCACGTTCCCTGCATTGGAAGGTGGATTCTTAACCACTGGTCCACCAGGGAAGTTCTGTATCTCAATTGCTTTAAAAAAGGAATGACAGGTGTTGGCAGGAATGAGAAGTGACTGCTTGGTGACAGTGTGAGGTCATTCAGCCACGTTTCTTAAAAGCTAAGTAATAAGACTGTCCCGTGACATATCAGCTCTCCCCACAGGAATATGCCCAGAGGTCCTGGATGGACTTTCTTTGCCAAAATGTCATGGACAGTGTTATTCTTAGCAGCGTTACTCCTCACGCCCTGAAATGGAAGAAACCCCACAGTCTAAAAACAGCAGAAGGGGAAGCACTGTGATCTAACGGTGCAGTGTGGTCTGCACAGGGTGTGGTGTGTCTACGCAGCAATGACCCAGAGCGAGCTGCTGCTCCTCGCGACCCGAGGTGTCACCGATGTGGACGAGCACAAGGTCGGTGTGCGTCGCTCCGGGCAGCCCACAGGCTCTGGGCAGGGACGGGCACGGGGAGGTGGTGGTGGGAGGGACCCGGGGCCCGGGGGCCCGGGCAGTCCCTGAAGCTCCCGGGGGCTCTGGGCCTCCCACCTCCTGCGTGGTCTCTAGATCTCCCCTCCCCCGGAGGCTGTGACTCTGACGAGGGCCGTGGGGCTCCCGTCCCCTGTCTTGGGGCGCTGCTGCGGGCCATGTGTCTCCAGAGGCAGTGCCTGGAGCCTGCCTGGGCTCGGGGTCTGGGGGGTGTGGGGGAGCTGGTGTTTCATCCCCTGGTGGCCCAGCCATCAGCCAAGTGCTCCGGGGAAGGCGGGAGATGTCCCTCACGAATGTTAAAGGTGCCCACGCCAGGGGGTGACACGTGGAGAGGAGTGCTGGCCTGGCCAGGGCGGGCGTCTGCACATCAAGGGAGTCACGCAGGAGAAGGGACAGGGCCCTGGAGGGCTGGGGGCTGGGGCAGGGCCATGGGGAGGGGGCAGGGACCAGACACGGGGCGGCAGGGCTGCCTGGCCAGGCACACTGGGCATCAGCTTGGGACACTGTGGGCAGAAGTGGCTCCCGCTAGCGTGTGTGGGCGTCCAAGAGTCACAGCCATGTCAGCCCAGCGATCAGACGCGTCTGTGCCCAGCAGAGAGTCATGGGGCGGGGGCCTTCTTCCTTGAGACTTTGTAAGGGGAGGGAAAAGCTTGCCAGAATCTCCAACCCCTGGGACTGGCCTGTGCCCTCTGCTGCTGTGGAGGCTGGCAAGGTGAATTTTCAGTGTTTTTCAGCCTTGAAGTTGGAAGGCAGACTGCCTTCTGGGAGGAGTGGGATGGTTGTGGGACTGTGGGCAGGTGGAGTTGGGCCTTATAAGTTGTGTAGGAGTTCACCAGTACAAAGCAAAGGAGGATAGCACAGGCTGAGGGAACAGCCTATGGACGCTCACGATGCCTGCCGGTAACAGTGAAGTGCTGGGGAGCTGGAGTGAAGAGACGAGAGCGGGGCTGGAAGGCTGGATTGGGTGGAGGGGGTGTTGGGGACTGCCTCTGAATCACAGAGAGCCGTCCATCCCATTTTCCCAGGGGCTCAGGAGCTCTGGCCCTCCCCCCCATTCCTTTCCAGGGTTTTGGCAGTGTTTTCTATGGTCATCATTCCCGTCTGGCAGCCCCCATTCCAGGCTTGGGCACATGGCCGAGAACAGGCCATCGGGGGGCCCCTCCTGGGGTCACCGTTCCAGAGAGAGCCCCAGGAAAGTCAGTAGCGCAGTGTATCAGGAGCCGTGGGGGCTGGGTGTCCTCTTGGGCAGTCCAGGAGGGCTCCTCAGAGGAGGGGGGCAAGGGCTGAGACCTGAGAGACGGGAGGAGCCAGCAGGCAGAGATCCAGGAAGCTGCAGGACACTCCAGGAAGGCGGGCACTGGCCGTAGCCAGGGCTGGGGTGGCTGGCCTCCGCTGCCCATTGTCCTGAAGGCCCGAGTCCATGGGGCTCGGGAGTGTCAGCACGGCTGCCCAGCCCTGTCCAGGGTGCTGAAAGGCCAGCTCTGCGCTCTCCCCTCCCTGGTGGTGACCGGGGGGCTTTCAGGAGAGGGCAGGCCCCCAGTGCAGCCCCGCCCCCCGCTACCCCAGCCCGCTGCCTGGACAGGTCTCCCCTCCCCCACCACAGAGGTGGAGGCCAGACACGTGCTGATCCCATGCTGGCAGAAAAAGGTGGGCCTGCGTGCCAAAGCTGGGCCCTCCCCCAGGGCAGGGAACGCTGGCCCCCGGCTCCAGGCCTCTGCAGCCTTACTGAGGTGGGGGGGGGGGGCGGTTTCCAGGACCACTGACCTTGGGGTGGGGCCTCCCCCTCCCGGTGAGCATGTCCTTCATGGATTGGAGCTACCCTGCAACCCACAGCTGGACTTCTGGGCACAGGTGGGGTGCTCCAGGGAGCAGCTGCCCGCCCCCCCCGCCCGCAGAGCATAAGTGGGCGTCTGGGAGCAGCCGGAGCAGCAGGAGAAGGCGTTAAGGAAACGCCAGCAAGGAGAGCGTGAGGCCTGCTCGCTCCCGTTAATAGCTCGCACAAGAGGCTCTCTGCCATCGGATTCAATTTATTCCCATCTGGGCCGTGCTGTCTCCATCAATTCGGCTAATAAAGAGAGGTGGACGGCCGTGACCTGGGCTGCTGCGGAGGCCTCTTCTGAGCTAATTAACTGGCCTGAACAATCCCTTTTAATACTTCTGTGCTTAATGCCCTAAAAGGAAAAAATGAACTGGAGACAGGGGCGGGGGGCAGGGGGCTGGGAGGCTGCAGCTGGCTGTGGGGGAGGGGCAGGCTGGTTACTCAGGGCTCCCCTTGGGGAAGTGGGGGGCCAGGAGCCCAGCCCCCGCTCTGCACCCAGAATGGGCAGCCTTGCTGTCTGAACCTGGCTTTCTCCTCTATCAGGTGGGGAGGCTGGGGGTGGACGCCGGGCCCTCTTCTCGAGGGACAGACCCCAAGGAAAGGGTGTAAGCGTGAGTCCCGTGCATGGAGGTGGTCCCCGTGGGGGCTCGGGGAAGACAGGCCCTCCACCAGGGCTCAGCGCGCCCCACCGCGCCTCACTGTCCTCATCCGTGGGGTGAGAGCAGAGTGGGTCCCAGGGCTGCCTGAAGCCGGGCCGGTGACGCCCCCGGCTGCTCCTCGGCACGTGCTGTCCTGGGCGCTGTGACCGGAGGTCTTGCCTCGCGTGTCTGTTAGCTGTGGAGAGGCATCTGCCACTTAGCGAGTACTGAGCATGTCCTGGGTTCATTCACCCAGCCGGCTCCCCAGGCTGTACTGTACCACGTTCCTAAAAGTAACCTCACCCGTTCTGTGGTTTTCACGTGGTTGCTGAATAATTCTGTTTCCTTTGGACACAGCTGTTGAGAGCAGTGTGTGACCCGGCTTGGGCTCCTCTGACTCGGTTTCCTTTGCGGGGGGCCCGGCCCCTTCCTCTGAGGAGCTGACCCCGCCTGGGTCTGGGCTGAGGTTGGCCTGGGCTAGGCTGCAGAGCTGTCCACGCCGCAGTGCTGAAAATGCCTGGGCCTGCAGCCGGCAGAGGACTCACTGGCAGGGGCTGACCCCGCAGCCAGGGCACCGGCCTCCTGAGTGGCCGAGGGGCCCGAGGATGCCCCCACACTGTCCACAGCCCATGCCGAGTCCTGGCTGTGGGCTCTGTGCCAGGCACAGCAGCCGAGGACGGGGGCTTCCTGTCCTTGCCCGCTCGCTCCCTGGGGAGGGCGCGAGGAAACCTGGGGAGACAGCCTGTCATCCCAGCAGTAAATCGTGTAGCCTGATCGCAGTCATGGCAGGAGATGAGACGCAGGAGGCCCCCAGCAGGCTCCTGAGGTCTGTGCGCCCGTCTTTCTGCAGGACTGGATGGGGCCGGAACACGGTGGGATCAGACGGTGACCATCCACTCAGCTTGCTCTGTTACGCACCCGTGTGCTGCTCTGAGTGCCGGGGACCCTTGGGGCTGGCGTCAGGGGAGCCCCAGGCCCCTTTCAGGGTGGGCACGCCTCCCTTTCCGCCTGCATCCTGCCCAACCTCAGCCTCCCCCCACCTGGGGTTCCTGGGGGGTGAGCACGAAAGGGGGGTGGGTCCAGGCCTCTGTGGACATAAAATTCCAAACTAAATCCTTCAACCGTCCTTTATGATGATCTGCTAAAATATTTTCAAACCGTCGTTTACGTTTTTATCAAAGTAAAACAGTTAACGACTCAAGTCATTGGACAACTTCTGAGCAACTGGCCCCCACCCTGGCCCACCTGCTCCTTCCTTGGAAGGAGTCCTCTAGACCCTGAGCTGAGGGCGTGCTCTAGGCAGAGGCCGTCCCTCGTATGTGCTGGTTTGCACCCTGAGGAGGGCTCTGTTCTCCCCTGCGCCCCTCCCTCTCCCACGGGGGGTTGGCCCCCTCCTGCTTCCCTTCTTGAACCTGAGGCATCTTCACACTTTTATTTCCTGCTTCATTAACTGCAGGCGGCGCTGATAGGGTGACTTCTTGTTGCTTCTGCTCTGCCCCTGTTGTAGACGCTCTAACCGGAAGCAGGAGGGGCTTGTTGTCTGGGCCTCCACTCTGCCCCAGAGCCCCAGGTCTACTGGGACAGGCCCAGATTCCTCCCTCTCCACCCAAAGAGGCCCACCTGGGGCTCAGCGGTACAGCGCTGCAGCCAGCCCTGTGCTGTGCTTGGGCAAGGAAGCCGGAGAGATGGAGGGCTTGACCCCGTGGAGGAGGGTGAGGCCGGTGCCCTGTGTGTGAATGCGGTGTGTCTGCAGGACAGTGGGCTCCACAGACACGGTCTCCTTCAGCCACCTCTTCTCGCGGTGAGAGGTGCTGCCTGCCCCTCCTTTGTGGGGGATGACCCCGTCCTCGGCTGCTGTGCCTGGCACAGAGCCCACGGCCAGGACTTGGAACGGGCTGTGGACAGCACGGGGGCATCCTCGGGCCCCTCGGCCACTCAGGAGGCTGGTGCCCTGGCTGCAGGGTCAGCCCCTGGCAGTGAGTCCTCTGCCGGCTGCAGGCCCAGGCATTTTCAGCACTGCGGCGTGGACAGCTCCGCGGCCTAGCCCAGGCCAACCTCAGCCCAGACCCAGGCGGGGTCAGCTCCTCAGAGGGAGGGGCCAGGCCCCCTGCAAAGGAAACAGAGTCAGAGGAGCCCAAGCCGGGTCACGCTCTGCGCTCAAACAGCTGTGAAAGGCAGGGTGGGGCGGGTGGGCAGGGGCGGGTCACAGAAGCCCCTCCTCATTGCCTCGGCATCTGCAGGGCCTCCAGGAGGATCGCTTGGCCAGAGCAGGGGCCTCCTGCATTTCACCTCCCTTGTTTGCCCTGGTGCCTGGCATGGAATGTGTGCCTGGTGAGCGGTTATGAACGTCTGGAAAGAAGGGCAGAGGCTGACCAGGGAGGCATGGAGAACCTCTCAGAGAAAGTGACACTTCTGTTTTTGCATTTGTTGTTATGATATGTGTTATGAGATAGCACATGTCTAGCATTTTAACTGTGTTAACGTGCACAGCTCAGGGACATTCACACGTGGTGTGACCATCACCACCGTTTGTGCACACAACTCCTTCATCTTGTAAAACTCAAGCTCTGTGCCCGTTAACACAAATTCCCCACCCCTCCCTCAGCCCCGGCCCCACCATCTACTTCCTGCATCTGTGGATGTGGCCCCCTAAGGCCTCATGTAAGTGGATCGTACGGTCCCTTGTCCCTGATTTCACGGCGTCCTGTGCCCTCCAGGCTTGTCTACGCTGTAGCAGGTGTTGGGACGCCCTTTGTTTGAAAGGCTGAGTCAGCCCCCGTCTGCATGGACCAGGCTTGTTTACTGTCTCAGCCGGCGATGGCCAGCTTCCCCCTCTTGGCGGCGGTGAATAACGCTCCCACGAGTGTACATGTGGGGATGTGTCTTCGAGTCCCTGCTTTCAGGTAGCTCCTTCAGGTAAATACCCAAACGTGGAACTGCTGGGTTGTATGGTTCTATGTTCAGTTATTGAAAGCCTTTGTGCAGTTTTCTGAAGCAGGTGCACCACTTACCTCCCCACCAGCGGCGCACAAGGGCTCCGAGAGCCGCACCCCGTGGGCCAGGGCAGCCCCGGGGCCCCGGCTTCAGTGGGTGGAGACAGGGCCCGGCAGTTGTAGGCACGGATCCGGCAAGCCAGCTGTGGAGGAGCCGGGGGTGGGGTGGGGGGGGCAGTGAGCCCTGGGTATTGAGTGGCGGTGGGCGGGGATGGGGGCCAGGGGCTGTCGTCAGAGGAGGAGGAGAGCTGGGGAGAGAAGCGGGCAAGTCCAGCTTGAGTGGATGGTGGGGAGGGGCGGATGAAAGGAGACTGTAGGTTTGGCTCCGGCACCCGTGTCTCCCGTGATTTTATTTGATTTATTTATTCCAGGGTCTCGAGGCTCTGTGGACCCTGGAGCGTCCTAGGGACAGAGGGCCCATCCCTGAGCCTGCCTTTCCACCCACACCAACCCCTCCTCCTCGGGGCGCTCACACGCAGGACCAAGATTCTCCTGCCCTCATCACCCCTTACGGGGGCCAGGGGCTGGACAGCTGGGGCCGGCCCTGCACCTGGAGCCCTGTGGGCACCCGGGTCAGCCGGTCCCAAGGCTGCTGCCCTGCCTTGCCTGCTCCTTCCTGGTAAAACCCCAGTAGGGGCTCACCCACGCCCCCCCCCCCCGGCCCCCTGGCCGACGCCACTGCCTTGCCCTGTGCCCTGCCCCGGGCATCTCGCCCCCTCCGCTGGGGGCCTGCAAGTGTAACCAGCTGCCTTCTCAGCGGCAGTCATTTATGGTCTGTTGGCCCCACGTAGCTGAATGCTGACAGAACCCACGCTAGAGACCTGGGCAGCCTGCCCTGCACCAGCCCCTTCCTCCCTGTCTTTCCAGCTTGGGTCCCCACCCTGCACCTGTCCATCGCCCCAGGGGTAGAGTGTTCCCATGGCAACCCAGCAGTGAAGCCCAGCCCCTTCTCTAACAGGCGGACCGGCTGAGTGTTGGAGGATGAGAGGTGAGCGGGGTTGTTCCTTGTCGTCAGAGTGCACATGGCTGTGGTTTTGTCCACAGGGAAGCGCGTGCCTTCACGTTTGTGCAGTGGGCATTTCCATCTCCCGTCACTGTGGCCGGGGCAGGATGGGCTCCCGGCGGGCAGCTCTGAGGGCTGAGTGTGGCCACGGAGGGGAGCAGGGAGGTGCTTCCTGCCTGCAGCTGTGGAGGCACGGGGGCTCAGCCGCGGCCAGGGCTGGCGTCCAGAAACGTGACCAGGTCCAAACATGCCACCAGGCCTGGGCGCGGCCTCGCTGCCCAATCCAAGGGCACAGCCAGGTCCGGCGGCCAAGTTGCTGCGGGTGGCAGAGCTGTGTGAACAGCCGCCAGGCTGGACAGGGGCCCGTGGCCAGCTGCTCCCGGTCACATTCGGCCACTGCTGCCCAGACAGTGGGGCCCTGGAGCCCAGGATAGGGCACCACACGTGGCCCAGCTGGCCCTGGCCCTGGGCCTGCTGACCGCTGCCCACTCTGGGGCGTTGTTTCAGATGGCTCAGTGAGGTGGGACGCGAAGGCTGTTACAGAGCAAAGGAGACTCATGCACAGTGGTCAGACGCAGCGCCTCGCGCTTCTGCGCTTCCTGCTTCCCACAAACTGGTCCTGGAGTATCTCAAGATGGACGTGTGGAAAGATCGAGCATGGGTGGTGAACTAAATGATGTTAAAGAATTTACTATTGGGTGTGATGAGGTGATGATTAGACTTTTTAAAAACCTTATTTGCTAGGGATGCAAGCTGAAGTATTAATGGACAAAATGAAATGTTGTCTGGGATTCCCTTCATAATACTAAAAAAAGGATTTGTGCAAGCGTGTGTGTGTGTGTGCGTGTGTGTGGCAGGGACATGAAACACTGAGAGCTGAGACAGTTGAAACTGAGGATGGCACATGGGCTCATTATCTTATTCTCTCTGCTTGTGTGTGGGTTGACATTTTTCATAATACATCACGGAACAGTGCTTCAGCCAGTATATCCTTGTTCGTGGTATTTCCGCTTCGCTCACATTGCTTCCTGAGGATTCATCCCCAAGGCTGGGATCACGGATACCAGCCTTGACACTTCTCCTGGCCGGGGGTGTGTGGTTCAGAGGGACACGCGGTTTACACGCTGCGAGCACGGGCGTGGGGGCGGGGTGGGGGCGGAGCATGGGCGGGCCCGGGGTGGGAGGCAGCCTTGCCAGCCCTTGTCTCTGTTTTCAACTTGCACGAAATGAGTAGGTGTATAGTACTGTAGTTTTGTCTCCAGCTTCCCAGTTCAGCGGACCCTTGTGATGGCCGTGGGGCCTTCCCTGGTGGTTCAATGCTAAAGAACCCGCCTGCCGGTGCTGAAGAAACACGAGAGTCTCTTTCAGTTCCTGGGTCGGGGAGATTCCCTGGAGGAGGAAATGGCAACCCACTCCAGTATTCTTGCCTGGAGAATCCCATGGACAGAGGAGCTTGGCGGACTATAGTACACGGGGTCGCAGAGTCGGACGCGACTGGAGCTGTTGCTGGACAAATATTTGTAACCCATAGATGATATCTACTGTTCAACGTGAATGTTTCTTAGTCTTTAAAAAAAAATTTTGATATCCAAAAAGCATTAATCACTTATCAGTTCTGTTAGTTCTTTAATTTCTTTGATTTCCAAGCCGGTGTTGACACCTGCAGGTTTCTGCCCAAGCTGGACTCTTTCTGGGGGCTCCTCTGAGCGGATGGCCTGCAGTCAGGTCTGCGGGTCACTTGTAATGGAGTCTCCGGTGTAAAGCTCAGATTCGGCTTTTCCAGAATTGGTCTCCAGGTATCTCAGCGTACTTGGTAAATTACCTCCTTCACATTGTTCAGTCTTGACGCTTTCTGTGAGCGAGGGCCCTCCTCTGCCCAAGGGGTCTGTTTCAAGGCTCTGAATTCTTTCTTCGGCTGAGTCTCCCCGTGGGGCCAGCGCCACACTCTCTGTCACTGCCGGCTGGACTGGGCCGCCCGCCCAGCCCCGGGAGACGCTGGAGTGGCTTTCAGCTGGGCCCCGACGCCCTGGACCTGGAGTCAGAGGATGTGGTCTGAATTCCAGCTGTGTATCTGTGAAGTCTCTGAGCCTCTCGTGTAAGAGGCAGCCTGCGACGTGTGCCCCGGGTGAGACGCCCACACTTACAGGTGCTGGGAGTGCTTGCAGGGGGATGTGCGCCTATGTGGGGCGCTGGACTCGCACGGGGGTGGGCCGTGGGGAGCCGAGGTGTCTCCTGCATCCCGCTCTGCTGGCAGGCTGGCACCCCCCAGGTGGGGGCCCCCGCCGGCCTTCTCAGCCGGGGCTTGTCCCCACACCTCACACTGTGAGCCAGAGCTGTTTCCATGGTGACCGCCGCAGGGTGACATCACCGCCCTGCCTGCAGCCTGGGGCCCTCCCGGCAGGTGGTGTCAGCCTGGCCGGCCGTGGGGTGGGGGCAGGCTGCGCTCTAAGGCCCTCCTGAAAGCAGGGCGGGTGGGCACAGGTGGGCTGTCCCTGAGCCGAGGCAGAGGACGGAGCTTGTCCAGCCAGGGTCTGGGACCTGGTCAGCTCTGGTGCCCAGGGAGCAGACACCGAGAGGGAGTGAGACGTGTGTGGGGCTCACGGGAGGTGGGGGTGGGGAGGGGGAGGAGCGGGGTGTGGGGCGGACACCTGGGGGGAGGGAGGACAGGAGGAGGGGGAGGGGAGAGGGGGAGGAGGGAGGGGGAGGAGCGGGGTGTGGGGCGGACACCTGGAGGGAGGGAGGACACGAGGAGGGGGAGGGGAGAGGGGGAGGAGGGAGGGGGAGGAGCGGGGTGTGGGGCGGACACCTGGGGGGAGGGAGGACAGGAGGAGGGGGAGGGGAGAGGGGGAGGAGGGAGGGGGAGGAGCGGGGTGTGGGGCGGACACCTAGGAGGGGAGGGGAGAGGGAGGAGGGGGAGGGGGGAGGAGGGGGAACAGCCTGAACACAGTGCAGCTCAGAGATGGCAAGGCGACTGGTGCAGACCCCGAGCCCACACCGCCTGCGGGGAGACCAGCCCCTCTGGGCTCAGCCCAGAGCCACCAGTGAGGTGCGGGGGGGCCCAAGGCTCGGGAGCTGCGGGCTGTTGGCCGGACCCACCCCTCCAAGCAGGCCCTTCGGCCAGGCCAGCCCTCGCTCACCACCTGGCCTTCCCCACGGTGTGGGCGTGAGGGCGTCCCGTCTAGGCTGAGCAGGTCAGGCCGGGGAGGGCTGCCCCCCTTCCGGGGCCCTGCCTGGGCCCCAGTCCTACTGAGGGAGATGCCGGCACCCACGCTGTTGGCTCCCAGGCCCTGGGTGTGCTGTGGAGGCGGGGAGGGAGCCCTGGGACAAGAGACCCTGCCCTGCGGCTTACACGGTGTCCACAGAGGGACAGAGAGGAGGTCGCTGGCTGTGGGCGGGGAGGGGCGGAGGAGCAGGAAGCAGGGACTGCGGCCGCAGGTGCTGGGGAGGAGGGCAGGGGTGGGGCTCAGACATCCAGGAGGTGGGGGTCCCCAGGGGGCGGCCGAGCTCAGGAGCACATCACAGGGGTCTTGGTCTGGACTGACCCGCCTCCGTCGGCCTCTGGCTCAGCTTGTCCCGGGCGGTCTGCCTTGCTCCAGCCCCGAGCTCGGCCTCTCCTGGGGTCCAGGGCCTTTGCTCGAGCTGTCCCCGGTGCCTGGATGTGTCTCCTGGGAGGGGCCTGCTCCTCCTTCGGGTTTGGCCCTAACGTGTCCTCCTGGCGAGTTGGCTGCGTCCGTTCACCCCTGGCCAGCTGGGCAGGGCAGGCCTCAGTGGCCGGCACTAGCCTTCTGCAGCTCAGCGATGGCGCGTCCTAGATGGATGAGTGGGCAGAGGCGAAGTCTTCATCCTGGGGTGTTTCTGGGCCTCAGAGAGGGAGAAGGGTCTGAGGGGCCAGGGAGCCTGCCCTGCTTCCATCGGTGTCCATGCTCAGAACCCCGGTTCCTCCTGAGGTTCACGGCCTGGGGCCCCAGCATCTCACGGGCAGAGCGGGCATCACAAAGATGCCCATTGCCATCTGGCCCCTGAACATCCCTCTCTTCTTCCTCATCTGTGGCTGTATGTTTCTCTGCATAGCTGGGAAAGTACCCCCTTTCCGGGCGTCCTTGTAGCTAGGGGTGGCCCCGGGACCCGACTCAGTCGTGGAGTGTCAGCAGGGTCTCCTGGGGGCTCTGGGGAGCCCCCAGACACCCATCACGTGTGTCATTCGTGGCGTCAGACCCCCTGTGCTTTTATTTACATATGTTCTCTGCAAACCTGTGCATTCACAAACTGCAACATATGTGTCTGTGGCTCCGCGCGAAACACTAGAAAGCTGGTACCACTCGCCGTCACTGGAAGGTGAGTGCAAACCAAGCATGAGGAACACCTGCGACAGCAAGCGGCTCCTGCCAAGGCCCTGGGTGTGGAGCCGCTGCGTGCTCCCCGTCAGGGGAGGCTCTCGCGTGCTGGGTGGTGAAGACAGGCTCCAGGGAAGCCGGGACTTCCCAGGGATGTGCGAAGAAGGAAGGGAATTAACGGGGCCCGACAGCTCAAGACTCAATGATGGATCCAGGGCTGAGTCGACTGGAGACCCAGGGCTGAGTCGCCGCAGAGCAGACGCGGGCCGGCTCTGAGCAGGAAGAGTCAGAGTCAGTGTGTGTGTCCCGGGGACGCGGTCTGAGCCCCAGGGCAGAGGGAGGCACACCCCGTGTCTGTGGGAGGGTGGGAGTCGGGAGGGAGGGACACACACCGCGTGGAGGCCGGGTCTGCCTGCCCACAGGGCGGGTCTGCTTGGGCTCCACACTCCTCCCTGGCGGGGAGACACCCCCAGATGGATGGGGGGGTCCACGTGGTCCTGGACATGGAGACTGAGCTGGGGACAGACCCCAGGACCTCCTCACACAGAGAGCAGAGGGCACAGGGATGGGCCAGTTAGAGGCTGTGGACACGAAACACGGGCTGTTCCCGTGAGGGACTCACAGATGCGCACCCGGCACGAAGGAGCAAGAGACGGGGTGTTTGGAAGAGCAGCCGGGAACACAGCCCAGGGACCCCTGCCCAGTCAGAAGAAAGCAAGACTGCGGACCCCTTGAGAGGCAGAGCAACACAAAACCAGACCCACGGTGCTGGAGCTCCCCCGCACCACTGACAAAGGCTCACCCGAACTCCTCTGCGGACCCGGGACCGTCCGCAGTGAGATGCAGGCAGGAGAGCAGAGGGGGGGCTGAGGAAGAGGCGGCCCTGGGTGCTGAGACGGAGTGCTAGCAGCCACTCTGGGGGAACCGGCCGCACGGGAGGGCTGTGCAGTGGCCTGTGGGTGACCAGAGGCCAGGAGGAGGCTGGGGCGCTGGGCAGCCGTGGACGGCGGGGCCGCAGGGCGGAGGGCCCAGGGCGCTGCTTTAGAGGCAGCTGCTTAGGGACCAGGAAGACCGTCCCTGTCGGGGGACGGTGGTGACATGGGGAAGATGGGTGAACCTGTCTCCTGACAGGTCAGGATTGACAGGTAGGCAGGGATACAGGAGGGACGGGGTCACGTCCTAAGCAAGGACCAAGCAGGATGTGGGGCAGAGAAGCTCTGGATCTGCCGTGTTCCGGGAGGAGACGCGTGAAAGGTTTGATGAGACAGACATTTGCTTCAAAGGTATCAGTGGTGCTGAAGGACTCAGCAAGGGGGGCTGAGCTCCCAGGGCCGGCCCCAGCCTGCAGGGCGGAGCGGGGGGCGGGGCCGGTGGCCCCAGGACCAGGAGGTGCAGCCGTAGGAGGGGCAGTGATGGGTCTCTAAGGAGCATGCCAGCCCGCAGCCCCCGAGGAGGGGAGAGTGAGGTGGGCCCCAGAGCTCAGCCCCTACTGCCCTCTGGTCTCCTGGAACCAGAGAGGGTCGCAGCCCGCTGAGGCCGGCCTCTGGGGCCCCACAGGGCAGAAAGGCGGGGCCTGGAGGTGCATGGCTGGGCTGTGCGTTTCACACCCATTCAAGGAGCCGGCACGGAGGAAATACAGCGAGCGTGGCTCTCAGCATGCGCAACAACAAGCTTGAAAATACGTAAAGCAGAATAAGGAGAGACGCGGGAGGGGAAAGGGGAGCCTCTCATGGCTCCCAGAGACAGATCCCACTGAAGCGCTGGGAGGATGGGAAACCTTCAAGACAGGAGCACAGTGTCCATGGAAACAGCGGAGCGAAACAGGCCGGGGGAGGTGCGAGGTTCCGATGGTGGCGTTGGGTCTGGTGGGGACTGGAGTCACTCAGAGAACGAAAGGATCTGAGAGGCTTGTCTATCGGGCTGAAGAATACAGATTTTGTTAACGCTAGAATTTGAACAATGTGTGTGTATGTGTTAACAAGGTAAAGATCATGACTAGAAGAACAGAAATAAAGTGTAACTTTCAAGGCAAAATGAATTCAATGACCCATTGAACATCAGGATAGGAAAAATAGTAAAAAAAAATCAGAGTAAGAAAAAAAAAAAACTGGGCAGAATAGATGTAGATGGATATTTATTTATTAAGATACAGAGACTCTCAAATTGGATTAAGACACAAAAAGACAGCTTACTTTATTTATGAGGGATGCACCTAAAATGCAGTAGGAGAGAAATGGGGGGGAAATGGGGGAAAGGAGAAAAAAGGAGAGAAATGGGGGAAAGACAACATAAAAGGTACAAGAAACGTGAAACAAAATTATGTGGAAAATAGGACTTAGGGTAAAGTGTTCGGAGAGACAAAGTGGCCCCTTAGTTTGGATAACAGGGCACTTTCCCCAGGAACAGATCACCTCCGCTGGCCTGAAGAAGCAGCTTCAGAGTGTCCAGGTGGAAGCCCTGTAAACGCGGGGCTTCAACAGCACCCCGTCAACCGGGGCCGACAGGGAGAGATGCCTTCGGGAAGAAGGTGAGGGCCCTCCCCACACGTCTGAGCCGCTGCGCGTCCTGGGCGCCCATGTCTTCCGGGTCGTTGGGCCAAAGACCGTGGCCCCTCCCTTGGAAGGGCCCCCAGTGCCGGCCCTCGTGGGGCTGGAGGCCCGGCTCCGGCCTCCGTCTGTCTGTCCGTCTCCCCTCTGCGTGGACTCTCTGGGGGGGCTGGTGGGGAGCGACCGCCCTTCCCAGATCACGGCCACCCACTGCTTTCTTTCCTTCTTGGGGGCGTTTTGGACATGAGTGCCCTGTGCAAGCACGGGTTCTTAATCTCGCAGCAGTGACAGCCACGTGTCACCCTGCGTTGTTCCCCAGGCCCCCTGATCCCGCCGATTCAGCCCGGTGAGGGGTGGGGCATGCCTCACTGCAGTCCTGAAGGGGGTTGGCATGAAGTGGGGCCATAGGTCAGGGCAGAGCCCCTTCCCAGGGCCGGCTGAGGGGGGCTAGCAATTTTGCATCCTGATCTTGAATGGTTTTTAAGAGAGTTGCCCCCAAATTGTGTAAATTCAGGCCGGACAGATTGAATACAGCATTTTCCTCTCTCTAACTGTGCAGCAATGCCCCTGTAGGGGGGCAGGGGCAGGGAGGAGGGGGGAGACCCCAAGATGGCCTGGGGGGCTCAGTGGCCTGCTGGTCCAACCCCATCGCCCCCACACCCCATGGCTTCCAGCCCTGCGAGTGCCTGGAGGGGTCTGGTCACCCCTGGGGCCCTGGGGCTGGGTTTTCCAGGCCCATGAGGCCCCCACACCCTTCACCCCTTCCTCCCCGACAAGGACCCCATCCCCACCTCTCCACCTCCAGACAGGCTCCAGGACCCCCTTGTCTCTCCCTGACCTCTGATCGCCTCGCCTGCTGTGTACCCGGCCCCTATCATTGCTGACACCCAGCAGAGTTCCATTGGTGTGCCTTTATTTCTAGGATAAACCCGTAACCAGATCAACCTAACTGGCTTCCGGCCAATGATGGGGTCACGGGGAGGCAGGCCATTGACAGAACGCTGGTCCCGCGCTCTCCGTCAGAGTCACACTCGGTCCAACCCACCCTCCCCACCCCAGCTCCTCCGCCTCTCGCCCCTGGTGAACCCGGGCCCCTCCACCCCGGATGAGAGCAGTGACCTTGTGGGGCGCCCTGCTGCTTGGAGCCCCAGAACCCCAGCAGTGGTCGCCATGCTGCCCGGGAGGTTTGAGGCCAGAGAGGGACATCCCAGGACTGCAGGTGTCCCAGGGTGATGAGCAGATTTTGTCTGATGGGCTGGGGCTGGGGGGGACCCTGTTGCCTCAGGAGAAGGGGGTCAGCCCACCCTGGGCAGAGGACTGCTGGCCCTTCATCTGTTTCCTGCTCAGTGGTTGAGCCGCGCTAGCTCTTCCTTCCTGACGTCCCCTCACAAGGGCACCCCCCACCCTCTTGGCTACCTGCCCTGCCCTGCTGCCCTGAAGTCGTCTTTGAAATTGGTGAGGAGAAAAAAGGAGTCACAAACAAAAAAAATACATTCACACGCTATTTTATTGATGTGTATTTACCTGCGTTGTTGCATGAACTGGGGCTCTTACATCCCCATGTGCATTTGAGTTACCGTCCTTTCATTTCAGCCTGAAGGACCCCCCCCCCCCCCCGCCCCCACCTAGTATTTCTTGTGGAACAGATCTTCTAGCAATGAATCCTTGGTTTTTGCTAGTCTGGGCATGTGTTAACTGATTCTTTATTTTTGAAGGATAGTTTTGTTGGATATAGAAGTCTTGACTGACAGGTCTCTGAACACCCCACCCTGCATGGCCAAGATTTCTGTTAATCTTGTTGAGAATCCTTTGTACGTGATGAGTTGCTTCTCTTGAGCCACTTTCAAGAGTTTCTCTTTGTTTTGGGGTTTCCCTAGTTTGATTATAATCTTTCCAGGTATGGATCTCTCTGAATTTCTCTTACTTGGAATTCATTAAGCTTCTCGGACATGGAGATTGGTTTTTTTTTTTTTTTTTTTGAGGGGGTTCAGATTTGTTAGGTTTTCAGCCATTGTGTCCTCAATATTCTTTCTGCTCCTTTTTTGCACTCCTGTCTCTGGGATTGCATCATGTCAGTGAATGTTTGCGTGTGTAGACACACATGGACCCACCGCTCAGATTAAGCTGTGAATTACCCACAGCCCCAGAAAGTCCTGTTTGCTCCTCCCCCCAGCCCGCACCACCCCACCCCAAGGGCAGCTTCTCCTAGCTCTCCTGTCTCTATGGTTACCTTCTCCTGCTCTTGAACCTCACACAACTGAGACCACACGGGATGAACTCCTTTACTCGTTGTGATGTTTGTGAGATTTTTCCTTCTTGTTGCCTATAGCAACAGCACATTTATTTTCATTGCTGCATGTCCTTCTGTTGTATGAACACATCGCAGTGTATTTATACATTTTACTGTTGATTGATATCTCAGTTGTTTCTGATTTTACCTTTTGTGAAGAAAGTTGCTAAAAGCCTTCTTATACATATTTTTTTTTTTTTGGTGTGGATTCATGCAATCATTTCTTTTTTTCTTTTTTTTTTTTTTTTTGAGATATAAACCTAGGAGTACAGTTTCTGGATCACAGAGTATTGGCGAGCAGTTTTATAAAGCGTTGTGTGCTGTGCTTAGCTGCTCAGTCATGTCTGACTCTTTGAGACTCCATGGACAATAGCCCGTCGGGCTTCTCTGTCCATGGGGATTCTCCAGGAGATAATACTGGAGTGGGTTGCCATGCCCTCCTCCTGTAAAGCATTACTGCAATTTAAAGTCCCGACACCAACTTCAGAGGATTCCTGGTTCCTCCACATGCTTGTCAACACTGGATAACGTCAGTCTTTTTTCAACATTTTTTTAAACTTATTTGACTGTGCCGGTCTTAGTTGCAGCACTCAGGGTCTTCAGCCTTCGTATGGCACACAGGAGCTTTAGGTGAGACATGAGAACTCTCAGCTGTGGCACGGGGGATCTAGTTCTTTCACCAGGAAAGGAATCCAGGCCCCTGCGTTGGGAGCATGGCGTCTTACGCCCTGGATCCCCGGGGGGTCCCAGCCGCAGTCTTTCTGACGTGAGCTGTTCCTGGAGGTGTGTACCAGTGTCTTATTTGGCTAAGTTGCGTTTCCCTGATGACTAATGCTGACACATTTCTGTACTCCTGCTGATCAGTTGGATGTTCCCTTTGTGGAGTGTAACCCACTTCTAAATTTGGCTATGTGTTCTTCTTGTATTGATTTGCAGGCATTCTCTCTGTATTCTGCATACATATCCTGGGCTGGGTACATGTATTACAAATATCTGCCCTAGTTTTGTGTCTTCATTCTCTCCATTGTGTCTTCTGATGAACAGGCTTTAATTTTAAAGGCATCAAACTTACCAGTCCTTTTTTTTTTTTTTTTGGTTAGTAAGTTTAGTTTACAAATTAATTAATCTTTTGCCTATCTCATAGTTATAAAGTTATGCTCTATTTTTTTTAAAAAAAAATGTAAATTTAAACTAATTTTGGATTTACAGAAAAGTTGCAAAAATAGTGCAGAGAACTCATATATATACTTCATGTAGCTTGCTCTGATTTTAATATTTTACAGAACCACAATACCTTTATCATAACTAAAAAATAGACATTCTTATTTTTTCCTTTATAAGCTTTCTTATCTTGTCTTTGAAATTAGGTCTGTGACCCGTTTCAAGCTGATTTTGTGTGTGGTGTGAGGTGCGGGTCATAAGTTTTTAATATGGATCATCCATGTGCTGCAGCACCATTTATGGAAAGATATTTCAATTATTTGGTGAATCATGAGTAACTTAGCTCAAATCATAAGTGGTTTTAGTTTAGAGAATCACTATTTTCTTTCCATAATCTGTCTACTGCATAAAACATAAAACAACTCTGACTTAACTTGCTATCACTTTATCGCTGTTGTTGTTTAGTCGAATCTGACTCTTCCATGACCTCATGGACTGTAGCCAGCCTATCACTTTATAGTAGGTCTTAAAATCTGATAGTGTAAGTTCTCCAACTTTATTCTTCTGAAAGTTGTCTTGGCTATTTCTGGCTGAATCCCATTATAAATGTCAGAAATAGATTTTCTTTGGTGATATTGATGGTTCATTAGTCAACATAATAAATGTTGATGCTTTTTAAAACTGAAGAAAAAAATTTATCTTCAGATAGAAAGATCACACCAAGTGTGTATCAGAACGAACCTCCGTGGAGCGAACGCAGGAACCATAATTGCTCTCCAGTGACGGGTCGGCTGTGAAAGGGTGAGCGGAGGAGGACCAGCCCTCCCGGTTGTCAGGACACCAGTGCGCATGAGGCAAGAGATCTGGAAGGACCACCGTTCTCGGCAGCAGACATGGAGGCGAGAGCGTCACTGAGCACTGGTAGCAAAGTGCTGCCCCTGGGTGACTCTGGGCCTGAGTCCTGTGCCAGCCAGCTGTCAGTCAGAAGTGAGGCTGAGAAACTTTCCAAACCATGTGCAGAAAGAGTAACAGAACGGAAATTAGAGAATTGTGTGAATTGTATATTGCATCTAGAAATCATGGAATAAACATGTAAAAAGAAATGAATCCAGAAAGAAAGTGTGCAAGACATAGAGCAGCAGAGAACAGCCCCTGGTGAAAGCTATTGTTAAATGTAAGTCAGTACTGATTAAGTAAACTACATACCGGCACTTCGTGGTGATCCGGTGGCTAAGACTCTGTGCTCCTAATGCAGGGGGCCCGTGTTCAGTCCCTGGTCAGGAAACTGGATCTCACAAGCCGCACCTCAAGATCTCATGTGCTGCAACTAAGACCCAGCCCAGGCAAGTAAATAAGTAAATATTTAAAAAGTAAAAATAAAAGCAATGTTTCATTAAAAGTATGCACCAAGAGCAAGCTACAGTTCCAAATATCAATATAGGCTATTAGGGATATACAAGAAGATAATACAAAAGTGATGCTAAGAATTTTGTTTCCTTAGAGGGAGAATACAGCTGTTGATTTACTAATTGAATGTAAGCAAACATGGTCATGGTGATTTAGTTGCTAAGTTGTGTCCAACTCTTTGCAACCCCATGGACTGTAGTCTGACAGGCTCCTCTGTCCATGGAATTCTCCAGGCGAGAATGCTGGAGTGGGTTGCCATTCCCTTCTCCAGAGGATCTTCCCGACCTAAGAATGGAACCCAGGTCTTCTGCATTGCAGGCAGATTCTTTACCAACTTAGCTGAGGGAGGCCCTAAGCAAACATAAATAAATAAAATTATTTATTAAAAAATAATAGTGACATGTGCAAGAAAGTCACTTCACTTGTGTCAACTCTTTTCAACCCCCATGGACTGTAACCCGCCAGGCTCCTCCGTCCATGGGATGCTCCAGGCAAGAATACTGCAGCAGATAGCCATTCCCTTCTCCAGAGGATCTTCCCGACCCAGGGATTGAACCCAGGTCTTCTGCATCGCAGGCAGATTCTTTACCATCTGAGCCACAGGGAGCCCCCTGATGCCAAAGAATCTAAGGCTGATTGGTTCTTTGAAGACCTACAAGATCTTCTAGAACTAACATCAAAAAAGGATATCCTTTTATTCCAAGGGGATTGGAATGTAAAAGTAGGAAGTCAAGAGACACCTGGAGTAACAGGCAAGTTTGGCCTTGGAGTACAGAATGAAGCTGGGCAAAGGCTAACAGAGTTTTGTCAAGAGAGCATACTGGTCATAGCAAACAGCTATTACAGCAACACAAGAGATGGCTCTACACATAGACATCACCAATTGGTCAATATTGGAATCAGACTGATTATATTCTTTGCAGCCAAAGATGGAGAAGCTGTATACAGTGAGCAGAACAAGACCTGGAGTTGACTGTGGCTCAGATCATGAACTCCTTAGTGCAAAATTCAGGCTTTCATTGAAGAAGGTAGGGAAAACCATTAGACCATTCATATATGACCTAAATCAAATCCCTTATGATTATACAGTGGAGATGATGAAGAGATTCAAATGATTAGATCTGGTAGACAGAATGCCTGAAGAACTATGGACAGAAAGAACTGTGGGCTTCTATAATATTGTATAGAAGTCAGTAACCAAAACCATCCCCCCAAAAAAGAAATCCAAGAAGTCAAAGTGGTTGTCTGAGAAGGTTTTTCACACTGTTCGTGGGGTTCTCAAGGCAAGAATACTGAAGTGATTTGCCATTCCCTTCTCCAGTGGACCACATTTTGTCAGAACTTTCTACCACAACCTGTCTATCTTGGGTGGCCCTACACAGCATGGCTCATAGTTTCATTGAGTTAGGCAAGGCTGAGGTCCATGTGATCTGTTTGGTTAGTTTTCTGTGATTGTGGTTTTCAATCTGTCTGATCAGGGCGGGGGGGGGGGGGGGGGAGGGGTGGGCTTCCCTGATGGAGAAGGATAAGAGGCTTATGGAAGCTTCCTGATGGGAGAGACTGAGAGGGAAACTGGGTCTTGTTCTGATGGGCGGGGCCAGGCTCAGTAAATCTTTAATACAATTTTCTGTTGAAGGGTGGGGCTGTGTTCCCTCCCTGCTATTTACCTGGGGCCAAACTATGGTGGAGGTAATGAAGGTAATGGTGACCTCCCTCAAAAGATCGCATGCATGTACTGATACAGTCCATGCCCCCAGCCCTGCAGCAGGCCACCACCAACCCACGCCTTTGCCGGAGACTCCCGGACACCCACAGGCAGGTCCGGGACAGTCTCCTGTGGGGTCACTGTTCCTTTCTTCTGGGTCCTGGTGCACAAGGTTCTGTTGTGCCTCCAAGAGTCTATTTCCCAGTCCTGAGCAAGTTCTGGCAGCTCTCTGGTGGGGTTAACGGCGACCTCCTCCAAGAGAACTTATGCCATACCCACACCCAGAGCCGCTGTCCCTGCAGCAGACCACTGCCGACGCACACCTCCACAGGAGATGCTCAAACACAGTCCTGTCTCTGTCTCTGTGTGGTCCCTGGGTCCTGGTGTGCACGTTTGTTTGAGCTCTCTGAGCGTCTCTGGCAGGAATGGGGTTTGATTCTAAACGCGAATTTACCCCTCCTACCATCTTACTGGGATTTCTCTGACCTTTGACATGGGGTATCTCCTCACAGCCACTGCTCCTGACTTGGACATGGGGTATCTCCTCTCGGCTGCTCGCTCAGCAGAATATCTCTGTTGATTTCCAAGGTGAATCATTCAATATCATGGTAATCCAAGTCTATGCCCTGACCAGTAATGCTGAAGAAGCTGAAGTTGATGATTCTATGAAGACCTACAAGACCTTCTAGAATTAACACCCAAAAAAGTTGTTCTTTTCATTATAAGGGACTGGAATGCAAAAGTAGGAAGTCAAGAGATACCTGGAGTAACAGGCAAATTTGGCCTTGGAGTACAGAATGAAGCCAGGCAAAGGCTAATAGAGTTCTGCCAAAAGAACGCACTGGTCATAGCAAACACCCTCTTCCAACAACACAAGAGAAGACTCTACATATGGACATCACCAAATAGTCAACACCGAAATCAGATTGATTCTATTCTTTGCAGCCAAAGATAGAGAAACTCTTTAAAGTCAGCAAAAATAAGACCAGGAGCTGACTGTGGCTCAGATCATGATTTCCTTATTGCCAAATTCAGATTTAAATTGAAGAAAGTAGGGAAAACCATTAGACCATTCAGGTATGACCTAAATCAAATCCCTTATGACTATACAGTGGAAGTGAGAAATAGATTCAAGGGGCTAGATCTGATAGACAGAGTGAGTGCCTGATGAACTATGGATGGAGGTTCGTGACATTGTACAGGAGGCAGGGATCAAGACCATCCCCAAGAAAAAGAAATGCAAAAAAGCAAAATGGCTGTCTGAGGAGGCCTTACAAATAGCTGTGAAAACAAGAGATGTGAAAAGCAAAGGAGAAAAGGAAAGATATACCCATTTGAATGCAGAGTTCCAAAGAACAGCAGAGAGAGATAAGAAAGCCTTCCTCAGTGATCAGTGCAAAGAAATAGAAGAAAACAATAGAATGGGAAAGACTAGAGATCTCTTCAAGAAAATTAGAGATACCAAGGAATATTTCATGCAAAGATGGGCTCAATAAAGGACAGAAATGGTATAGACCTAACAGAAGCAGGAGATATTAAGAAGAGGTGGCAAGAATACACAGAATTATATAAAAAAGATCTTCATGACCCAGATAATCATGATCACCTAGAGCCAGACATCCTGGAATGTGAAGTCAAGCGGGCCTTAGGAAGCATCACTACAAACAAAGCTAGTGGAGGTGATGGAATTCCAGTTGAGCTATTTCAAATCCTAAAAGATGATGCTGTTGAAAGTGCTGCACTCAATATGCCAGCAAATTTGGAAAACTCAGCAGTGGCCACAGGACTGGAAAAGGTCAGTTTTCATTCCAATTTCTAAGAAAGGCAATGCCAAAGAATGCTCAAACTACTGCAAAATTACATTCATCTCACACACTAGTAAAGTAATGCTCAAAATTCTCTAAGCCAGACTTCGACAATATGTGAACCGTGAAATTCCAGATGTTCAAGCTGGTTTTAGAAAAGGCAGAAGAAGCAAGAGAGTTCCAGAAAAAATATCTATTTCTGCTTTATTGACTATGCCAAAGCCTTTGACTCTGTGGATCACAATAAACTGTGGAAAATTCTGAAAGAGATGGGAATACCAGACCACCTGACCTGCCTCTTGAGAAGTCCGTATGCAGGTCAGGAAGCAACAGTTAGAACTGGACATGGAACAACAGACTGGTTCCAAACAGAAAAAGGAGTACGTCAAGGCTGTATATTGTCACCCTGCTTATTTAACTTCTATGCAGAGTACATCATGAGAAATGCTGGGCTGGATGAAGCACAAGCTGGAATTAAGATTGCTGGGAGAAATATCAATAACCTCAGATATGCAGATGACACCACCCTTATGGCAGAAAGTGAAGAAGAACTAAAGAGCTTCTTTAGTTGGCTTAAATTTGGCTTAAAGTTCAACATTCAGAAAACAAAGATCATGGCATCCAGTCCCATCACTTCATGGGCAATAGATGGGGAAACAGTGGAAACATTGTCAGACTTTATTTTTTGGGGCTCCAAAATCACTGCAGATGGTGACTGCAGCCATGAAATAAAAAGACACTTGCTCCTTGGAAGAAACATTATGACCAACCTAGACACAATATTAAAAAGCAGAGAGATTACTTTACCAACAAAGGTCCATCTAGTCAAGGCTATGGTTTTTCCAGTAGTCATGTATGGATGTGAGAGTTGAACTATAAAGAAAGCTGAGCGCCAAAGAAATGACGCTTTTGAACGGCAGTGTTGGAGAAGACTCTTGAGTCCCTTGGACAGCAAGGAGAACCAACCAGTCCATCCTAAAGGAAATCAGTCCTGAATGTTTATTGGAAGGACTGATGTTGAAGCTGAAAGTCAAATACTTGGGCCACCTGATGAGAAGAGGTGACTCATTTGAAAAGACCCTGATGCTGGGAAAGATTGAAGGTGGGAGGAGAAGGGGATGATAGAGGATGAGATGGTTGGATGGCATCACCGACTCATTGGATATGAGTTTGAGTAAACTCTGTGAGTTGGTGATGCACAGGGAGGACTGGCGTGATGCACAGGGAGGACTGGCGTGCTGCAGTCCATGGGGTCGCAAAGAGTCGGATACGACTGAATGAACTGAACTGAGAAGTCTTTACAAATAGCTGAGGAAAGAGGAGAAGCAAAAGGCAAGGGAGAAAGGGAAAGATATACCGAACTGAATGCAGAGTTCCTGAGAATAGCACGGAGAGAAAAGAAGGCCTTCTTAAATGAACACTGCAAAAAAAGTAGATAAAACAACAGAATAAGAAAGACTAGAGAGCTCTTCAAGAAAAATGGAGATACATCAAAGCTGTATATTGTCACCCTGCTTATTTAAGTTATATACAGAGTACATCATGCAAAATGCAACACTGAATGAATTACAAGCTGGAGTCAAGATTGCCAGGAGAAATAACAACCTCAGATATGCAGATTATACCACTCTGATGGCAGAAGGTGAAGAGGAACTAAAGAGCTTCTTGATGAAGGTGAAAGAGGAGAGTGAAAAAGCTGGCTTAAAATTCAACATCAACAAAACTAAGATCGTGGCATCTGGTCCCGTCACTTCATGGCAAATAGAAGGAGAAAAAGTAGAAGTAGTGACAGATTTTATTTTCTGGGCTGCAAAATCACTGCAGATGGTGACTGAAGCCATGAAATTAAAAGATGCTTGCTCCTTGGAAGGAACGCTATGATAAACCTAAACAGAGTATTAAAAAGGAGTGATATCACTTTGCCAACAAATGTCTGCCTAGTCAAAGTATGGTTTTTCCAGTAGTCATGTATGGATGTGAGAGTTGGACTATAAAGAAAGCTGAATGGTGAAGAATTGATGCTTTTGAACTGTGGTGCTGGAGAAGACTTTTGAGAGTCCCCTGGACAGCAAGGAGTTCAAACCAGTCAGTTGTAAAGGAGATCAACCCTGAATATTCATTGAAAGGACTGATGCTGACCCTCCAGTACTCTGGGCACCTGATGCGAAGAGCTGACTCACTGGAAAAGACCCTGTCGCTTGGAAAGATTGAAGGTGGGAGGAGAAGGGGACGACAGAGGATGAGATGGTTGGATGGCATCAATGGACTTGAATTTGAACAAACTTCTTAGGAAGATAGGGAGGGAAGAACAGCGAGGCCTGGTGTGCTGCAGTCCATGGGGTCGCAAAGAGTCCAACATGACTTAGCAACTGAACAACAGCAAATACTGTTGTATCAGTCGTAATGCTGAAGACTCCACAAGAGCATGTGTGGTGACGGGGGCATCAGAGAAAATGTAAATCAAGGCAAAGACTGTTCTGAAGATTCAGGGGAAGGGTACCTCTCAGGACCCCCATGTGATACAACAGTGCTCCTGGAGAAGGTTTGCTGTTTAACTGTGACCCCTTTTCAGAGGCCTGGGAGGAGGTGAGGGGAGCACCGAAGGGCGGGACAGCGGGGTCGAACGCCCCACTCTGGTCCCGAAAGGACAGGGCGGGTCAGGGCGTCAGTGCCGCAGGGAGCGCGGCTCTCACGGAGGCCACCCGGGGAGGGCGGCAGGGTTTCGTCCAGGATCCCGCGAAGTCTGAGGAAGACTTGGGCGGAGCTGCCTCCATGGCGGCGTCTGCAGGTACACAGGCCTCGGGGGTGTGGCCTGGAGGCCCGGACCCTGGAGCAACGCACCTCCGCGCGAGGGCGCCCTCGGACTCCTGGGGCAGCCTCAGCTGAGGAGGCGGAGGGGAGCCTCTCCTGACGACCAGGCCCTCAGCTCAGCCCGCGCCGCCTCCCGGAGGAGGGGCCGGCCCGCCGCCCGAGGCCGGCTCTGCGTCCCGCCCACACCGCCACCTTCCCGGGGCTTCTTGCCCCGAGGCTTCCGAGTCGGCCTCGCGCGTGGAGAAGGGCAGCCCCGCTTTCTCCGCAGCGGGACTGTCCGGACTCGCTGCTGTGCTCCGCGGGGCTCGCAGGACGACGTTGGGGTTGAGAGTTCCTGCCGAGCCCGGCACAGAGTCAGACATGAAGCGGCCATGGCGCGCCGCCCGAGCGACTGGACCCGGCAGAACCTGGCGTCCGGAGCATGCGGCCTCGTCCCGGTTCTGCAAGTTCAGGACGGTCCGGCTCCCTGATGGAGACGCATCTCCAGGCCCCCAGAAGGGCCTGGCAGGGCCAGACGCCGCTTCTGGCTGCAGCCTCCCGCCTGGGAGGCCTCTGGGCTCTGCGCCTAACAGCCGAGAGCCGTCGGAGTCAGGGGCAGGCCGGGTCCTTGGATGTCCTCCCTGACCTCCACGACGAGGAGGCCTCTTCACCCGCGGTGGAGCCCGGCCCACCTCGGGCGAGGCGTCACCCCGTCTGGTCACACCCTCCCTGAGGTGCGCCTGTGATCCCATCAAGCCCCTCCAGCGCATCGCTGACCGCATCACCAGGAGGCTGCCATTGGCCGAGGCTCGAGCCCCGCCCAGCCCGGTCCTGCTCAAGAGAGGCCTCCTGCCTCAGACCAGCATCTGCGGCTGGGCAGAGGGGCTCGGCCTGAGCTGCAGCACCGCCTCAGACGCGGGGCCTCCTCGGAGCCGAGACCGCCTCAGACCCCCTCAGACCTCCTCAGAGCTGAACCTCCTCAGAGCTGAGACCTCCTCAGACCCCCTCAGACCTAGGGCCTCCTCGGACCTGGGACCTCCTCAGACCCCCTCAGACCCGGGGCCTCCTCGGAGCTGAGACCGCCTCAGACCCCCTCAGACCCGGGGCCTCCTCGGAGCTGAGACCGCCTCAGACCCCCTCAGACCCGGGGCCTCCTCGGAGCTGGGACCTCCTCAGACCCCCTCAGACCCGGGGCCTCCTCGGAGCTGAGACCGCCTCAGACCCCCTCAGACCCGGGGCCTCCTCGGAGCTGAGACCGCCTCAGACCCCCTCAGACCTCCTCAGAGCTGAACCTCCTCAGACCCCCTCAGACCTAGGGCCTCCTCGGACCTGGGACCTCCTCAGACCCCCTCAGACCCGGGGCCTCCTCGGAGCTGAGACCGCCTCAGACCCCCTCAGACCCGGGGCCTCCTCGGACCTGGGACCTCCTCAGACCCCCTCAGACCCGGGGCCTCCTCGGAGCTGAGACCGCCTCAGACCCCCTCAGACCCGGGGCCTCCTCGGAGCTGAGACCGCCTCAGACCCCCTCAGACCCGGGGCCTCCTCGGAGCTGAGACCGCCTCAGACCCCCTCAGACCTCCTCAGAGCTGAACCTCCTCAGACCCCCTCAGACCTAGGGCCTCCTCGGACCTGGGACCTCCTCAGACCCCCTCAGACCCGGGGCCTCCTCGGACCTGGGACCTCCTCAGACCCCCTCAGACCCGGGGCCTCCTCGGAGCTGAGACCGCCTCAGACCCCCTCAGACCCGGGGCCTCCTCGGAGCTGAGACCCTCTCAGACCCCCTCAGACCCCCTCAGAGCTGAACCTCCTCAGACCCCCTCAGACCTAGGGCCTCCTCGGACCTGGGACCTCCTCAGACCCCCTCAGACCCGGGGCCTCCTCGGACCTGGGACCTCCTCAGACCCCCTCAGACCCGGGGCCTCCTCGGAGCTGAGACCTCCTCAGACCCCCTCAGACCCCCTCAGAGCTGAACCTCCTCAGAGCTGAGATCTCCTCAGACCTGAACCTCCTCGGACCTGAGACCTTCCCCGACCCGAACCTCCTCGGACCACCTCAGCTGCTGTGGCCTAAGCGTGAAGGGCGCGCTGCAGGGCCTTGCTGGACGGAATCAGCCCCGCAGGGTCAGGTGAGAACGGGGTTCTGAGAGGGTGGCCAGGCGGTCACTCTGCCGCGGCCCCTCCTCTATCGGCCGCTGAGCAGCCCAGGGGTCTGCTCCCCCACACCCCACTCTGGAGCCAGCCCTGTGCCTCCTGCCCTCCCCTGAGCCCAGCCCCGGGGGCAGGGGGGCTCCCCAGGGAGCCCAGTGGGCACTGGGGTTCTCTGGTCTCTGGCCTCTGAGGCCTGCATGGTGGGGGCGAGGGGCTGAATGCCCGCGGCCCAGCTGACTGAGGGCCACGCAGGCGCCCTGGGCAGGGTCACTCCTGTGTCGCTCTCCCCTCTCCTCACCCCCGACCTCTCCTCCAGCCCCCAAACCCTCTCTGACCCTCTTCTCTGCTTGCCTGCAGGTCCCAAGGAGCCGCCTGGGCACCCCAAGGAGTCAGCCCATGGAAGCAGAGCGGCTCCCCTGAGATGGACTCGTGTGCATGCAGGGAGCCAGCCGTGTGGGGCGTTGGCCCAGCTCCCCTGGCCCCCGTGGCAGTCATGGGCCCTGCCTGCGCCTGCTGTTACCTCTGGGGAGCCCAGCACGTAACTGACCCCGCCTGCTGGCCTCACTGGAGGGCCCCCTGGCTGGAGTTCCCCGGCCCTTGCCGTTCCACCATGGTGGCCTTTGCCAGGCATCCTTGGATGGGGCACCCCCCTCCAGCTGCCTCAGGGCCTTCCACCTGGGCTTGGGGCATCTCCAGCTTTGACCCCCTCATGGGGAGCCTGCCCGCAGGCCCTTGGGCTTCCAGAGTGTTTCCTTACCCTGTGGGGCCCCCACCTCCATACTCCTCGGCCCCTCCAACTCTAGGTGGGGACACCCCCGAGCCCGGTGCCCATCGGGGGTGGCAGACTCCGCCCAGCTCAGCCCTCCTGACTGCAGTGGGGACGCAGTCCAGAGCTGCTTCCCACGTGAAGATGATGCTCCAAGTCCTTCCATCAGGAGGGGTGTCCAGGTTCAGCATCTGGGCCCCCAAACCGCCCTGCAGCCCAGAACTCTGCCCTCTGCCCCTGTCCCCCTGTGCAGACCCCCAGCCGGAACCCCACGGCCCCCGCCCCCACCGCCTGCCCTCCCGCCCTCCCGGGCCCACCGCCGTCTCTTCTAGCTCTGATGTGTGCCTGGAGACCACGCCCTCCAGGGCTCAGGGCCGTGGGGTCCAATGAGCCCTGCTGTGCCCGCTGCCCAGATAACCCCCACATCTGCTGTGACAGATGGGAGCACGGGCCACTCTCGTAAGACGTGTAACAGTGAGCGTCTTACATTCAGTAAACGACGCTGTGCTGTCAGCTGGGTTCATGCTTCACTCCTTAGATAGACCCGGCCTCACTTACATGCGAACACTTCCGTCTCATTTTCAAATGTTACCAAAAAGTTTTTCATGTTATTATTTTCTGCTCTGTTGATTATCTGTGGTATTCCACTTTTCTGTCTTAATATTGCATATATTAAAAGCAGAAATCTTAATGTAGGTCTCTTGGTTTTATTGAAACCACTGTTCACTCAGCAATTCTCTCGTGTCTTCTGACATGCTCTCTACTTCCTGTTTCACTGTGAGCTGGTTGTTTCATAACGTCTTGTAGGTGGTGCTCGCTCAAGTCATTTTTAGCCTTTATTCTTTTCTATTATAATTTTTAATGCCATAAAATTTTCTTTAAATGTATCACTTGAGATGTATTCCATAGTAATATGTGATGTTTTATTTCTGTATCTTTTAAAACAGTTCTTACTAAGGGGAAAATCAAGTAAATATTATTTGTCTTCTTTCTGCCAGCAAACAAACCAGAATCTTCTTTGCAGTTCTAAGTGTCTCATAGGTCTCTCTGTAATCTTCCAATTACTGTTCTGTTCACCATAGGTGTTATAATAGAGTACTAATAAAAATTAAAACAGTATTCATATAATACAGCTTGAAGGGTAAGTGGAAGTTACTCACTCAGAATATTAATATTTATATACTGATAGTATGTGCACTTACCCTGGAAGCTACAGTTTCTCAAGCAGCATTTTGTACGACGTTTGAATCTCTGAAGCAGAAGTATTTTCCTTTACTGATTCTGAGAGAAATCATTAAAAGTGCATTTTGAAGGGGGTAAAAATGAAATGCTCAAGTTGCCTGACACAGTTTTGGAATCTGGAATAATCGCTGTGTTAGAAGGTCGAGTTAAGCTTGAAGAACCCACGTCTCCTGGGACCTGAAGGTGATGGTGTTCAGTCCTCACCCTGGAAGTGGTTTCTTTGTCAAGCATGGCGGTCACGCCTTCTGCTCCTCATGGTGCCCCAGCCCCGGGCTCCAGATGATGCTTCTACAGAGGGTGCGTGTGCCCCTCGTTCCCTCAGCTGAGCTGTCTCTTGGACGGGATGCAGATGGTGCCTTTCTTTTTGCACTGACTGCAAACATCTGGACAAATGTGAGCCCGCTGGTGACAGGTGCCCAGGGGACCAGCCCCCGGGAGCCCACAGAGGGTGGGCGTGGCCTCAGGTAGCTAGGCTGCTTGTCCCACACTTGTCTGGGGAGCCCCGCTGTGTCACCACGTTCCACCCCAGGTACATCGATGCCTAGAGAATGGCAAACATCGCCTGCCGGCTGGGCCAGAACCCTCAGTGGAGTAGCTTGTCAGGGGCTTCTGGCCACAGGGACCCACAGCTCCTCCATACCCCACGCCCCCATGGTTTTCTTGCCCCTGCTTCCTGTTTGTGTTGGAGAATTTCAATGGTAGGATTAACAGGAAGAATGGACGCCCATGTACCCTCCACCTAGGTGGATTGTTCCTCCTGTGAATTTTTCTTTAATTTCTGTCTCTGGTCACATAAATACTCTTACAAGTGATGTCCCCTGTGTCTGTTCATCAGTCCCCCTCTCAGTCTGTCCTCCCCCCACTAATCTGCTAGCGGTGTCACAGTAAATTACGGATGCCTGACCCTTCCTCGTGTGTCTCTACAGGACGAGGGCACCGTACTGCATAGCTGAGCCGTCATCCCTCCTGACAGTGCCAAGCCTGCAGACCGTACACACATTCCCAGTTGCCCTAACATGGTAGGTTTTCTCTTGAAAAGTGTTCAAAAGTGTGTGTGTGTGTGTTTTTAATTTTTTTCAATTAAATTCTCTTAATTTTAAAATTTATTTTTGCCTATTTTATACCTGGGTTTTTTGAGGGGAAGGGATTAGGGTAGATCATATGGTCATTTGCATATCCTGTTTGGAGAAGTGAGCGTTCCTCACTTTTCCCTTGGGTTGGGACTGTGGTCTTTGAATGTGCATGTCTTTATATTAATATATATTCCATAGAAAAGTCTTTTGTCAGATACAAGTGCTGATTAAATATTCTTTGTGGCTTTCTTTTCTTTGGCTGCACTGGGTTTTGTTGCCGTGCGGGCTTTCTCTGGCTGCAGCTAGCAGGGGCTACTTTGGCTTGCGGTGCAGGAGCTTCTCGTCGCTGTGGCTTCTCTTGCTCTGGAGCATGAGCTCTAGGGTGTGTGGGCTTCAGTCACTGTGGCTGCTCGGCTCAGTAGCTGCGGTGTGTGGGCTTAGCTGTTGTGGGATCTCCCCAGACCAGGGATCAGACCTGTGTCTCCTGCAGTAGCAGGCAGATTCTTTACCACTGAGCCACCAGGAAAGCCCTCTGTGGCTTTTTAAATGGCGTCTGTTGGTGAACAGAAGTTTTTAACTTTATGGAAGTCTGATCTGTCAATATTTTTTTTATTAGTGCTCTTCAATCTGTTTAAAATTATTAAACCTGTTTAATTCTTTGTCTACTTCAAAGTCATGAACATATTCTCATATTTTTTTTGGAGTTTTATTATGTTACCTTTTATGCTTCCATCTCAAATTAATTTTTGGAACATACTGACTCTCAACTTTTGTCACAGCATATGGTGTATTTTAGTAAACGTTTTTGTGTACTTAAAAAATTCTTCAACTGTTTGGTAGAATATGCTACATATGTCAATTAGGTCAAGTTAGATAATTATTTTGTTCACATCTTCTATTTTTTCATGTCTTCTTGTTCTATTACTTATTGAGAGAATTAAAATATGGTTTTGCATTTTTCTACTTTTCCTTTTAGTTCTGTCAGTCGTTGCTTTATATTTTAAAGATGTTAATATCTGTTTACAAATTTAGGATTGTTTTATTGTCTGGACTATTTGTCCCTTTTATTCTTATAGAGTGTCACACTTGACATTGTTCAATACTTCTTGCATTAAAGTCTGTTTTGTCTGGGAATCTATCTGTTCTTTTAGTTAGGGCTTGCTTTATTTGCAGTTTCTGCTATTATATTCAAATGTGTTTCTTGAGAGCTTGCTCGGGGGTTCCAGCAGGGGAGTGCAGCTACTTGTATACCCTTGGTGGAAGACCAGTCCTCCTCTATCGGGAATGGTCATCCTCTTAGACCGGGCGTGCAGCTTCAGGAGGGACACACGGGGTGGTGAGGGAGGAAGGGGACACATGCCTTCCCAGCCAGATCAGCTGAATCAACCCTGGCAATCAGTGGGGTGACAGATATCGCAAAGAGATCACCCTCACGTCCTCACATCTGTTTCTTATAAACCTCAGAGAGCCTTTACAAACCCAGTCTCATGGTCTCTCTTTTAAATGGATTGTTTAGTCCATTTATATTTAATGTGATCCCTGAGGCAGTTGCTCTTCACCACCTCACTATGTTCTCTTGTCCCTTACCTCCTCCTGCACCTCTTATATACTCACTTTTTAAAAAATTTTTCCACTGTATCTCTTTATTACTTTTAAATTATACTTCAGTGTATCATTCTTTTGACCGTTACTCTAAAGATTAAAAGGCGGTTACTCTAAAGATTACAATACCGACCATCCATCGGTTACTGTCTACTTGATACACGTATTTGTACCAGTTTCCAAACCATGCAGTTCAACTCCAGTCTCCCACTTCTCCCGTGGGGGCTGTCGTCTATTGCCGTAATGAACTCTGCACTCTACGTCTCTATTATAAACTTGACAAGACAGCATTAATCGTTTAGTCTTAAATCATCATCATTTTTACATTTTACCATTTGTTTCCTTTTCCTGCATTCTTTCCTTCCTGATCTCCTCACCTGCAATTGGAATCATTTTTCTCTTCTTCCTGTGTTTCTTTGGCTTCAGGTTCTTGTGAGTTACTCCCTTAGCTTATAATTGCCTGAAAAATGTCTTTTTTTGGTCCTTCACTTTTAAGGGATATTTTGCTAACCCTTTTTGCTAAGTTGGCAGTTATTTTTTTCTTTTAGAAAGTAAAGCATCAGTTCATTTTTAGTGGGAGTCTAAGTCAGAAGGAAGACTTGTACACATTGGACAACTTTGAGAGCAAAGCATGTGGACACCCACACTGGGATGCTTACCACAGCTAGTTTCTATTGTGGATTGTAACCTGATTCCCCTGCTGGAGAATGTGGCCTATAGTAAACCAGATCTTCAGAATTCACTGTTGTTGTAAACCCAGTAAATTTTGTGGACTTACTCTCACGCGCACACGTTGATGGCAGATCTGTGTCTGTCAGATCACACTTGCTGACTGTGTGGCTCACCTCTTCTACATCCTTGGCTAATGTTTGGCTTGCCTGATCTCTCGTTTTCTTAGGCATGCATTGAGTATATAGGCTTTATCAAGTTCAGTATTATGCCTTGCCATTCTATTTTTTCTGAGAGTTCTAAAACTTATGAATGTGCTGAAATCTTATCAAGCTTTTTCTCTGTATCTGCCAAGTACAATTTTGTGAAATCATTAAGATAGTCATTTTTTTGTCTTCTGTAGCCTAACAATGTAGTGAATTATTTCATGTGGAAAATCATCTTTGCATTGCTGGGGTAAAGTACGTCTAGTCGCAGGTTTTATCTTGTAAAATGTTTTGCATTTGGTCTGTTCATGTGCTATTTAGGACATTTTACATGAAGGGGAAATAACCTAGATGTGTTTTCTTGTGTTGACTTTACCAGTTCTGAATTTAAGGTAATAACAGCTTCCAAAAATTAATTTCAAAATTATCCTCTTTTAAAGATATATTCTGGAGTGTTCTTGTGAGGAAGTTTGGAAAATTCATCTGTAAAACTGTCTGTGCCTGGGGCTTTTTAGTAGTAAGGGTACTATCATTTTTGAAGGAGTCTTTTGGGCCTAGAAAAGAGAACAACAGCCTCAAAGGCCCCTTGCTGAATCATCTAACTTTGGAGAAAACAAAGCATAACTTTAGTTCCATCCTGATGCTCCAGGCCAGCTGCATCTATCTGGGACTTATCACCCCCTGTGCAGAAACCTACCACCCCCTACACCCGCCCAGAAGACTTATCACCCCCTGCCCAACTACAAGTGTCATCTCAACAAAAGAATACTCAAAATATCCCGCCTGATTGACGTTTCCCTTATCGCTTCCACAAACCTCCCTATAAGTATGAAGCCTCCCTGATCCCTTTCGGCGCTCAGCCTGGTCATTAGGCCGACTGACGCCCCTCCTTGCCTGAATAAAGGTGACCTACTTCTGTTGAGGTCGTCTTTCCTCTTCTGCCTCGCCGGAACTATGCCTTACAATTTTGCTTATGACATTTACTTGCATGTTGCAGTTCACAAATTGCTTTTGTAGTTCTGTGTTTTGCTGACGTATATCTTCTCTCATCTTTCTTATTCTTCCCAATGTTTTGGGTCTTTTTTTAAAAAAACAAATGCTGTTTTGGTGTTTTACCTTTTAAAATCATTTCATTATTCTCTGTTTGTGGATTTTGTCTTTGTATTTTTTTTTTTCTTTCATTTTGTTTCCTTGGGTTTCTTCTGTGGCTGCTTTTCTAACTTCTCTCAGACCTCTCGGTCTCCTCTGTGATGAACCTGAAGTTTGTCTGAGAATAGCTCTTTAGAGGTGTCTCACTGATTGGGCAGCTGCTGTGTTTGTTATATCTGCTCTGCAGGGTGGAGAGGTCCTCCTGCCTGGCCAGGGGCCAGCTTCCACAGCTTAGCCCACCCTGTGTGGTGATGTCTGGATGGACATTCAGACACTCAGTCCTGACCTCTGGTCCTTCCTATGCCAACTTGGAAGGCTTTCCACGTTCCTGTATGTAGTGTGTTATTTTAAACTCACTCTTGTTACTTCAACTAGTGTATTTTTAAAGAAAGTGTCACATATTAAGTATAATCACTAAAGTACTTGGGAATTTGGTGTCTCTCACCATACACTGAATATAAACTAGATGTAATGAGGTAGAACAGTGTGATGGAACTGGCCGGACGTCACTGTCTCTGCATGTCTCATCCTCACCACCACCCTCCAGCTGCCCGCCAGCCTGGCTTTGTGCATTAGGGCCGTCCAGCCTGCCCCTGGCTCGCTCTCTGGTGTCCCGAGGACACTGCTGTCTGCGGCCCTAATGTTGCAGAGCCTGGGCCAGTGGAGACTGCACCTTGGATGCTGGGTGTGGGAACCCGCCTCTGCCCACCCCCGCCCCGCACTGGGCCGGTGGAGGCTGCACCTCAGATGCTGGGTGTGGGGAACCCGCCTCTGCCCTCCCCCCGCCCCGCGCTGCCCCAGCTCCTCACGCACAGTTCATGCCCGTCTGGTACACAGAGGTTGGAAGACCCCTGGGAGACCCCCATGTCCCTTGCTCTCCGGCTTCTGACTCGGGTTCCCCACTCCTGCTGTCTCCTGCTGGACCTCGAAGCCAGCCAGCCCTGGCTAGTTGCTATTTGCTGTTGGTTAGTTGCTCAGTCGTGTCTGACTCTTTGCAACCCCACGGACTGTAGCCGGCCAGACTCCTCTGTCTATGAGATTCTCCAGGCAAGAACACTGGAGTGGGTTTCCATGCCCTCCATGATCCTCCAGGGGATCTTTTCAACCCAGGGATCAAACCCACGTCTCTTGCTTTGGCAAGCAGATTCTTTACCACTGAACCCACCTAGAAGCCCAGCCCCAGCTAAAGCACCCCCCAAACATGACACCGCGTGTTGGCCACCTCCACTCACTGCGACTGATGCCTGCCTGGGCCAGCCCTGCCCTACTGTGAGATTCAGGGTGGGGACAAGCCTGAGGTCCCATGTCCTTCCCCTGCTCTGTGCCGCCCCGGAGACCACGTCTCCCGGCTCTGCGGCTCCCCGAAGGGTCAGCAGTGGGCGACGCTGGAGAGACTGGAGGGTGGGGAGGTGGGAGAAGTGACCCCTGCTCTGTCTGCCCACCCCCACCCCCACCTCTGCTCCCCTGGGCCGCCCTGCCGAGGCCACGTCCCTTCTGATGTTCTGAATCTCAGGCCGGCACATCCCCTCCTCCTCCCATCACAGCCCTGAGAACTCCTGCTGGTGGTTCATTGTCCCACAGCTTCTCAGCGCCTCCCGAGGGACCAGTGCCCAGAAGTAGGCCCCTCAGACTACAGGTTGCAGGACCTCCAGGGTTTGTGTCCTGCAGGACCGACTGAGGGCCTGGACGGGGTCCTTGCAGGCTGAGGCACCTTGGGAAGATGGGGAGGGAACTTTGGAGCCCCCAGCTCAGCTGCCTGCCAGTCACCGTTCACTGCGATGTGGGCGTTGGGGGCCTGGGTCCTGTTGCCCCAGCAGCCTCTGGAGGCGTGCCCGCCAGCACGCTGGCTCGTTGCTCATCTCCAGCACAGAGAACGCGGCTCACAGGACCACTCAGTGAGCAGACAGCCCCGCGGGGGGTGAGCTGGGTCACCACAGGCTCAGGGCCAGGACACTGACATGTGTGTGTCGAGGTCTTCACGTGCCTGTCGAGGCTTCGACCAACTCAGGCCACGGGGCACTACAGGGTGGACAGTGGGGGCACTTCTGCTGAGTGGCCGATGCTCCAGTTGTCTGACTGTGCCCTGAGGTGCTCGGTGTTGGCCAGGGCAGGCGCTGGAGGAAACTGAGGGTCACAGCTGACTTGGGTCAGCACCCTCTGCAGAGCTTTGTGTGGGTCAGGAAGTCAGGTGGGAAACCGAGGCCCAGAAGGATCAGGACCTGCTCACTCACATGCCAGGGAGTGCCGGAACCAGGCTTCAAACCCACGGTCACCATCCTCGCCCAGGGCTCTGGCCGGTTATCATCCCCACCTGGGCTCTGTTGGTCTGAAAGGGGACAGGACATGATCCTGCATTCACGATCAATGCAGGACTGAGTCATTGGCAGAAGAGCGTTTATCTTGGATTTAAGGAGAGTGCTTCCAGTGTATTTACTTTTTCTAAAAAATTATTTTTTGTTGAAGGATAATTGCTTTACAATATTGTGTTGCTTTCTGCCATACATCAACATGAATCAGCCACGGTATACATGTGTCCCCTCCCTCTTGAACCTCCCTCCCACCCCTCTGGGTTGTCACAGTTCTCTGATTTGAGTTCCCTGAGTCTCAGCAAATTCCCACCGATTGTCTTATTTTACATACAGTAGTGTAAGCTTCCATTCCACTCTCTCCATCTGTCCCAGCCTCTCCTTCCTTCCCCCCAGCCATGTCCAGAAGTTTGTTCTCTATCTCCACTGCTGCCCTGCGAATGTTCATCAGTACCGTCTCTAGATTCCATACATATGCGTTAATATACAATATTTGTTTCTCTCTTTCTGACTTACTTCACTCCGTATAAAAGTCTCTAGGTTCTTCCACCTTGTTAGAACTGACTCAGATGTGTTCATTTTTATGGCTGAGTAATATTCCTTTGTATATGTACCACAGCTTTTTTATCCATTCATCTGTCGATGCACATCTAGGTTACCATGTCCTGGCTATTGCAAATAGTGCTGCAATGAACACTGGGGTACATGTGTCTTTTTCAATTTTGGTTTTCCTCAGGGAGGCCTGTCATGCTGCGGTCCATGGGGTCGCAAAGACTTGGACACAACTTGGTGACTGAACAACAACAGAGTGTATGCCTAGTAGTAGGATTGCTGGGTCATATGGTAGTTTTATTCCTAGTTTTTAAAGGAATCTCCATACTGTCTTCCATAGTGGCTGTACCAATTTACCTTCCCACCAAGAGTACAAGAGGGTCCATTTTTCTCCACACTGTCTCCAGAAATTATTGTTTGTGGGGTTCTTGATGATGGCCATTCTGTCTGGCCAGTCTGAGCCTCTTGATGAAAGTGAAAGAGGAGAGTGAAAAAGTTGGCTTAAAACTCAACATTCAAAAAACTAAGATCATGGCATCCGGTCCCATCACTTCATGGCAAATAGATGCGGAAACAATGGAAACACTGACAGACTTTATTTTGGGGGGCTCCATAATCACTGCAGATTATGACTGCAGCCATGAAATTAAAAGATGCTTGCTCCTTGCAAGAAAAGCTATCACCAACCTAGACAGCATATTAAAAAGCAGAAACATTACTTTGCCAACAAAGGTCCATCTAGTCAAAGCTATGGTTTTTCCAGTAGGCATGTATGGATGTGAGAGCTGGACTATAAAGAAAGCTGAGTGCCGATGAATTGATGCTTTTGAGCTGTGATGTTGGAGAAGACTCTTCAGAGTTCCTTGGATTGCAAGTAGATCAAACCAGTTCATCCTAAAGGAAATCAGTCCTGAATATTCATTGGAAGGACTGATGCTGAAGCTGAAACTCCAATCCTTTGGCCACCTGATGAGAACTGACTCACTGAAAAAGACCCTGATGGTGGGAAAGATTGAAGGCAGGAAGAGAAGGGGGCAACAGAGGATGAGATGGTTGGATGGCATCACTGACTCAATGGACATGAGTTTGAGCAAGTTCCCGCAGTTGGTGATGGACAGGGAAGCCTAGTGTGCTGCAGTCCATGGGGTCACAAAGAGTGGGACACTACTGAGCTACTGAACTGAACTAAAAAGGAGCGATATTGATCAGGAGGGGCAGGGCCCCAGCAGAGGCATCAGGTGAGCTGTAAGGCTGGGAAGCATGGGGGTGAAGGCTAGGCTCAGGCTGCCTCTCAGGGCTCAGAAGGAACACAGATGATGGAGAAGGAATATTTGAAGAAACAGGGACCACAATTCTCCAGAATTAAAAGACTGAAAATCAACAGAAAGAACAGAAGGAAGCCCCTGCCGTCCACTCACGTGATGAGACTTATCCTCAATAGAAAGAAACCTCTGAACCTCGCGGTACATTTGCAACTCTGAAATAAAGGGTTAGCTTTCCACTCCTGGGAATTAATTACATACTCCTAAATCACTCTTTGAATTAACGCAAATCTTGAAATTCTTAGAATTAAAGGATAACACTCTACATACAAAGTTACAGGATACGGCAAAAGGGTGCCCCGAGCTTGAGACACTGATCAGAAACCAGGGGTGTCAGGAGGAAAAGAGCTCAGTGTACAGGTCGGGAAACTGGGGCACAGAGGAATATGTATCTGGGGAAGCGACGAGAAGGACATCCGGACAACCACAGAAACAGTGCTGCCAACACATGTCATCGTTTGATCTTCACAAATGGAGAGCTGGCCCTAAGGGTGGTTCAGACACCTTCTGATGAGGACGGAGGAAACGGTGCATTTCCAACCAGGCTGTGAGCAGGAAAGATGCCGACCACTCCGCTTACCACCCCCGGCTCCCCTCAGGACCCGCTCGGCGGTCCTACTGAAGGGGGACAGGGCAGTGGCCTGGAAGCTACACAGACACGCAGCGAGACAGACAGGGCGGCTCTGAACCATGGGGAGGAGGCACGTGGGCAAGGCCCCGGGCTGAGAACCGCATGGCGGTGGGCTCCCTCGTGGACCCCAGACCCACTCTGAGAGAGGCCCGCCCCCAGAGATGCAGACGGGGTGGGCAAACCACCCAGGAAGCTGTAAGAAAAGCCGCCATCTCCGGGCAGAGGCCCCGGAGGGGGCAGCCCAGGAAAACAGACTGGAGCCCACACGTCCCATCCGGTCAGCAGAGGCCTGTGGCGGGGGCGGGGGCGGTTATCGCTTCCCCACGGGGGGCGGCCTCCGCTGCCCCTCCGTCAGCCCCAGTCCCGCTGAGAGGGGAGCCCAGACAGCCACCCCGACCGGCAGCAAGGAGGCCCCAGCCTCAGGCATCCGGAAGCCGTGTGCAAAGTCCCGACTCGCGCCACCCTGGCCTCGCTGCTCCGTCTCTGCAACTTCCTGGGAGTCTGTAATTTCAAAAGTTTTTTTAAATTATCCACCAATAAAACCAATTATCACTTCAATCCGTATCTCTCAGGGCTCCGTACCCTTGTGTACGCAGGCGAGGACATACGTCATCACGTCGTCGACACCTGGGTGACGTCCCAGGACGCGTGACGTCAGGAGACGTCACACAGTCGTGGAGAAGTTAGGATTGCAGAGCGAGGTTGGAGCCCTTTCCTTTAGAAATACAGGAAGTGGAGGCCGGAGGGCACACCCGCTGTGTCCAGCGCACTTTCAGCCGTGCAAACACACCCTGTGTTTCTGTGCAGGAAGAAGCAGCTCGCTTCCGGGCTCCGGTAACTGTCAGAGCCAGTTTCTACCTCCGTGAGCCCTCGTGGGCTCCTGAGGCCGGCGCACTGGGGCAGCTTCCTGTCAGGGGTCGTGGGGAGCCCAGGGTGCCAGCCCCTTAGCTACAGCAGGCCCCACCCCCGGCAGAAGCCAACTGTCCTCTCCCCACGCCATGCCCATCAGAAAAGCCTCCGGACCTCTCAGACGTTCCCCAGGGATGCACGTCAGTTCCATGAAACACAGCCTCCAGAGAGGACCCTCTCCCCCGCCTCCCAGAGACAGGGCTGCCCGCGGTCCTCGCCAGTGGTGGCTGATTTCCCTCCCGGGTCCCCTGGACTCCCTGCCTGCACCGCTACTTCCCTGGACGTTCCACTAGACCAACCCTTGCTACTCCCTCTGGCCTGGTCCTCTCCCCAGTTTCTCGCGACTCTGCAGCTGGGCCGGCCACGTCTTCACCATCCCTCCTGCCTTGTTCCTCCTGGCCGCCACGTCCACCTGGACGGGCCTCCCAGCAGCCCGTCCGTGCCTTTAGCTTGTCCCTGCAGCCACCGTGTTCCCTGACCCGCCCCCGCGGCCGATCCCAGACCTGTAGCTGCTCCTGCATCAGGTGGTGCCTGGACCTGCTGCCTCCCTGCCCACTGGCTCCGCCAGGTCGTGGCCACACTGACCTGCAGAGCAGTGTGGAGCCGAGAACCAAATGCACGCAGCTGGGTGGGAAGATCGTACACGGCGTGGTAGCAGACAGAGAGCAGAGTTATTAGAGCACGTGGTTTATAGAATCTAAAAACACGGGTGTGCAGGGCAGTGAGGAGGGCTGGAGAGGGGCCGCAGTGTGGGCAACGGGGTTGAAGGGCAGAGGGCAAAGAGGAAAGTGAGGACACATGACGCGTGGGGGCCCAACGTGGGTCCTTGGGAACAGGCTGGGCCCTAAGCTATAGTGAGCAACTGACATCTGAGGCCCTTTTAAAAAGTAAAAACCGAAACCTAAGTGTCTGGCCAACCACAGTTCCCTGGGCAGCACGAGGGTGTCGCCTGGTTGGGGAGGGTGGCCAGGGATTGATCAGAGCTGGAAGTGGCTGTGGTGGGCCCGGAAGGGGCCGCGGGGGCAGTGGGGGCCATGGGGTTTGGGCTGAGGGTCCCCACTGGGGGAATGGGGCAGAGAGCAGAGTTCTGGGCTGGAGCGTGGTTTGGGGGCCCAGATGGAACGCTCTGAGGCAGCTGGAGGGGGGTGCCCCATCTAGAGAAGGTGGATGAAGGGTGCCCAGGTGGAACCCCAAGTTGGGGAGAACTCCAGCCAGGGGGCAACGATGCAGGGGGCCCCCACATGCCAGCCGGCGGGGTCAGTTAGAGGGAGTTCCCGGCATGGGTATGGACACTGCAGGCTGGCCCCGCGTCTGCCCCAGAGGCAGCTGGAGGCATGAGGATTTCCTCTAGGGGCTGTTGGGGGTCTTGAGGGTCTGCATAGCTCCTTCTGGGGAGGCGGCCACCCCCCTTCTGGATGTGGCCCGCCCGCTGGCCCAGCTCCTACCTATGGAGGAGACGGAGGCTGCAGGAGAAGGAAGGGTCAGGCAGGGGGTGAGGAGCAAACCTGGGGCATCACATGAGCTGCAGCTTGGGGGCGGGGGTGTGTAGTGTGGCTTCAAGGCAAAGTCTCAGTCAGCCTGAGCCATTCCTTTCTGTTCTTGGAGCCCCCGGCCCCCTCGTTGGTTTGCAGAATGGAATCCGAGCGGATTGACGCCTGGCTCTGTAGGGACCCAGAGGCCTAAGGGATCAAAAATGAAGCAACCCCCCCAAAAAGGGATTCCTCTGCCAGAGTCAGAAAGAGTGGAGACAGGTGGAAAGAGGGGTTTCCTAGGGGTGAAGAAGGGACCCCTCCACCTTCGAGCACACCCCAGGCAGGGTGGCCCCCATTTCCCTGAGAGGCAGCTGAGGGCACCAGGCTCAGGGCCATGTGTCAGCAACACACGTCCACCCACCAAGGGAAGAGCTTGGACCAGGAGGGCTTGTCCCCAGAGGAAGGCGGAGCTGGGGTGGGGGGCTCCGGTGAGAGTAGGGGGCCACCCATCGCTCCAGGGGCAGGTGCTGAAGGGACAGCCTGCAGACGAGGACCCCCAGAGCACCGTGGGCACCAAATGGGCAGGAAGTCCCGTGGCAGCCAGCCACGCGGAGTCGTCCCTTCAGCACCCCCAGCAGGTGGATGGCGCTGAAGGCCTTAGCCCTTCCCTCCCGCGGCCACATCCCAGGTCACGGGAGCCCCTGCATCCAGGCTTGAGCACGTCGGCAGGGTGAGACACGCAGGGGCTCGTTCAGTCTGGCCGGAGCCTCCTGCGGCTGCCTCGAGAGCCTGCCGAGCCTGGGAAACCATGCAGACCATGGGCACTGCAGACGGGCGCCAGCCCAGGAGAGGCAGGCACAGGCCCCCCACCTTGGGGTGCAGCCCAGGCGCTGGGCACTGGGCACTGAGGAGCACTGGCCTGGTGGCCACCGCTGCCTCCCAGACCCCAGCTGGGACCAGAACTGGGAGCGGAGCCTGGCCTGGGTCAGAAGAGCAGAACCTAGCAGGGCTATGAGCTGAGCCAGGTTCACTGTATGCAACTGGGGGTCTTTTTGTTACACAGCATTGTTTTGTAATAGGTGACTGATACACATTCCCACATGCCTGCCTTCCTAAGAGTAGACAGATTTCAAGGGCTATGCAAGAAAAACTCAGAGAGAAAAATGCGACTTGGCCATGTTTCCTTCCAGGACGCTTCCGAGGGAGAGGGGACCTGTGCTCCTTCCTGCCCCAGTAGCATGGCAGCTCCATGAGAACAGCCTTGGTGGGACGGGGGGCGGGGCAGGGGGACTGGCAGAGGGGCTGGGAGAGCGAGCAGTCCGCTGCCCTTCGAGGTGGAGGTGACCAGGGAGTGAATGCAGTGTGGCTGGGCCCACACACCTTCAGAGACAAGGTCAGGGTGCGGAGGAGAGTTTGGATCGTGAACCAGACCCTGGTGGGGATACAGGGGTGTGAGGCTTCCATGGACACCAGAGACCATAGAGGCTGGGCACGCAAGAGCAGAGTCAGGGGGAGCACAGCTGGTGCCCCAGACGGACCCATGTGATGCTTTGCACACGAGACCCACCTGGACCTGGACACGGCTTCTGTGCCCAGAGCAAGGGGGACAACCTGCTGCACAGAGGGTGGGGGACACTGAGCACCTCGAATTACCAGAGAGAATGGTCCCCAACTAACAAGACGGGGCAGACAGAAACTGTGCCGTCTTGGGAGAAGTTCTTACTCAGTTCAGTCGCTCAGTCAAGTCCAACTCTGCCACCTCATGGAGTGCAGCACGCCAGGCCTCCCTGCCCATCACCAACTCCTGGAGTTTACCCAAACTCATGTCCATTGAGTCAGTGATGCCATCCAACCATCTCATCCTCTGACGTCCCCTTTTACTCCAGCCTTCAATCTTACTCAGCATCAGGGTCTTTTCCGATGAGTCAGTTCTTCGCATCAGGTGGCCAAAGTATTTCAGCTTCAACATCAGTCCTTCCAATGAATATTCAGGACTGATTTCCTTTAGGGTGGACTGGTTGGGTCTCCTTGCAGTCCAAGGGACTCTCAAGTCTTCCCCAACAACACAGTTCAAAAGCATCAATTCTTCAGCACTCAGCTTTCTTTATAGTCCAACTCTCACATCCGTACACGACTACTAGAAAAACCATAGCTTTGACTAGACGGACCTTTGTTGGTAAAGTAATGGCTCTGCTTTTTAATATGCTGTCTAGGTTTGTCATAACTTTTCTTCCAAGGAGCAAGCGTCTTATTAACAGTATTGAAATAATGAGAAACAACTCCATGGAGAAATGGGAAAAGAACCTTAAAAAAGTCACAGAAAGTGGGGGTAGAGACAGGATGCCAATAAATGCCCCCCAAAGATGTTCAGACCAGTAAATAGAGATTGAGTGCACAGAGTCTCAGGCTTTTCCTGCCATACCCATTCACAGACGAGTAAGTGAAAAAGTGAAAGTGAAGTCTCTCACTCGTGTCCGACTCTGTGACCCACGGACTGTAGCCTGACAGGCTCCTCTGTCCATGGGATTCTCCAGGCAAGGATACTGGAGTGGGTTGCCATGCTCTCCTCCAGGGGATCTTCCCGACTCAGGGATTGAACCGAGGTCTCCGGCATTACAGGCAGATTCTTTACCCGCTGAGCCACCAGGGAAGCCCCGAGGGGGCTTTATTTATAAAGGCAGGCAACAGGAATAGCAATCACATCAGAGGAAACGGCAGGATTTGGGGGCAGCAGGGCCACACAGCCCTGACCTGGTGGAGTAGGGAGCAGGAGTGGCCCCAGCCCACAGCAGGCAGAGCCGAGTGTTGGTCAGCTGTGGGGTTGGCGGGGTGAGGCAGGGGTGGAGTTGGCTGAAGACAGGAGGTGGGCTAAGCTTTCAAGGACTGACTAGCAGCCGATCCAGAAGGAGACAGCTCCTTACCCTGGCAGAGGGGGCTAGACATCCCTTCTCTGCCTGGAAGTGGAGGCAGGGCTTGGGGGGGAGGTGTCTGCCTTCTGCTGAGACCCCAGCCCCCCTGGGCACGCAGCATGGGCCCCGGTCCCCTTAGGGGAGTGGACATGCCTCGTACTCCCTTGGCTCAGAGGCGGGGGTTCTGGCGACTCCCCTGGATGAGGTCAGCATGTCTGAGCTGTGCTCACAGCTCTTCAGCGCCCACTCCTAGTGAGGAGACCATGACCAAGCTTGCTGGGCTTCCGGAAAAGTCCGTGGCTACACAACAGAGACTGAACCTCCAGGGTTCAGTCTGGAACTGGTTCACTCTGCTCTTGCGTGCCCAGCCTCTGTGGTCTCTGGCGTCCATGGAAGCCTCACACCCCTGTATGACCATACACAGAGACACCATTCTGGCAGCTGCTGCAAAGACAGAGAACAAAACACAAGTGAAGAGACGAAGCTTGTAGGACAAAGATGATGTAGAGAGAGACAAAGTCAGAAAAGCCATTAAAACTGTCCTCAGAGAGATAGACTTTGCCCTTGAAACATAAACAAGATCTGGCCTTTCACGGCATTTAGAGCAAAGACCTTGCAAGTTAAAGGGCTGAGATGAGAAACACAAGTGTCGGAACGTAAGGTTGCAGAAAGTCCCCCAGAGGATAGAAAAATGAGAGAGAAACTGAGAAAAGCGCTGTTAGGCATCGGTAAGAATTCAGGACTTCCCTGATGGTCCCCTGGTTGAAACTCCATGCTGTCAACCAGGGGTTGCCGGTTCCAGCCCAGGTTGGGCAAGTAAAATCCCACATGCCTCACAACCGAAGGGCAAAGCCACAAAACAGAAGCCTGTTGTAACAGACCCAATAAAGACTTCAAAAATGGCCCACGTTAAAAAAAAAAAAAAAAAGGAATTCTAGAATATAGACTAGACAGTGGGGAAGAGTTAAGCAAAGATATGATTCAGGAAAATCTCCCAGAATCTGCAGTATGTTTGTGGAGTGAACAGACCGCAGGACCAGGGACAGGGGAAATCCTACCTCCCCAGATAAAACAAAGCTGGTTTCAGAACTGCAGCAGCTTCAGACGTCACCTCCGTCTGGGAGAAGAAAAGCAACACCTCCAACATTTTAGAGGAAAGTGATTTTCCAGCTTAGAAGTCTGAGCCCAGGCAGAATATAAATTAGGAGTGAGGACACAGAAAACGTACTGTAAGATTTGCAAGATGCTGAGTTCATCTCCTGTGTGTCTTTCCTCAGAAAACTGCAAGCATATCTGCTTCGTTGAGCTTCGGATGCCTGCCTGAGAGGAGGCGGCCGGGACCCAGGTAGGTGGTTCATGGAGCTTCACTTGACTGTGCTTCCGAGATCTGCATTTTTTTTGCAAATTGAAGGCTTATGGTGCCTCTGCGTCGAGCAACTTTTCTGGTGCTGTTTTTCCAACAACCTTTGCTCCCTCTGTGTCTCTGCGCCACGTTTGGGTATTTGTTGTGGTGTTTCAAGCTTTCGTATTATCATCATGTTTGTTACAGCGGTCGGCAATCAGTGAACCTTAATGAACTTTCTAAAGGCTTAGATGATGGCTGCGTATTCTAGCAGTCAAGGATTTTTATGTTAAGCTGTGTACTTTTTTAGACATAATGCAATTTCACACTTAATAGGCTGCATAATAGCGCAAACACAAGCTTTATAAGCACTGGGAAACCAAAGAATTCATGTGACTCCGTCTATTATAGTATTTGCTTTGCTGCGGGGTTCGCGTTTCTGGGGCCGGGCAGGGAGGGCCTGATGATGCCGTGAGCCAGGATGCCCAGGAGCCGGCATGCTGGACGTTGCTGGGGTGGACGCACTTGGGAGGACCCGGAGGTGTCTGAACATGGGAGGGGTGTGGGCAGAGGCGGGGCGAAGGAGCTGAAAATGGAGGACAGCATCTGGATTTGTGAAGGGGGCTCCAGAGGGGTTGGCCAGGGTGATGCCTGCTGCTAATATCTGCCGGGAGGGGAGCGGCTCCTCTTCCCACTGCTCTGTGACGCTGGTCACTCCTGAGATCAGTTAAGACCTGAGGCTCTAGCTGGCACCATCACAGAGGCCCAGGGTCAAAAGACTGGCAGCACTGGCGGCGGGAGGAGGCACAGGGCGACTTCTGGAGAGAGTGAGAGGGACTCAGCGCCTCTGGAGGACCGCCTGGCAGCCATGGTGGCCATTAAAGGTTCCCCTGGCGTCTGCCTGCAGTGCAGGAGACCCGGGTTCAGTCCCTGGGTCGGGAAGATCCCCTGGAGAAGGGAATGGCAACCCGCTCCAGTGTTCCTGCCTGGAGAATCCCATGGACAGAGGAGCCTGGCGGGCTACCGTCCAGGGGGTCACAAAGAGTCGGGCACGACTGGGTGATTATTCATTCATTTGTTTGCCTCTGTTCACCTATGCTCCCAGAAGCGCGGAGTTTTCGGTGAAGTAGGAAAGAGTAGCTGCGTTGCTTTGCCAGGCAGAGGGGTCCGCCGTGGGCTAACGCCCTCAGGACTGTGTGTCCCCCCGACCCTGGAGGGGACAGGAAGGAGTCAGACTGCCCAGGGAGCAGGGCGTGGTCAGCTCGTCTTCTGATTGGCTGGTGGTGAGGTCATCGGGAGTCAGCATCATCAGCCTTCTGGTACCAGCCGGTCTGGGGTCTATGTGCTTGTGGGCAACGTACAGTTAACGTCTCCCACCTGGTGTGGGTTTCGGTGTCGGCAAAACAGTTCAAAGGACACGGCTCAGAATAGTATCTATGGTCCTTGAGGAGGAAATAAAGGTCCCTGACTTTGTTTAATGGCTCAACTATTATTATTTTGTCTTGCTTGATAGTTTTCCTTTCCTTATGCGTTTTCTCACTTCTCTGATTGAATTTATTTTTTGACTAAAGTTTTTCTGCAGACAAAAGGCAGGATGTGAGTGGGGTCTATTCTGGGAAGACCTCACTGGGCCCTGCCAGGCTGGGAGAAGGGGTCCGGGAGCCGGGGCCTTGTGGGCAAAGGTGAGCAGGGCCCCAGCGTGGACCACAGCCCTCCAGGCGCCCACCAAGCCAGTGGCAGAGCCCAAAGTCAGAGGGCTGAAGGGCCGGTCAGGTGCCAGGGGGCCAGAGTGAGGGAGCCCCGGCGGAGCTGGTCTGGAAGGGGGAGGTGGGGATGAGTTTGAGTGACCGAGCCATGCGCCGTGCGCGGGCCAATGGACCGGGCAGACGTGGGGACTGCAGCCAGGAGGCTGGGCAGTGTCTGCTGAAAGAAGGTGGAGGTGAGAGTGGAGGACAAAGGCATGGGGCCGGGAGGGCGACCGGCTGAGAAGCTGGCTTTGCAGGGACCGTTGAGTCATCCATGACATTCAGTTCTCTTAGCTTCCTCCATTTTCCTGAACTTGATTTGCAGCTTTCCGAGAAGCGGGTGTTAAAAAACCGTCCTTTATGACTCGGGATTTGCCAGTTTCTCCCATATTCTCGTGGCTGTCTAAAACACTTGAAATTATTTATATAGCATTTATCAGGTGCCAGACGTTGTCCTAAATACCTTCCAAATATGAACTCATCTAATCAATTCCAACAATAGGAGATTAGCTCAGAAAATTATACAGGGAGGGCTTGGAGAAAACTAATAAAAGTTTATTGATTAGCAAGGAAAATCTTCCATGATATATTACGAAATAAAAAAGGCAGGTTACAATGCAGCTTATACAAGCTGATTGCTTTTTTGGTGAGTAAAAGAAACGTATCTGTGTGTGTGAGAACGGTCTTGGAATGTGGTTCCAAACGGCGACAGATGGCCTGTGGGAGACAGAATTACAGCTCACCATGCTTTCCCCATTTCTGCTCTTACACATTTTCTGTTTTTGATAATGAGGATCTATTAATTCAGTAATTTTAAATGAAATGAGTCACTTGATAAGGGTCCTGTTACTCCCGGTATGAACTGGAGGAACTAAATGCGTGGATGGAGAAGCTCCGTTGGTTAGTGGCGGCGCCCGGCCTGAGGAGCGCAGAGAGGCTCGCACCGCCGTGTGAGTCCTGACCAAGAAGCACAGCGTAGTTTTAAAAAAAAACCTGGTAGTTTATCATCTTTCCCACATTTTTTTGTGATGAGCTTCACAGGACATGAAATTCATCATCTTAATCGTTTGAAATGTCCAGTTCAGTGACATGAGTGAGGTCGCTCAGTCGTGTCCGACTCTCCGTGATTCCGTGGACTATACAGCCCATGGAATTCTCCAGGCCAGAATGCTGGAGTGGGCAGCCTCTCCCTTCAGTGACATTAAGTACATTCAAAATGTGTAACTGCCATCATCACCATCATCTCCAGAATGCATCCGTCTGGCAAAACTGAAGCCCCGCCCCCATTAAGCGCTACCCCTCCCCCACCCCCGCCACATCACTACTTCCCGTCCCCATGGACATGTGCCCTCTGGGACCTCTTATGCGTGGACCATGCAGTCCTCGGCCCTGTGTGACTGGCTTCCTTCCCTGCGCAGCGTCCTCCAGGTTCATCTGTGCTGCCGCAGGTCAGGACGCCCCTCCTTTCAAAGGCGGAATCAGATCGCACTGCATGTGTGGGCCACACTTGGTCTACCGTCCACCCATCGAGGGATGCAAGGCGCGTCCACGTTTTACCTGGTGTGACTGCTGCTGCTGTGAGGTGGTGTGCAGATGTCTCTGTGAGACCGTCTTTCGGTTCTCTTGGGTGAATACATCGCTGGATCGTGTGGTTCTGTTTGTTGAGAAACCACCGTCCTGTCCTCCATGGAGGCTGCACCACTGCATTGACACGCCGCCAGCAGTGCGCGTGGGCTCCAATTTCACTGCCTCATCGACACTTGTTATTTTCTGTGTTTTCTTTTGTTTTATGCAGCCATCCTCATGGGTGTGAAGTCATACTTCTTTGTGGTTTTCATCTGCGTTTTCCTCATGATCAGGGATGTTGAGCATCTTTTTGTTTGCTCCATCTGCGTGTCTTTTTTGGAGAAATGCCTATTCCTGTCCTTTGCCCATTTGAAAGTATTTTTCCTTGCTGTTGAGTTTTAGGAGTCCTTTGTATGTTCTGGATGTTAACCCCCGTCAGGTATGTTTTTTGAGTATTTTTCCCCATTCCTGAGGTTACCTGTTCACTCTCTTGATTGTGTCCTTGGATGCCCAGAAGGTTTTAATTTTGACAAAGTCCAATTTATCTTTTTATTTTTGTCACCTGTGCTTTTGATGTCATGGCAAGAAATCAGTGCCAAATCCATTGGTATGACGTTTTCCTCCACATTTTCTTCTCTAAGATTTTATAGTGTTAGGTCTTACCTTCAGGTCTTTGATCCATTTAGAGTTCCTTTTCTTTTGTGGTATTAAGATCAGGGTCCAGCTTCATTCTTTTTCGCATGGACATCAGTTTCCCAGCACTGTTTGTTGGAGAGATACCCTCAGGAAGGAAGGAGACAATTCCAGAACGTGGGACAGTCTAATGAACCAGCACTCGGGTTCTGCTGCATATCACCTAGAGAGAAGGTGGCAGAGACGTCCTCAGTCCAGACACAGAACCTCCACCTGTAATGCTGGACACCGGTGCAGATCCAAACACCCAGTTATATAAGACGGTTCTGAAGTTACAGGGGAGATTTCGTTCTGGGTTAGATTCTCCCAGGGAACGATCTAACTTTTGTCAGCCAGGTAACAGCCTCATGAGCACGCCGGGAGGCTCTTAATTGGAGTGGGAGATGGATGGGTCTGGGCTGAGTTGGTGACGGTGTGATGTTTAGATGTTCTCAGGAGCAGGCGATGCCCTCATCGCAAACCAGAGCTTCTAGGGTCCAGACAGTGAAGGAAGGTATGAAGCAGGCGGGGGGTGGGGGGGAGAGATAGTGCAGACTTGAGATGGTCCCTCCTGCAAGGCCCAAACCACGGGCCTGCGATGAAAGAGAAAAACAGGTCAGAGGTTTGCAGAAGCTTCACGACAGTCTGAAAGCCAACAAGACCATGAACAGGGAACTGTGGAAACGCACACTGACCTCAAGTGAGACGCCCCCACACACCAACCATGTGGCTGAGGCTAGCATCTGACAGCTCCCGGAGCGGGCGAGGATGCCGGGGCGCTGACGTGTGGATAGGAGTGTGGCAGGAACGGGCCCCCCGGAAGGTTGCTTGGTGAGGACAGAGGACAGAGATCCCAGTGATCTGGCAGTTCCGCTCTCAGTCACACGCCTTCCGGGTCTCTGCTTCAAGCCCCAGGACTGTGGGGCCAGAGGGTAAGCAGGAAAGCAGATAATCCAGTCCTGTTAGTTTCCCGAGGCAGTGGGCAGCTAGCCTGGTTATTTTTACAGGAGTGGGATATCATTTTTCACTGATCAGTTGTCAAACACTAAACCTACGGATAATCCGCTGTGTTGGGCAGGAGTGGCCCTCCTACGTTAGCGCCTTGTGAATCTGGACGTCCACGGTGGGGGCAGCGGACCCTGGGAGCAGGGTCTGCTGGGGTCTGCACATGCCATACGTGCACCTATCCGACTCGGGCTGGCCCCCTGGAGGGGAAGCAGACCACTCATGCCGGTGCCCTGGGCTTCTGCTCGGTTCTCAGCCTGTCCTGGGCATCCGTGGGTGTCCACTCTCCCACGGGCATCTCAGAAGGATCCGCTGAGCCCCAGGGAAGGACTCCTGATGGTGAGTGTCCCCCATCCCCCACACCCCACCGCCAGGGCCGCTGTCCAGGCACTGTCTTCACGGAGCTCGGGCGTCCGATGCCTGAGCCACGTCTTTCTCAGGGTGAATCTAGGTGTTCAGGGCGTTAGTTGTGCTTATGAAGGGAATTTTTAAGTGTTCTGCATTTCTGATTGGTTATTACTGGCCTGTAGAACTGTCACTGGTTTTTATATGTTGATCTGGTACTGATGGCCGTGTGGAGGCACCAGCCTAAGGTCCTTACATAAACGAAATTAATTAACAGTGTTAAGAAGTCCGCGGAGTGCATGCTTCTAGGAGCTCTATTTCATGGCCGTGAAAAAGAGGCCACAGAAAGGTACTTTTTTGTAGACTCTCTTAGATTTTTTCATAGTGACTTTGCCTATAAATAATGATGACTTTCTCCCTCTTTCCAAACTATGCTTCTGTTCCCCTGTGTACTTGCACTGGCTGTAAAGAGGATTGCATTCCTCCAGGGAAGATGTTTGCCGCAGGTTTTGGATAAAAGTGTTGTTCATTTAGGGAAGACCAGATCTACACCTGGTTCACTAAGAATGTTTACTCTGAATTAGCTTTGGATTTCATCAAATGCTTTTTTAGCATCTACTGAGGCGAACATACAGCTTCTCTGCTCTAGTCTGTAAATGAAGTGAACAACATTAATGGCTTTTGTGATGCTAAATTATCCTTAGGTTCCTGGACTAAGCCCTACTTGGTGTTTTATTTTAATGCACTGTTGGCTTCGACTTGCTAATATTTTATTTGAGATTATTTCCATCTGTTTATGTATGAGATTGGCTGTGAGTTTTTCAGTGTCTCTGACTGTGTTTCACATCAGGTTGGTGCTTATTTTAGAGATAACTCAGCCATAAGTAATAAATAAGACCTCTCCACGGTGTCGATGACAAGAACCGTAGAGGTAGGTGCTTCTGTGTCCCCTTGGCTGTCTGTCCCTGGGCGCAGGTGGCCACCGCGGCCCCAGGCACCAGGTCCCTGGGGGAGGAGGAGGCCGTCCCCTTGAGTCGAGAAAGCGTCTGCCCTGTGGCTCCCAGAAGGCGTCTGCTGCGTCTCAGTGGCATGAGCTTGGCAGCCCCCAGCGGCAGGGACGCTGGTCACGTGAGAGTTCATCTTCCTGCCTCTCCCGGGGGTCAGGCAGGAACACAGGAGCTCGGGACATGTGTCCTTGCTCTGCCAGCAAGCTTGGGGAGGCGCCCTGCTTCCACGTCCCAGAATCAGGTGTGTGAGGGGCGCCCACAAACCCACTGCCTCCTGGTTGGTGCTCCACACGTGGGTCTTGGGTCACACGTACTAAGTTTTTCAAATCATCTTTCTCTTGGGCTGATTTTGAATATTTACATTTTCCTAGAAAGCTGTCTATTTCATTGGTCATCTAAAACGTGTGGCAGTAGTTGTACCAGATGAATTCCTATGTTCTTGGGAAATCTCCTCTGTGCCTGAAGCTCTGCTGTTTCCTGAATTTGCACCCCTCCACATCCCCTCTCACGAAGACTGGGTGACGGCCAGCTTTCTGAGTCTCTTTCAAGCTTTGGTTTTCCCAATGAAAACACCAGTGAAATTTAAAAACACAAAAATAATTTTCCCTCATATTAATTTTTTTCTCCTCTTTTAGGCTATCGCCGTTTCTTTTCTAGAGTTCATGATATAGTTCATCTATTTTTATTATGAAATCTCTCAAAACACTGAAAAGTGAAGAGGACAAGGTAACGAGTATCCATGTACTTACCACTCTAATTTGGCAAATGTAACAGACTTAGTATCATGCCACGGTTTCTTTGAAAATTTAAACATATCACACTTAAACTCTCTTTGTTCCTCTGGAATCTGTTTTCTCTCCCTCCTTTGCTGTTCTGCCATTCCATTTTCCTGTCTTTTCCTTACTGTGCTGAAGCAAAGTACACGTAACATGAAATTTGCCATCTTAACCATCTCCCAGTGTGCAGCTCTCCAGAACCCTCTGTCCTTGTGAAACTGAGGCTCTGGCCCCATTAACCCTGAGCCCCGCCCCCGCCCCCAGCCCGGCCCCTCCACCGACTTCCTGTCTTTGTGGACATGACTCCTCCAGGGACCTCACGGAAGTGGAACCACACGGTATTTGTCTTTCTCTGTGGACTTACCTCACTTACCTCCAGGTCCGTGGATAAACCACCTTTTGCTTACCCATCATCCCCCCATGGACACTTGGGTTGGTTCCGCGTTTTATCCACTGTAAGCAGCGCTGCTGTGACCCTGGGTTGCACACATATCTCGTGACCCTGCTTTCAGTTCTGTGGGTGCATCCCCAGACGTGGCATTTCTGAGCCACAGGGTTTGTTGAGTACTGTTCTCCCAGGGGCTGCCCCCTGTTACCTTCCCACCAACAGCGCACGGGGTTCCAGTTCCGTCACATCCTTGCCAACACTTGCTATTTTCTGTTGTTCCGAGAGGATCCATCCTAATGGGTGAGAGAGAAAGATACCTCGTCATGGTTTCCACGTGCATTTCCCTAAAGGTTAGTGACACTGAGCCTGTTTCCGTGTGGTTTTAACCACCCATGTGTTCTTTGGAGAAATGGCCAGTCAAGCCCATTGCGAATCTTTTCTCTCATTCTTGGGCCATCCATTTTACACTTTCACTGCACACGGACGTGTCCACGAACAGCGTGTGGAACTTTATGTCATCAGCCTGTACGTCTCGTCCTGTCGCCCGTCTGCAGTACATGGACGCTGGTACATTCCACCTGTCGTCTCTGCTGCGTGAAACTGCACAGCTGTGACGAGTGCGTTCACTTCCCTGTTGATGAGCGCCTGGGCGGCTTCCACTTCCTTCTTGGTAATTTTGGTGGTTACAGAAAGCGACCACCATTGTCCATTTGTCCTTCTGCACATGCACGAGTGGTTCTCTAGGTTGATACCCAGCAGTGGGACACCTGGGTCGTGGGGTGTGTGCACACCCTTGGCCTTGCCTGTTCATATTCTTTGCTCATGTTCTGTTCAGATCTTTGTCCTTTTCTTACTGATTCCTGCAAGGTCCTTTTATAGCTAGATATGGATTCTCCATTAGTTCTGTGCTTTGCACACATCTTCTATTTGCTTTGCTGATGGTGTCTTTTTCCATCTAAAAACTTGCATTTATTTCAATAAAATTAAGCTTATCCTTTGTGCCTTCGTCAAGAAGCTCATTCCTACACCCACACCACTAAAGGCATTTTCTTACTCTTTCCCTGATGGTAAGCACACTTCTTTTCAGATCTAGGCATGGAGTCCCTTTGGAGTTTACTCTTGTGCGTGGCAGGACACAGGGGGCTCACTGAGAGCTTTCAGTGAATAACCAGTTTAATTTCAGTGAATAACCATGTATGTCCTGGTCTGTCATTTCACCAGCAGTATGTTATGGCTTCTATGGTGTAACAGCTTTCCCATGGGGGTCAGGGCCGTTTATGCACTGTCTATTACTGTATTTTGTGGTTTTTTGAAAAACTCCTACTCTGATAACTGTCTTTAATTACTGTAGTTTCCTAATAAGCCCACGTGTTTGGTGGAGAGAAAGGCCTGGCTCACTTCTGTGGACTCTGGTGTGGACCTGGGGGCTCGTTTCAGCCACCTGCTCTCTGGCGTTTGTTGTTTCTATGGTTGGAGGCCCGTCCTTGATGTTTCCTCTTATTGCGGCTCACAAGGAGATCCAACCAGTCCATCCTAAAGGAAACCAACCCTGAATATTCATTGTAAGGACTGATGCTGAAGCTCCAGAACTTTGGTCACCTGATGTGAAGAGCTGACTCCTTGGGAAAGACCCTGGTGCTGGGGAACACTGAGGGCAGGAGAAGGGGACGACAGAGGACCAGACGGCTGGATGGCGTCACCAACTCGCTGGGCGGGAGTTTGAGCAAGCTTGGGAAATAAATGCAAGACAGAGGAGCCTGGTCGGCTACAGTTCACGGGGTCACAAAGAGACCCGACTGAGTGCCTGAGCAACAACAACACATAAAAGAAGCACCACAATACGAACCCTAATAATTGAGTGAGGTTGGTGGGTACAAGATTCACTTATGAAAATCATTAGCATTGCTCCACACCAGTTAGAAAATGTAATAAATAGACTGAATTAGGTATTATTGCACAATAGCAACAAAAAGTATATTTTCGAGGGATTGCCTTAATGGAGCACATAAGAACTCTATGGAGAAGAAACACCAAAGGCTAATGAACATGTGAGGAAAATGCCCTATTTATTAGAAAAATGCAAAATAAACTGCAGTGGATCTCTTCAGCCCGCCAGCTTGGCAAAAATTAAACAGCTGGGTATTGCCAGCACTGGTGGGCCCTCTTGGGGGAACGAGGGAGCCGTTGTTGACCAAGCAGGGACACTCCCACCTGAAGGCCCACGACCCCGGACGAGCTCTGGAGCTGAACAGTCCTTGGGCCCCCCCCGGAATAACTGGACCCCATGACCCTGGACAAGCTCCAGGGCTGTGTGAGGAGCTGAACAGTCCTTGGAAAAGGACGTGTGGAAAAGTGTGTTCGGCAGTGAGATGCCTCGTGGAAGCAGGGGGTGAAGACAGAGACAGCGGAGCCTGGGCGGCCGTGCAGGCTTCAGAAAGGATGCTACCGGAGCCTCAAGAAATTCCTGATCTTACCCCCTCCCAGACCTGCCAAATCAGAATCTGCCTCTTATTGACAATAAGACCCAGGGTTAAGGGAAAACCTTAGGGTCCCTTTCTGACTAGATTTCACCGCCTGTTGGAAGCCCCTGGGGTTGGAGCACCCTGGGGTCAGCACAGGGTGAATGCCTCAGTGGCTGGGCTGGGAGGACCCTTGGGGATCCGTATTTGCTATCGAGACACCAGGAAACTGGTTAACTACCCAGAACCCAGCCCAGAAGCGAGACTCCTGCTGCAGCTTAAGGTCTGCCGGTGGACTCCAAGCCCCCAGATATCTGCGTCTGTCCCAGGTTATAGGGCTGGAGTGCAGAGAAACCAACAGCTGAGTCCCCTGCGTCTGGACAGGGCGGGGAGGGACTGAGGTGGGGCGGCGTTTTCCTCCCCTTCTCGGGGCCTCTCTCCTGTGCTGGCGGGAGTGGACGCACTCCTGGCTATGGGCAGTTCCCCCCCGTGGGGGACATAGGTGTCCTCCCCCAAGGGCCAGTGCCCACAGGGTCCCCCACTTGAGAGATTGCCCGTCTCAGCCTCCCCCGCCGCCAGGCAGTCCTTATCAGGTTCCAGGGAGCATCCTTTCCATGTGGATCTCACTGTTCTGTGGGTGTTTTGTAAATGTTACAACCATTTCATTCAGATCCCACAACGCACAGCGCTGAGCCTGCAGGTGGAAAGGCGTGCAGTGCAGCCATCGTTTGGGGGACCCCGTGCCCTGGGCAGGCGGATCCTCCCCTCCTCCATCCCGCACCCTCTCACTGCTGCCCACAGCCCCACCCCCTCCCAGGTCAGATGTGGTGCCCCTGTCCCCTGCCCCCCACCCAGACAGGTGGGTGACCCATCCCCATCCCTCTGACCAGCCCTGGACTCTCTCCTGGCACCTCTCCTTGGCCCGGGGGGTGTTCCTGAAACAGCACTGCCCAGCCCTCAGGTGGAGGACCGTCCCTCCTCCCTCGGCTCTCAGGAGCGGGTCTGGGCAGCTCCAGCCTCCACTTACCCCCCTAATCCCACAGCCGCCCACCCATCCAGCCCCAGCCCAGCTCAGGCTCTTTCCAGGCCAGCCTGGCAGTAACCAGAGTGGTGGGAATGAGTGCCAGCAGTCACCATGTGTGCCACTGGGCCAGGCCTGATTTTGCTTTTGTCTCAAAAACAGAAATCTTCATTTGGGACTTTAGTTGTGAGACTGGTCCATGCTTTCTGGCAAACACACAGAAGCACATGAAGTAAAAAATGCGAACGCCTCGTCCTTCACAGCCTGTCTCCAGGCGAGCAGGCCAGCCTGGGAGCAAAGGCTTCCATCAGCTCTTCTGAACTGGGATAGAAGACCTGCTCACCACCCCAGGTCTTCCCAGCCAGTCCCCCACTGCTGGCCCAGCGCCCACCAGCCAAGTCCCTGGTGAGCACTGTCGGCTCAGGGCCGCAGTGGTCCCTCAGGCAGGCATGGAATTCGGGTAGCCCTGAGGGCTGGTTTGCAGCCCACCCCTGTTCTGTTCCCCTAATAGGTCTCCGTGGACCCATTTCCACCACAAATATACTCCCCCCGGGAGCCCAAATTGCCCCTCAGTTAGCAGTCGTCCTGGGTGTGGAAGCAGAGCCGCAGGGCTGAGGGAACAGACCCAAATTTGAGAGCAATTTCTAAGTCACTCTCCCGAAGGTTACGGCGATCAGGTTCCAGCCATGCACCGAGCGCAGCTTTCTTCACAGCCTCCAACCCCACCTGCCAGCTCTTTAATATGCCAGCCCGCACGGATGAAAAATAACATCACGTCCTAACATTTCTTAAAGTTCCTGTAATTACTCTTGAAGGATTCTCATGTGTTTATTGGCCTTTGAAAAGCTTTCCCTGTGACTTGCTTATCCGTGGCTTTTCTGTCTCTGTTGCTTTGTTTGCTCTGGGGTTTTGGAGCTGTTTTGCACACAGACGTTTTGAAGTTTCTTTGTCATCACATCTGTTAACCTTCAGTGGTTTCTTCCCTTCGGTGACATTGCCAGGAAAGCCTTTTCTTTTCCAAATTGTTCGTTTCTCAGTAGTTGTCCAAAGTGATCCAGCCACTCGGTTCTGCAGCGGACCCACTTTTCATAGGCACTCGGACATGAAAGGGTCCTTCTGTCTGGTGGGTCTGAGTTGGACTCCCGCCCTCCAGCCCAGGGCTGGCTGCAGCTGGCCTTCTGAAGAGCTTGGCCATGATGGTGTTTGCCCCGCCCACCACGTGTGGGGGCGTGGTCACGTTGGGGTTTGCCCCGACCATCACGAGTGGAGGGCATGACCACATCAGAGTTTACCCCGCCCACCACTTGTGGGGGCGTGGTCACGTTAGGGTTTACCCCACCCATCTTGAGTAGAGGGCATGACCATATCAGAGTTTACCCCGCCCACCATGTGTGGGGGCGTGGTCACGTTAGGGTTTGCCCCGCCCATCATGAGTGGAGGGCATGACCACATCAGAGTTTACCCCGCCCACCATGTGTGGGGGCGTGGTCACGTTAGGGTTTGCCCCGCCCATCATGAGTGGAGGGTATGATCATGTCAGCGTTTGCCCAGCCCACCACATGTGGGGGCGTGGTCACGTCAGGTTTGCCCCGCCCACCACTCGTGGGCACCCTTCCTCCCGATCCTGGTCCTTCCTCCTTGTCCTCCCTCCGGCAGGGTCCTGCCCTCCAGCACCTGCCCTCCCCGTGGCCAGGCCCCCGAGCTTGTCTCAGCCCCTCTGGTCCCGCTCCAAGCACCTGGTTCCACCGTCCTTCAGCTTGAAAGCCTCTAGCAGGGCCGCCTGCAAGGCCCATCTCCTCTCAGCCTGCTCCAGCCTGTCCCTCCAGAGGGGACCCCCCCTGACACCCCGGGCTGGAGCTGGGATAGGGGGTGGTCCTGCACACTCGCCCCACACGCTGCCAGGCTCCTAGGAAGGGTGTGTAGGTCCAGAGAGGGTGTGCAAGTCGGTGTGGACAGGGCGGGCTTCCCAGAGGCTTGCCCCGGTGGGCATCCAGTGGGCCAGTGTGCTTCTCAGCTCCAGACTGGGGCCTCTGCGAACCTAGTGGTGACAATGCTAGACCCACCGTCTTTCCATTTGACCTGAAAGGTCTGCGAGGTGGAACCTGGCGTAGTCTGGCTGTGGTGGTTCTCTGTGTCATTCGGGGCTCGCAAGTTGACAGAGCTACTCTGTGTTCAGTGGACTACTTCTTCTCTTAACACCTGTGGGCCCTGGTGACCCTCACAGGACTCTGCTGGCCTAAAGTCCACTTTGATTGATGCCAACATGACTATCGTGGGTCAGATGCTTGGGGTCAGATTTGGACCTCGAAGCTCCCAAGACTCCAGGGTCTCCTGTGTGTGGTGTGAGGTCCTGGGGTGGCGCGGGCCCCCATGTGCAGTCTTTGAGGAGCAAGGATCCTCTTCGTCCCTTCTCCCTTCCCACACGATTCCCAGCTGCCCCACCCCCGCCCCCCCACTGCAGACACCCTCCCACAACCTCTTCCTCCTTGTGGGCGCGGCGGGGGGCAGTTGTGGAACTGGGCTCCCCCCCTTCTTGGAAGGATCATGCCCCACCCTGGTGACCTCTTGTGACCTTGATTGCCCCTCCCAAGTGCAGCCACACTGGGGTCAGGGATTCCCATAAATCCAGGACGCGGACATTCAGCCCACAGTGGGGTGTGCGCTCCCTGTGTTTGGGACAGAAAGGCCCGTCGGGCACCTCTCGGCACACCAGGATCTCATGTGGCAGGTGGCCAGGTCCTCCCAGGCGCTGGGGAGAGTCTTGGCTCCTGTGTGGGGGTGTTTCGGCGCCTGTGGTGCTTGCTGGGTGCAGCCAGTGTTCAGGAGCTGGCCTGGAAGGGCAGGTGGGATGTGGCCACCTGCTGTGCTGTTGGACTTGGGTGCTCTGGTGGCCCACCTGCCTAGACTTCCACCTGGGTGGTCCTGTTCCCCCCCTCCACCCTGTAGGCCAGTGACAGCCTGCCCAGATGCAGTCACCTCAACGCCCTCACCTTCTCTGGCTCGACAGGTGCCAGGCCCTGCGTCGCCAGCCAGGACACCCAGCCCTGAGACCCGGGCCCACCCAGACGGTGGCAGGCCCAGCCCTGCTCCCACGGCAGGCTCCCAGACACAGCTATGCCTCGTGTCTGCAGGCACTTCGCCTCTCTGAGCCCCGATCTCCCTGCCACGAAAGTGGGGGGCGATTACCTTGGCCCCAGGGCTGTTTTCAACCTCTGAGTGGCCCCTGCAGAAGGCTCGGGGCTGTACTGCTCACGAGTCATTTCCAGGTGGGCTCTGATCTCTAGGGTCACCTCTCCTTGGGAAGAGGGGTCCCCAGGGGCTGGCGAGCTTCTCATTGCTGCTGAGGAAGCTGACTGACTCTGCATGGAAAACTAATGACTCCAGTTCAATTCAGTCACTCAGTTGTGCCCAACTCTGTGACCTCATGGACTGCAGCACGCCAGACTTCCATCACTAGCTCCCAGAGCCTACTTAAACTCATGTCCATATGACTCCAGCCAGGCCACTATTTTTAACCATTCCAACTCCCCAGCAGACTATGAGGCCTGGGCAGGGATCCTGCAGCCTCTGGAGAGGGGGCCTGTCGGGGTTGCCAGGCCTGGGCAACGCCTGGTTGGGGGGACCCACTCTTGATCCTCCTGGCATTTCGGGGTGGAGAGGAACCCGCAGAGCAGGGTGGTCGTGAGAGAAGAGCTGAGCTACAACCCAGCCGTGGGGCTGGACCCTCCCCCTGGATCCACCCTGGGCCTGACGCTTGCTGTTGCCTCTTACGAAGGGTCTCTCAAATTAGGGGGCTGGCAGACACACAGGCCCGCTGAGCCCTCTCTGGGGTGCGATCAGAAGCTTCCCTCCTTCAGAGGAGTTGCTGCCGCTCAGCGCCAGGGTCTTGAACCTTCTGACCCCTCCTGTGTCCCCCCATCCCCCCCACCTGTGGCCTGAATGCCACAGAGATGAGACTGGGCGGTGTGTGCGCTGGAGGGCCCAGGTGAGCACCCCGCCGGGGATGTGGCAGGGCTTGAAGGGGTCAGGGGCGCCTCTGAGGGACGAACAGGATTTCCCAGTTGGGGGCCAGGAACCTCCTGCAGCAGGGACCCCCGGGAAGGGGTAGGAAAGCGACAACCACCTGGCGGCTGGGTGGGGGTCTTTGGCCGGTGGAGGCTGCCTTTGGGTCCACAGGAAATGCAGGCACATCCACAAGGGGCCACTGATGGAGCCAAGCAGGTAGGACTGGTCATGGTGGCCACTGTAGAGGGGGTGCAAGGGGCCAGGGGCTGGAGCTGCCTTACAGACCCCTTTTCTTCCTCTGGTGACGCTCCTGCCCAGCCCAGCAGCACACCTTTCATGGCCTACCCTTGTAGGCCAGGTGGCCCTGGGGCCTCACACTGGCTGACCTGGGGCCTCATTCACACCAGCTGACCTGGGGCCTCACACCAGCTGGCCTGGGGCCTCACACCAGCTGACCTGGGGCCTCACTCACACCAGCTGACCTGGGGCCTCACACCAGCTGGCCTGGGGCCTCACTCACACCAGCTGGCCTGGGGCCTCACACCAGCTGACCTGGGGCCTCACTCACACCAGCTGGCCTGGGGCCTCATACCAGCTGACCTGGGGCCTCACTCACACCAGCTGGCCTGGGGCCTCATACCAGCTGACCTGGGGCCTCACTCACACCTGGTCACAGGGAAGGGCAGAAGAGGGTGTGGTCCTCTCTGGGGTCAGCTTCATGACAGTGGCTGGCCATGACCCCTGACCTCAGCCCCACACTGACTCTTGGCCAGCCACGTGGTCACTCAGGAACCCAGACTTATTCTGACCCCTGACCCCAGCTGCACCCTGACTTTGACCCCTGCCATATGCTGGCTTCTAGCAGACATGCTCTGACCCTTGACCCCACTTTATGTGGACCCTTTAGCCAACTACTGGGCAGGCCCTGATGGCCTGTGCTGGCCCTGACAGAACCACACCCTGGTCACTGCCTGAAATGGTGCCTCGGGTGGACCACCTCGCAAGCTCAGCGGCCTGGAGCCCTGAAGACATGGGTGTATGGAGGTGGCAGGGAGAGCAGGGCTGGGGGAGCCATCTTGGAGAAAGGAGGGATGCCCGGCTCCAGAGGCAGGTGTCCGCGGGCAGCCTCATGCGCCGCCGGGTTGCTAGGTGACCTTGGCCTGGCAGCCTCCGTCTCTGGAGCTCAATTTGCTCAAGTGTAACAACCGAAAGCTCGTGAATTCTAAAGACTCTTGGAAGAAACAAGTGCTGAGGGAGCTGCCATGCGGTCGATTGAGATAATGCGTCAGCTCGGAGCCAAGCGCATCATAAGCATTTGATAGATGTCGTTACTGACGTCGCTGTTAACAGCCCACCTGCCTGCCCACCCAGCCACCGGACGGGGGACCAGGCGAGCTGTGGGTGTAGGAGGGCGGGCCGCATAGGGACTGGACATGGCGCTCTTCTCCAGGTGCCGGGCAAGGTCCACCGGGTGGGGATGCCATCACACTTCCGGTCCCCAGTACTGGCTTCCGCCAGCCGACACCCTGGCCCTCGGCACAGACAACGCCGCCAGGAGTCGCTGGGCTCTGGACTGGCTCAGTGCACGTGGCCAGGCCACACTGGTGCCTGGGCCTGCGGTACCTTCAGTGCTGCGCCCCCTGCCTCCCAGTGCTGGCAATTAGAGGGGTAGGCGGGAGGGGCAGGGAACAAGTGCTCCCTTCCTGGCGGCCTGGCCTGGTTGTGTGGGTGAGGGGCTGGAGGTGGCCCCTGGACCCTCTCTAGGCCCCTTGGTGGGCAGGGAGGCTCATGCCATTCCTGCCTTCCCACCCCGATGTCCCGCCTGCCCCAGGGGCACCCACCCCATCCCCGCACCTCCAAGTTAGCCGGGCACCCTGCCAGCCTCAGTGGGGTCGTAAGGACCCGTCCTGGGCCAGACACCGAGTCCTGCACCTGCTGTTGTACCCGCATCTTCTGCTGGCTTCCCAAAGGGGGCAGAGCTCCTGTCCATGACATGTGAGATGATGTTACCTGTGCGCATGTCAGAGGTTGTTAGGGACCAGAACTGTGAGGTCTTGGAGAACATGTCTGAACCACAGTGCCTGGGGGGGGGGGGGGGGGGGGGCGGGATGGGCAGCGACAGGTAGGGGTGAGGGGCCTGCGAGGCCAGAGGACTGCCAGTCCCCTTGCAGTCACCCCGGGAACAGCAGGGAGAGACCATCAAAGGTAGTGGATTGATGTTTTAGAAAGATTCCTTCACCTAAAAGATTGGAAGAGGGCACAGCCCAGATAAGGAGAAGCAAGGGGCTCTGCTTGCAGTTGGATGGCATCTGAGTCAGGAGTCAGGGGGCACTTGGTGCTGAGTGAGGGGGCACTTGGTGAGTGAGCAGGGGAAGGGAGAGAAGAGGACAGAACCGAGATTACTGTTGGAGGTGGAACGTGTTGGGTGTTGGTGACTAGAGAGAGGCAGGGGGGATGTCAAGGCTCCTGGGGGGCCGCGGATGCCCTGGTGGACAGAGAATGCTGCAGGGGACGCAGCTTCCTGTCTGAGCTCAGTGAGCAGAGAGCTTCTGTGTGGCATCCCCAGGGCATCTTGACAGGTGGTGATACGGGCTCTGGGCCAGGGGAAGGCTGGGCTGAAAGGAGATGAGGAGCTTTTACTCTTGCTGAAGTTATGCACATGAGTGAGGTCCCCAGGGAAAATGCACGGATGGTGAAGAGAAGTCTATTTCTGCATTCACCTTAAAATCATACAGAAGAGCTAAAGACCTCATACAGTGAAGTAAGACAAGAAAAAAGAAATTGAAGACATGCATTGGCAAGGGAAAAGTTAAAGCAGATTTTTATTTATTTTTTGCAGATGATGTGATTTTCTATTTAGAAAAAGAAGGAATCTGGAGACAATTACTAGCAATGATAAGAGTTTAGCCACATAGCTGAATATAAGCTCCATATACACCTTGCTGGTGCCAGTGTCAACTGTTATTTCTGTACATCATCAAGAAACTAAAATGTGGCTGCCATTTTGTTGTTTTTTTAGTTACTCAGTCGTGTCCAACTCTTTGCGATGCCAAGACTGTAGCCCGCCAGGCTCCTCTGTTCATAGAATTCTCCAGGCAAGAATACTGGAGTGGGTTGCCATTTCCTTCTCCAGGGGATCTTCCCGACCCAGGGATCAGACCTGAGTCTCCTGTGTTGGCAGGTGGATGCTCTACCCCTGAACCACCTGGGAAGCCCCGTTGCTACCATTTATGTAGCAACAAAACTACAAACAGAACAAGGTAAATCTCACCATAATTGTAAAGACCTATATGCTGAAATTTGTGTAATATTCCTGCAGGATATGAAAGAAAACCTAAACAACTAAGAGAAATCCCATGTTTATAATTTGCAAAATTTAGTATCATATATAATCTCTTCACCAGTTTATCTAATGATTAGGACACCAGTCAAAACTCAGTAAGATCCTTTGTGGAACTTGTCCATTTGTTTCTGAAGAGGGAGGTATGCTTGCTCTGTGAGGCACCAAAACGTTATAAAGCTTAGTAAGGATGCTGTGTGGTGTTAGTTCAGGGGTAGGAATATGGACTAATGGAACAGATAGAATGTTCCTGAGCATATCTGTGCACATATGGAGCTCCGTGAACAACACAGGTCACATGGCACATCAGCTGGGAGGCAGGGAGTTTTCACCGTGTACCTGGACTAATTGTTTCTCCATATGGAAGAAGTTAAAATTCTCTCCAGCCAGATGGATTTAGAACTTGTGTCAAAGCAAATGTCTGAAGCAAAATTTTAAAAATCTTCAGAAGAAAATATAGGTGAAAATTTCTGATTTCGAGGTAGGATTTCTTAAGGTACAGAAACTGCTAACATAAGAGAAAAAGACTGATGTATTTTAATTGATTATTAAGATTAGAAGTTTCTATAAATCAAAAGGCAATTTAAATCAGGTTTTAAAAAAAGTCACAGTATGAGACTCTATTTGCAAAACATGACTGACAAAAAATTTGTATCAAGATTAAATAAAGAACAGCTCAAATCAGCTAGAAGGAAGAAAAAACCCGACGTGCAGAAGATAAAACAGCTGTGGCACAGAAGAGAAAGCTCCTGCAGAGGGATAAATGGCACCAGGACATGCGCACAAGCTGTTCAGTTCAGTTCAGTTCAGTCACTCAGTCGTGTCCAACTTTTTGCGACCCCATGGACTGCAGCACCCCAGGCCTCCCTGTCCATCACCAACTCCCGGAGTTCACGCAAACTCACGTCCATTGAGTTGGTGATGCCGTCCAGCCATCTCATCCTCTGTCGTCCTCTTCTCCTCCCGCCTTCAATCTTTCCCAACACAAGCCATTGCAAACTGCAAGATTGGGTTATTGGACAAATGTAAGAAGTCTGACAATACTGAGTATTAGTACACAGACTGAAGGGCGTGTAGTTTAGAACAATCACCCTGGTGTAATCTTATAAACGTGATCATTTGCATGATCTCCGACCCAACAATTCCTCTCCTTACTGTGTACCAAGACAGAAAGCTGGGCATGTCTACCAGAGACATGCACAAAAGCGTTCATACTGGAAGAGAAATTCAAGATGACCCCAAAGCCCACCTACAGGAGTCTGGGTGAATAAATGAAGCATATTCCCTTCATTTTGGTGGATGCCAGTATCGAGGGTGGTCTGTCCCACCACCCTGGGAACAGACTCAGCTTTTGGTCCCCATACCAGAGGGGATGTCCCACCGTACCAGGAATCAACTCAGCTTTTGGTCCTCATACCAGAGGGGATGTCCCACCACCCCAGGAATAGACTCAGCTTTTGGTCCTCATACCAAGGAGGATGTCACATGACAATGAAAATCAGTGATCTGCAATTGAGCTGGAAGTTGGTCAGTCATGGGCCCCCCAACTGATGCCACATGGGTCGGGGTGACCTACCCAGCAGACTTTCCTGAATCCCTGACTGGCCACATTCTGAGCAAAATAAAAGAAACAGAGATTCTAAGACTCTTAAGTTTTGGGTGTTTTGTTACACAGCACTAGAAAACCAAACTTTGCATCTTTTACTCTTCTGTACCTATGCAAGGACATCTGCTTATTTTTGCCTACTTTTGTATGCCATCCCTTCCACCAAGGTGATTTAGTACTCCTACCTCCCCAAAATTGGGAAAGGAGTACGTCAAGGCTGTATATTGTCACCCTGCTTGTGTAACTTATATGCAGAGTACATCATGCAAAGTGCCCGGCTGGATGAAGCACAAGCTGGAATCAAGATTGCCGGGAGGAATATCAATAACCTCAGATATGCAGATGACACCACCCTTATGGCAGAAAGTGAAGCAGAACTAAAGAGCCTCTTGATGAAAGTGAAAGAGGAGAGTGAAAAAGCTGGCTTAAAAGTCAACATTAAAAAAACTAAGATCATGACATCTGGTCCCATCACTTCCTGGCAAATAGATGGGGAAAACAGTGGAAACAGTGACACACTTTATTTTCTTGGGCCCCAAAATCACTGCAGATGATGACTGCAGCCGGGAAGGCTGAGAGCTTTGCGGTTAAGGGACTCATCTGTGGTGGAGCCTCGGCTGGGACCCACGCAGTCTGGCCTAGAGGTGGTGCCTCCAGCTTCTCCTCTGTGCTCGCACAGACAAGCCAGGAAGGAAGATGCCAGATGTGAGAGCAAGGCAGAAAGGAGGGGGGAACCTCGGGCTCATGGACCTCCAGCTCCAGCCAGTTCAGAGGCTCCTGTCTTGTGCCCAGCCCGGAGGGAAGGACTGAAGCTGGGGTGACTCCTGCAACCCCAGTGGGGAAAATGAATGAACTGCCCACTCCTGCTCAGAGGAAGGAAGCTTGAGCTGCCATGATTAGGGGAGAGGTGGGTATAACCCTCAAGGAAAATCCAGAGTCCTGGGCTGGCCCTGCCTTGGACCTGGAATCTGGCTTTAACATCACCTCCGGGTATGGGAACTGGAAGCTGAGAGTCTGTTCCTGGGGTGGTGGGACACCCACCCCACCCCACCCTCGATACCTGTATCAGCCAAAATAAGCCACATGAAAAGTCGCCTGAACAGTGCAGGCACCTTGTGCTCCCACAGTAAGTATAGCCCTTGCTTGAGGTCAGCTAAACACGCACGCGGACAGGTACACGGACGACGCCATCATGACCAAAACAGAGGAAACCAGGAAGGCTGGTTCCCTGGGAACTCCAGTTAACTGAAAAATCTGAAAGAAACTGTACAACAGTGTTCAACATGGGTGCCAAAGGAGATGAGAGGAAATCAAAGTGACCAGAGCTGAGAGTCTTCTGCCAGAAACTCCTCTGTCCATGAGAGTCTCCAGGCAGGAATACTGGAGTGGGTTGTCATGCCCTCCCCCAGGGCATCTTCCACTTCTTCTTCAGTGTGTTCTCAGATAGAAGACGCTCAGTGAATCTAGAAAAAGGCTTTAAAAACACATACATGTGGATGTTTCCTACGGAAAGTTCAGAACATCAGAGACAGAAAGGACGTCATCAAAGGGCCCAGAGAAGGACGGAAGTTTACTCCTGAGAACAGTTTGGGCCACAGAAGTTTCAGAACGGCAACAGCAGCCTGAAACATCAGGAAAATGTCTTCAAGGCCCTGAAAAAGGCAGTTGTCAACCAGAGATTTTACATCAGGCTTAAGTGTCAGTCAGGAGTAGAGTAACATTCCTGAGCAGAGACGGTTCAGACAAGCTGAGAGAGCCTACCACTAGCTGGTCTTTTCTGAAAATCTCCAAAGAAGCTACTTAAGGGAGAAGGAAGTTGAGCTCCAGAGGAAGGAGCAATGCGTGAAGACAGCAAACTGATTAGTGACCGTGGAGACAGACTGAAGTGAGCGTCAATGATCAACGCGAATCGTGTTACTGATGATTATTCCAGTGATGACAAAATGGCACTGGAGTACAAGGCAATAATAATATGTAAAACGGAACTGGTAGTGACCAGGGAAACTGTATCCAAAGGTCCAAATAGGGTGGAGAAAGGTAGAGATGGACTAGCGTTAGACTTTATCAGGTGTGTGTGTTATAGAGTTCATTGTATGCGTCAAACCACATGACATTGCTGATGTTTGACCAACGTGACGGCAATGTCATGTGGTTTAACCCAATACTGTAAAACTTCCGAAGGAGGGTGGGTGAAGTGGAGAAAACTTACCGCCCCAGCGGAGAGTGGGGGGACAGTGGGGTCCCTGCCTGGTGAGGACACAGGGGCGTCCAGAGGTCCCCTGTGCAGACATGAACCGGGAGGCAGCGGGAGGTCCGTGACCAGTGATGCGAGCCCCCAGCCGGGGCCCCGGGTAGCGGCTGATGCCCGTCTTCCTGCAGGTGTACTTCCGGGTCCTGGTGTGCTTCCGGGTCCTGGTGTGCTTCCGGGTCCTGGTGTGCTTCCGGGTCCTGGTGTGCTTCCGGGTCCTGGTACACCCATGACGCTCAGGTGATCGAGGCTCTTTGATGACGTGTTTGAGGGCAGGAAGGTGTAAACACGCAGGTCCTAAGTGAGGGGGCGGGGCACCTAGATTGTAGAGTCTTGATGTAGATTTATGATTGAAGTGATGTCTCCTTCCGACATAGAAACTAGAGGCCAGGGGTCTTCAAGTCTGAGGATGCACACCTCCTGCAGAAAGGCTGAATGTGGGTCTCAGAGTCCTTCACTCACTAAAAATATGTGTCCTGTTAAACTAAAGAAACTAAAAGTGCCTAAATACAGGAGAAAGGAAAAGCCTCCAGATGCCTGGATTGTGGCAAGTCTCCCAGAAGTGTAGGTGGAAGCCTCCAAAGAAGGGGGAGTGGGTGAACGCTGCGCCTTTCCGGGAAACCTCAAATTGGCACGCTTAACCTCGACAATGTCTAACCCACGAAATGGCTGAGGAAACACTTCCGAGCCTGTGGCTGGATGGCGCTCTGGCCCATGTGGGCTGTAGCCCTGGGGAGGGAGCAGGGCCTGGGGCAGGGCCCAGGGATGGCTGGACTCGGGGCCAGGAGACGCTGTTATGACAGCGAGTGAGGGCAGGATGTCGGGATGGGAAACCCTCACAGGCAGGAAAGCATCACTTGACAATACCCAAGAAGTTCCCACAGACTGATCAGAGATTGAAAACCCAGTGGAGAACTGTGCAAAAGATATATGTGGGTTGTTAACAGAGATAGAAATAAAAAAGGCCTATAAATTCGTGCGAAGATACTAAACCTTATTAGCAGTCAAGACAAATCAAATCTGAACCATAATGACATATTTTTACTCAAGAGATGAGCAAAAAGTACTCCATCCGACATTTATTGCTGGGAAGGCTGTGGGGATCGGCCCCGTCGTATCCAGCTGGTGGGAATCGATGCGGACACAACCTAATTGAGTGCAATTCCTTAATATCTATTAAGATAAAATACAGCCTTACTGCCTGACGCGGGAATCTCACTTTGAGGATTTATTGTGTAAAATTTAAAGAGCCAGTCCTGAAGACTCTAGTGCAAGTGTTCACTGCGGCGTGCTGGTGCTGGGAACGCCCTGGGAGCGGCCCATCAGAGAAGGGCGTCCCTCCCTCGCGGAGGACGGCCGGCCCCAGGGAGGGGACAGCTGGGCACGTGGTTGAAAACGGGGCTGTGCTTTCTGTAGACAAGCTTTGTGGGCTGCACAGCACACCTGGGGAAATGGGCTCAGGGAGGCCCCCGCCTAGCACATCTGCCACACCTGCCCACACCCTGTAATCACCCTGGGGGACCCGGGGAGGAAAGCATGCCCCGTTTCTGTAAAAATCAAACCCCAGATATGCCTTTAGGTACCTATATGTTCCCAGAGGCCCATGTGATGGGGGTGGGGGAAGACACTTGTTCTTTGTCTTTTTGGGTGTCTTTTTCTGGTTACGGTAAACTCGTCTGATGTTGGCAAGGTGAAAATGGAGATTTTAATAAAAGGTGTACTCCAGTAAAAGCCAGGAGAAAGGTTTATTCAAGCAGGTCATTGAATACACAAGAAAACATTTTTCACAGGAAGTATTCTCTTTGTTTTCCGTGGATGTTTTCTCTTACAAATGAATCAGGCAGTCAAAGCCTGCTTAATAAAATAGGAAATCCAATTCATCATAAACCTCTTCTCAAAGTGAGGAGATGGGAGTGATCTCAAGTTGATCAAGCAGGGCTGGGAGAAAACCCCGGGAAACCCCTGCCTAGTGGTGAAGTGTGTGAGGCACTCCCAGTGAAGCTGGGATCAGAGGCCACCACCACCTTCTCCTTCCTTGGCATTTTCAACGCATCCTGCTTTCTCTGTGTTTCTGTCACTCCCATGTCTTTTGTTTGATTCATCGGAGTCATGGGTCCATGTGTTCCTCAGTCTGTTTGGAATTTTTCATCCCAGCTCGTTCAGAGGCTGCCAACCAGCACCCCTGCTTACAGATGTCCGGGGCTCTGCTTCTTCAGCTCCACACCCCCCAGGACCCCAGGGACCAGAAAGAATCTGTCACTTTTAGCTCCTTTGAACGCTTCCATCCCCCGGGTTTCTATGTTCTGGATTATTCTGTTTTCTTTCAGGATTGTCTTTAGTGAAAGTGTTAGTCACTCAGTCGTGTCCGACTCCTTGGCACCCCATGGGCTTTAGCCCCTCTGTCTCTGAGGTTCTCCAGGCAGGAATACTGTGGTGGGTTACCGTTTCCTACTCCAGGGGATTTTCCCCACCCAGGGCTCGAACTCGCGTCTCCCACATTGAAGGCAGATTCCTTAACGGTCTGAGCCACCAGGGAAGCCCAGGTTGTCTTTATTCAGACATTATAATAATGCAGTTTACTCATCTCCCTGCTTCCCACTTCTTGCTCTCTCCCTCCCGCCCCCCCCCCCCCTTCTGTTTCTCTCCTGGCTGGAGAACGTTCTCAGCGCTTTCCCAGGAAGGGCTTTACTACTGGCCTGTGTGCTTCTGTGCTCAGGAGGCGCGGGCTTCCTTCAGGCCTGTTTCCGTCCCTCGATGCTCCCCAGCCCCTCCTGTCTGCGAGCCCCCGGGGCCAGCTTACAGTCTGGGTTCTGGGACCGGAGACTCCCAGACTCCTAGACTGTCTCCTTGGGGTTCTCCGGAGTCGCGATGCTGCTGAAGGAGCGCTGTGGTTTGGCGGTCCTGCCCTTCCTGCAGGCCTGCCCAGGCAGCAACTCCTGGAGTTTCTCAGGATGGAGCCTCGCCCCCTGTGTCACTCCCACCCCGGCTTACCATCCACCTCTGTCCTCCGAGGGGAAGCCACTGGTCACCTTCTGCAGGCCGCCAGGGCCCCAGCCATCCTGACTCTGCCCCCGCTGGCTGGGGAGCACCGCCCACAGCTTCTCCCCCTGGCGGGGGGGGGAGGGCGCAGCATCCTGGGCCTCTCTGCCGGCTCCCTCAGTCCTGCTGGTCTTTGGGAAGCAGACGTGGGCTGGCCGCCCGGCACGAAAGCATTCAGGTTCAGGGTTCAGCCCGGACACCGCAGGTGGGCACAGGGCTGGGACTGCAGTTGGCGCGGCTCAGGGGGTCTTTAGTGAGAGGGAGGCTGGTGGGAGTGGGCCTGGGCCCCAGGCATGGAGTAGAGGTAGACGCCGGCCTGCGTCTGCACCATGATCGCCGCGGAACCCGCGGGCACGAAGCCCACATAGGCGCAGTGGGCAGGCCGGACCTCTCTGAGGTCCCAGTGTCCGTAGGCGTTCAGCAGCTCCTGGTGGGTCAGCCCGCGCGCGGCCACCACCTCGGCCGCTCTGCTGGACGCGAGGGCCTGCGTCTGCCCAGCCTCCGGCTCCGGGGGCTGGCGGGGCCCTGGCTCCACACGCGGGTCCGGCCCAAGCAGGCGCACCAGCTCCCCCGGAGCGCGGGGCTCCCTTCCGGCCTGGTGGCCGCTCCCTCGGTGGCGGGTTCGGCCTCTCTGCGCGGCGCCTCCCACGAAGCCGGGGGCCTTGCATCTCAGGGGCTTCACGTAGGCCAAGGGTCTCGAGGGCTGCTCGGGGCCGCCGGGCCCCCCAGGGTCTCCGCCTCTTCCCTCAGGGTAATGCGCTGCGTGGGGCCAAGCAACTGGAGCAGAGACAGAGCAGTGAGTGGGGAAGGGAGGGGGAGGAGCGGGGTGGAATGGAGGGACTGGGGGGACAGGCGGGGGATGGGGACGGGGGGGGGGATGGGGACGGGGCGCGGGGACAAGGACGGAGATGGGGGAGGGGAGGACGGTAAGCAGGGAAGGGAGAACGAGGAGGGGACTTGGAGAGGGGCGGGGGAGCAGTCGGCTGCTGGCCGCCTGCGGGCCTCTCCAGGCTGGGCCTCCCACCCTCCTTCGGCCCTCCCGGCCCCCTGGCAGCCGGGTATTCTAACCCCCGCTGTACTGACGGGTACCTGCAGTCTAGGTTCACTAGAGAGACTCAGTCTGAATACAAATGACCTCCCCGACGGAACAAACAATTGCCTAGGGCACCGAGGCGGGCGGGGCCACCAAGGCCTCCTGGACCTGAGCCAGGCTGCCGCCTGCCCTGTGGTCCTGGGAGAACCGGAGCAGGGGAGCAGTGTCCTCACGGCAGGACTGGGGGCGCAGGGGTTGCGGCGTTGGAGAGGTGGCACTGCGTGGCTGGCTGCCTGGATGACCATCCCTCCCCCAGCAGGCCGGGTGAGGCCCGAGGCCGCGCCCCACAGGGGAGTCCAGGAGACAGGACGAGCCTGACTGTACTGAGGCACTTGTTTCATCCAGAGGGCAGCCTGGGCTGGAGCGGGATTCGGGGTCACCACCAGAGGGGTGAATTTTCCCCCGCTTCCTGGCCAGGAACACTGGGAGCTGAGGGTTGAGAGCCCGGTGCTCCACAGATTCAGCCAAGACAGACAAGGACGCCGGGGAAAGAAACTGGGGACGGGATTCCAGAGGGGGACGCGGTCCCCAGCTGATGTGGGGGCCGGTGGGGGTCCTGCGGGAACAGCTTGGAAGGGGGTGACTGATGTCATAGAGCCCTTGATTGTGTTTGAATTTAAATAATTAGGGAAGAGTTTGCTGAGTTTGCAAATAACAGCCCAAGTAGTAAATCCTGAAGAATTCAGAACAGAGGGGTTGACCCTGGTCCCCTGGATAGCTATGCTCTAAGTAACAGGTCTGGGGGTGAAGAGGCTTGCGTGTGGAAAGTGAAGGGGGAAGACAGGACACTTGGGGCCCTGGAGGGAAGTCCGGGGGGTCTAATGGGGAAGTTGGCAATGGAGGACAGGAAGAACCTGGGAACCGGCTGGACCAAGGAAGCTGAGAAGGGCTGCCCTTCTCCCTAAAAGGCATTCTGTGCTGCAAGCAAATGCCAGACATGACGCTGGGCAGGATTATAGTGGGTGTTGGGTGCCTGACATACCTTGATCGGGGGCCATCGAGTGGAAGCGTTTGGCGGGTCTCTGCTCCTCCATAGCAGTCTGCCAGAGAGGAATGGATCAACTGGAGGCTCCAAAATGCCAGGCTCCCTGCCCACCCTGCCGGGCACTGCCGCCCCCCTGCCTCGCACAGGACCTGGGGGACACAGTGTCAGGAGGCAGGGGTTTGGAGAGCCGGTTAAACTGTTTTCAAAGAGCAGCAAGTCGGTTGTCTGGACAGGGTGGGAATAGATGAGATTACCCTGGGCGGACTGAAGGAAGCTTCCTTCCCCAGAACCAAGCGGTGAGGAAGGAGGAGAGCAGAGGTGGGGGTGGGGGCTGTCTGGGGCGGGGGGAGCCTCCCAGGGCACCAGAGACCCCCCTGCCCCAGTCAGACAAGACGTGCCCTCTTCCTGGCAATGGCATCTACCTGGGCTCCCAGCTGTGACTTCAAGGCTGGCTCTGGAGTCTGGAGACACAGAACGACTTCCAAGAGACCCTCCAGTAGAGGGGCCGGGGCTGAGGTTCCAGGGGTCCACAGTTATGATGCTGGTCCAGGGCGTCGTACCTCCCAGGGCAGGCTGGTCCTCGCAGGAGCAGAGCAGGAAACCCTCTGCTCCTGCACCACGCTCTGGCACCTCTTATAGGGCTGCCAGGAGGGCTGATTGGATAGAGGGGTGGGCTGAGCGAGGCAGGCAGGGGCTTACCAGGAGCTGTTGATTGGGCTACAGTTTCCTGCCGGCCCAGGGTCACAGACCTGAGCTGCATTGGTGGGTTGATCTAATCATTACAGAAAAAGAAGAAGGGGAGTTGAGATTGGGTTAAGTGTGAGGCTGGAGAGTGATTGATAGGAGGGAGAGATTAGATTGGGTGGGCAGGGCAGGCGGTGGTCAAAGGAGGCACCTAGGGTGGGTGTTTGGCTGCAGTTGGGAGGATTAATGGACTGGAGCCAGGCTGGCAGGGAAGTGGGGAGACTGTGCACCTAGGCTAGAGGGACACAGAACCCCCAAACTATCCAGGGGTGTCCGGTCATGGAGAGCAGAGGGGCTTAGATGAGGGGTGATGGAGCCCACCCGGGTTCCGGTCTTGTTCCAAGCACAGTGGAGATGCCATGATGGGGCCGGCCTGTAGTGGACGAGCACCCTAGGCGTGAAGGGGGTGAACAGAAGGCGCCCAGCTTAAGTTGGGCAGCTGGGGGTTGCACAACCCTCTGGGGTGGATGTGGTGTCTTAGCAGATGGGTTGAGGCGGCAGGTGAGGAAGACCTCTGTGGTTAGAGAGGTTTACAGGTGAGAAGCAGAGTGGGTGGTCTGCACGTGCCCTGGGGAGGAAGCACTGGATGTGTTAAGACAGAAGCCATACCAGGACTCTGCTGTGAGCGGGGAGAGGACGAACATTGTTCCTACATGTTGGGTTGAAAGAGATTTGAGCCACCAAGTGTGAGGAACTAAGGTGGAACTCCAACTTTGGGATTGGAGATCCTAGGAGAGGCTGGTGCTGGAGACCTGTGCATGAAGCTCTCACCACGGGCGCTAGCACTCGGGGTGTGAGCTCAAGGTCAGGAGGAGACCCTGGCCAGAGGAATGGAGACTGTGTGAATGAAGACTGTAACACTTCTTCCAAAGCCACTTACAAATAATGCAGTTCCACCGAGTCCCAATGTTACGTTTGTTTCTTTTTTCTTTTTAAAATGATCAGCTTAAATTGATCAGTAAAGTTCAATTTACACTTGATAAAATGCATCCTATTTAAGCACACAGTTCAGTGGATTTTGGTAACCACATACCCTTGGGGAACCATCACCACAGCTGAGCCGTGGACCGTTTTCATCACCTTGGAAAGTGCCCTTGGGCCCTTTTGCTGTCCACCCCCTACCCCCAACCCCAGGCTGCCCGGTGAATTTCCCATCCTGGTGGTCATCTTGCCTGACCTGGGGTTCTGCAATCAGCACTCCGGCCCGGCAGCCTAGGCCCTGCTCTGACGGCCTTGGCTCCGCCCCGGCGGCCTTGGCTCCGCCCAGCAGGACCGTCAGAGCATCCTCTTGACCCCGCCTCCTGTTCTGTTGCATGACCGTCTGCTCACTGCCTGGTGGACATTTCCAGTGTTTCCTATCTGGGGATATTATGAAAAAGCTGCTGTGAACGTTCATATATGAGTCTTTATGTGGACATGTGTTTTCATTTCACCTGGGTAAATGCCTAGAAGTGGGATTTCTGGGTAAAATACCACACGTTGGCTTACCTTTGTAAGAACTGCCCTACTGGTTTCCAGAGTGGTGGTTGTCCCGTTTCAGAGTCCCTCCCCCAGCATGCGAGGGGTCGAGTGTTCCAGGTCCCTGCCGACACTTGACGTTGGCATCCTGCTGACTGTAGCTATTCTATGGTATGTCTTTTGCTTGTCTTTGTATGAATATCCAGTTGGTTTCTCTACCGTTTGTGAGATCGGAGCTGCGTTTTTTCTTTCATGAAACTGTATGAAAAGCTTTAAACTTTGTGGGGAGAATTAAGTATTATATAATTAGCTAATATAAAAAAGAACTGTAGTGCGTTGGCTCTTTCCTGCCCGTCAAGACAGTGCGGTCTTGGCAAAGGGGCAGCAGTCAGCGCTGGAAAGGCATGAGAAAGACGCATCGCGGGCGTGCACCACGCCCGGCCCCCAGGATGGCCGTGCTCAGGCGTCCGGTGCTCCCAGCAGAGCCACTCGCCGCTCCGGCGCTCTTGCTGCTCCCGTTTGACAAGCGGAGAAATGGAGACAGAACAGTGAGGCAGCTCAGCTGCCACGGGCGGGCTGGGATTTGAGCGCGACTCTACTGTTTGACCCCTTCATGGATCACAGCCTTATCGGGGCAAAGGGGCTTGTGTAAACTCAGTGAAGCTGTGACTCATGCCGTGTAGGGCCACCCAAGACGGACAGGGCACAGTGAAGAGTTCTGATGAAACATGGTCCCCTGGAGGAGGAAACGACAAACCACTGCAGTATTCTTGCCTCGAGAAGCCTGTGAATAGTATGAAAAGGCAAAAAGATATGACACCAGAAAATGAGCCCCCCAGGTTGGAAGGTGTCCAATATGCTACTGGGGAGGAGCAGAAAGTGAAAAGTGCAATTGCTCAGTCATGTCCGACTCTTTGTGACCCCACGGACTGTAGCCCACCAGGCTCCTGCATCCATGAAATTTTCCAGGCAAGAGTACTGGAGTGGGTTGCCATTTCCTTCTCCAGGGGATCTCCCTGACCCAGGGAACAAACCCTGGTCTCCTGCATTGCAGGAGAGCCACCAGCGACGCCCCTGGGAGGAGCAGAAGGCAATTATTAATAGCTTCAGAAAGAATAGAGTGGCCTGGCCAAAGCGGAAACAGTGCTGAGTTGTGGACCTGTCTGGTGGTGAAAGTAAAGTCCACTGCTGTAAACAATAGTGTTGCACACAAACCTGGAACGTTAGGTCCATGAATCAAGGTAAATTGGACATGGCCAAGCAGGAGATGGCAAGAGTGAGCACCGACATATTCGGAGTCAGTTGACTGAAATGGACTGGAATGGGCGAGTTTAACTCAGATGACCATTATATCTACTACTGTGGGCAGGAATCCCTTAGAAGAGATGGAGTAGCCCTCACAATCAGCAGAAGAATCTGAAATGCAGTACTTGGGTGCAATCTCAAAAACAACAGAGTGATCTCAGTTCATTTCCAAGGTAAACCATTCAATATCACAGTAATCCAAGTCTGTACCCCCAACCACTGATGCTGAAGAAGCTCTGTGAAGACGTACAACACCTTCTAGAACTAACAGCAAAGTACATCATTTTCATCATAGGGAATTGGAATGCAAAAGTAGGAAGTCAAGAGACACCTGGATTAACAGGCAAGTTTGGCCTTGGAGTACAAACTGAAGCAGGTCAAAGACTGAGTTTTGTCAAGAGAACATACTGATCATAGCAAACACCCTTTTCCAACAACACAAGAGATGACTCTATACATGGGCATCACCAGATGGTCAATGCTGAAATCAAACTGATTATATTCTTTGCAGCCAAATATGGAGAAGCTGTATACAGAGAGCAGAAACAAAACTGGGAGCTGACTGTGGCTCACATCATCAGCTCTTTATTGCAAAATTCAGGTTTCAATTGCAGAAAGTAGAGAAAACCACTAGGCCATTCAGGCATGACCTAAGTTAAATCCCTTATGATTGTACAGTGGAGGTAATGAATTAGAGGGATTAGATCTGGTAGACAGAGTGCCTGGGGAACTATGGGCAGAGGTTCACAACATTGTATAAGAGGCAGTGACCAAAACCACCCCCAAGAAAAAGAAACACAAGAAAGCAAAATGACTGTCTGAGGAGGCTTCACAAGTAGCCGAGGAAAGAAGAAAAGTGAAAAGCAAAGAAAAGGAAAGGTACACTGAACTGAATGCAGAGGTCCAGAGAATAGCAAGGAGGGATAAGAAGACCTTCTTAAATGAACAATGCAAAGTAGAGGAAAACAATAGAATGAGAAAGACTAGAAATCTCTTCAAGAAGATTGAAGATATCAACAGAACATTTCATGCAAGGATGGGCATGATAAAGGAAGAAATGGTATGGACCTAAGAGAAGCAGAAGAGATTAAGAAGCGGTGGCAAGAATATGCAGAAGAACTGTACACACACACAAAAATGTCTTAATGACCTGAATAACCACAAAGGTGTGGTCTCTCACCTAGAGCCAGACATCCTGGAGTCTGAAGTAAAGTGGGCCTTGGGAAGCATCACTACAAACAAAGCTAGTGGAGGTGATGGAATTCCAGCTGAGCTATTTCAAATCCTAAAAGATGATGCTGTTGAAGTGCCACACTCAATATGTCAGCAAATTTGGAAGAAGTGGAAACAGTGGCATATTTTCTTTTCTTGGGCTCCACAATCACTGCAGATGGTGACTGCCACCATGAAATTAAGAGACGCTTGCTCCTTGAAAGAAAGACTATGACAAACGTAGACAAGTGTATTAAAAAGCAGAGATACGACTTTGCAGACAAAGGTCTATGAAGTCAACGTTATGGTTTTTACAGTAGTCACATATGGATGTGAGGGTTGGACCATAAAGAAAGTCCGAAGAATGGAAGAATTGATGCTTTTGAACTGTGGTACTGGAGAAGACTCTTGAGAGTCCCTTAGACTGCAAGGAGATTGAACCAGTCAATCCTAAAGGAAATCAGTCCTGAATATTCATTAGAAGGACTGAAGCTGAATCTGAAACTCCAAAGTTTTCACCACATGATATAAAGAGCCGACTCATGGGCAAAGACCCTGATTCTGGAAAAGATGGAGGGCAGGAGTTGGGGGAGAGGACAGAGGATGAGCTGGTTGGATGGCATGGTCGAATCAATGGACATGAGTTTGAGCAAACTCCGGGAGATGGTGGAGGCCAGGAAGCCTGGCGTGCTGCAGCGCGTGGGGTCCCAGAGGCTTGGACGCGACTCAGCGACTGCAGAGCAACAGCTGCTTGAGAGCCCGAGGCCTCAGCCGCTTCCTTGTCCCTGCCTTCTCTAGAGGAGGTTCGTGGCCAGCTGCGAGCCTGTTTCTGTTCAGCTGGAGACTGTGTGTGCCGGTCTCTGGCTGCTGCTGTAACACAGGGCTGCACACTTGTGACTTAAACTAACCCAGATGCATTGTCTCTGTGCTGCTGTGAAGCTGTGCTTTGTAAGCTCACCAGCACTCTAAGATCTGCCGTCTGCCGTGCAGCGCTCTGGGTCTCTGCCTGCCTGCACTTCAGTCGGTGGAGTCACTGCCAGTTCTCAGCATCTTTGGACTCTGATGCGGTGTTGCTTCACTCCAGCGTTCCAGAATGTTCTCTAGCTCGTCGGTTGTGCGTAATGGGATAACTTTTCCTGTGATGCTCACTGTGTTGTGAACACCTCGACAGTGTGATTGATGCTCTGTAAATAAATGATGACTTAGAGGCTGGAGGAAAAAAAAGTACTGAACACAGGAGCCACTGAGCTGATGTCGAAGTGTCGCCGCCTTATGTGTCTTCTGGAGGCTCTGGGGAGAGTCGTCCCTCTGCTCTGCTGGCTCCGAGAGTCTCCTCCCCAGTCCTCAGAGCTGCAGTGATCGAAAGTACCCCCCTTCCCTGTGACTGGCAGGGCAAGGCGAGGTGAAGAGCTCCTGGAGGTCTGTGTCTTTCACAGGTCGTGGTAAACACATATTCATCTCCAGTTTTCAAAACCTACTTTCATGGAAAGGTTTTTTTTGGTCTTCTATGAATTTTCTGTACCATTTAAGGAAAATTGTGCGTTATGAAAAATCTCAAATACGTCTACTAAATGTAAATGCAGAGTGTGGTGACTCCCCAGAAAGCCGACCCCCAGATTCAGAGGTTACAGACTCAAGGCCACTCTTGCTTCGTCTCTGCCTGCTGCTCCCCTGACACTGGGCCGTTTTGAAGTAAGTCCCAGGCACCTTGCCACTCAAACCATAAATATTTCATTATGTATCTCCAAAAAGTAAGGGCTCTTTTTATAAACATAACCATGATGAGGATGTTTAAATAAAATGAAAGAAATGGAGAGGATCCAGCTAAGAGAAGGGGATTGAATATATACAGGAGAGGGATGAAATAACCAGAATCTGAGATCTGGTGAGTGTGTGTATTTGTCACTGGAGTCATCACCCGGTGGTTCCTATCTTCTCTGTAAAGCAGAAAGCGTGGCTGGAACTGAGGCAGGTGGTAGAAACTGGTATGGACTGTCTCGACGAAAACCCCTTCCTCAAACCCCAGGGGTTTAACCAGCCCATGTTTATTACCAAGTGAAGAGGCCTTCCCACCTGTCACTGGTCTGTCCACGTCTCTCCCACTCCCGTCTCGTGGGCCAGCTCCAGTCAAGCGGCTCACACCACGTGCTGGTGGTGAGGGGAGGGCCTGGGTCCTGGCTGTGGACGTGCGCGTGCGTGCAGACGCGCCTGCTCCGTAGCTTCAGTCGTGTGTGACTCTTTGAGACCCTGTGGACTGCAGTCCTCCAGACTCCTCTGTCCATGGGATTCTCCAGGCAAGAAAACAAGTGCATTGCAGTTCCCTTCTCCAGGGGATCTTCCTGACTTAGGGATCAACCCCACATCTCTTACGTCTCCTTCACTTGCAGACCGTTTCTTTACCACTAGTGCCCCCTGGAAAGCACATGCACTTTTCCACGGGAAGTTTGTCCTGGAACTTTGACCACTCACTGACACACACACACGCAGTAATGCAAAGCAAGTGCATCAGCCGTGTGAGGAGGGCGGTGGGGCGGGGTCAGCGTGAGACCCCGGCTTGGGCTCCCAGACCCCGCGTCTCCCTGCTCTGAGGCTCCAGCTCTCCATGTGCAAGCCGGGATGAGTGACAGCGTCCTTGGTACAGGATGTGTTCTGAGGATAATTTGAAACAATGAAAATAATGGATAAGATTGCTTGTAGGCAAACAAACATTAACTGTTGTTCTTATTAGCATATTCAAGCAATGTATTGTCTTTCTAAGTAACTCAAGAGTAAGACGTTAAGTGAACACCTTAGTGACACATTTAAATGCACGAAGCAGCTGTGTATGTTGGACTGTAAAGAAAGCTGAGCCCCGAGGAATTGATGCTTTTGAACTGCGGTTTTGGAGAAGACTCTTGAGAGTCCTTTGGACAGCAAGGAGATCCAACCAGTCCATCCTAAAGGAAATCAGTCCTGATTATTCATTGGAAGGACTGATGCTGAAGCTGGAACTCCTATCCTTTGGCCACGTGATTCGAAGAACTGACTCATCGGAAAAGACCCTGATGCTGGGAAAGATTGAAGACGGGAGGAGAAGGGGACTACAGAGGATGAGATGGTTGGATGGCATCCCTGACTTGATGGACTTGAGTTTGAGTAGACTCTGGGAGTTGGTGATGGTCAGGGAAGCCTGGCGTGCTGCAGTCCATGGGGTCGCAAAGAGTCAGACACGACTGAGTGAACCTAACTGAGATGAATGTGCTCCCTACATGCCATTAGCAACCTGCGACACAGCAGCTGGGGCCATGTGGGCACTGACCCCCGCCCCCCACGTACAAGGAGCACATGTGTCGGAAACGTGAGAAGCTTGAAGAGACAGCAGGGGATTCCTGTGTGTCGTTAGTGAGGAGGAGATGTCATCGATGTTGCCTGAGAAGTAAACTTCAGAGGATTCAGGGAGGGGGTCTGTGCTCCCTCTAGAATGGAGACTGGCCCTTGCACCCCTGCCTCTGGGAGCCAGACGTCAGACTTCGGTGAAAGCCCGGGATCCTGGAAGAAACTCCTTCCATAACAGGATGGGGGGGTGGCCTACAGTCAGCCTGCCCAGCAGCTGGAGAAGCAGCAATCAGCTCAGGTCTTCCAGGCTTTGGAAATCCTAGGCTTCTCACCACAGTGTGAGGTCCCAGTGATACCGAGAACAAGTTGCAGAAGTCCTGAAGACAAGTCAGCAATCTCAGAAGACCTTACCATGAATGTCATGAGGCCAGCTAGTGGGAAAAACCGAAGAGGTGCTCTAGGTCGCATTTCCGCATGAGAATTCCCCAAAGGAGAAAACTGTCCTTGGTGAAGATGAGCTCATACGTGAAAACTACAAACCAGGAGGCGGGGCTCACTCTGTCTGTACTTGGGCTCACTTCCTCCACACTCCTAGGCCACATGCCATTTCAGTCATGGGTATTTCAGTATAGACCTCTCAAAGGCACAGCCTCTCCTATCACAGAGATAACGAACTGAGTCGTAGAGTCAGTTGAGATAAAGTAGGAAGGACTAGCTTACCAGGAAATTCAAATAAAAATCAATCCGGAGTATAAAGTAAGTATGCTAAGAATTGTTGACGTCAACAAGGACTAGAAAACATAAGCAAAAACAGGGAAATAGCTTCAAGCAAACCAAGCACGTAGGTTGAAAAATGAAGCAAGCACAACTTCTAGAAATAAGCATAATTATTTGAAATGTGGAAGTGATTATGACATAGTTTAAAAGGAAAGATTTCAAGCACACTGCAGAGAGAGAGGGAAAGGGCGGACCCCGTGAGAAGTTGAGGGCCTGGAGAAGGCGCGTGAAGGACACACGTTCGTGCACCCGACGCAGCGGGGAGAGGTGTTGTCAGGAAGAATAGCTGGAGCGGTCTGGGCTGGAGGGGACACGCGGTGCTCAGGGCGGAGAATCGAAGGCGGGAAGCAGGAAGGGAATTAATTTACACCCAAATGCTATGTGAGTGAAACTGCCAAAACCAAAAGGCAAAGAGAAAAAGCATAAAGGCAACCAGACCCGAAGGAGGAAACATTATCTGAAAATGACTAATGGACCGACAAAGGCTTCTTGTCGACGCACATCAGAGACAAGGAGTCAGGTAAGGAAGTTACACCTCCAGGGCCCTGAGTGAGGACGTCAGCTTCCCACCAGCCAACCTCCAGCTGGAAGCTGAAATAAAGACGTTCTATGAAAAAAGTGTGCAGAACACTTATAGCTGAATCCAGACTCTTGCTAAAAGAAGTTCTCAAGGATGCTTCATGAAAAAAAAAAAAGCAAACTAGGAACTCCAAAGGAGGGCATGAAATGCAAGAAGGATGAATAAGTAACTGGGAAACACATGCAAAAACCTGAGTTAACCTTTAGCTCAAAAAAATAACTAAGATTATTGGGGGATGGGGTGCTTTCAAATCTGATAGGGTTAAACTAACGGGCATCCGGAGGCAGAGGGCACCGGGCTGACATTTGTGACAGCTGATGGTCCTTACGGCAGGTCCTTAAATGTGGGGCATGTTTGAGTCACCCAAGAGACACTCACACATCCTGAGCCCCAGGCTGTGATCCGCACCAACTTAATCAGAACCTCGCTCTGCAAGCAGGACCCGGGAATCTTCCGTCATCTCTCGGGTGGTGTGGAGTGCAGCCGGGTGGGAAGCCCGTGGTCTGAGTTGATGCTGGTCCTCGACCTTGGCTGTCCTTGATGTCATCTGAAGCGTTCTGAACGGCCCGGTTGGCCAGTCCCCTCCCCAGGAGTCAGGGGAGGCAGAGCGGTGGAAACGCTCATGAGAAAGACACAGGCTCCACTTCAGGGTGGGGGGTTAACCCCACCCTGGGTTAACCCCAGCACGCAGAGTCGGGGTTATGCCGTAACCGTTCCTGTCTAAGCCTGTCGCCGCCACGGGCCGTGGTGCACAGCACGCGTGCCACTGCTGTGAACTGGTTCTGTTTAACATAGCAGGCGTCACCCAAGGGCTGCTGACTAGTAATTTGGTCTGCCACCAACCAAGAAAATGACAAGGACTTGGAGAAAACCAGAAGAGCAGCTTTCAGCTGCTGGATGTGGCAAACGCAATAATTATATGTTTTCCCTTAAAAACACTTTAATATACGTTCAATACACACACACAAAGAGCACTTAAACGTTTTTCTCCCCAATTTTTCCCTGTAAACTTGGCATGTGGCGCACTATCTTCTGGCTCCAGAAAAGATGTCAAATTAGCCCGGGGCCACTGCCCCCCCAAATAGCGTCGGAGATGCCACCGACAGCGGAGGGAGGTCAGTGCATCTGTTACACAAACACCGAAGGCAGGGAGGACTGCCTGGAGCCACTGACTGAGGTCCACCCTGAGCGGGTGCTCGAGGCTGGGCACTGGGGCCCGCAGCAAACGGTGGGGGGTCTCAGAGGTAACTCCCGTCTCCCATGTCGTCTGGAATTAGACCTGGGCTGCCGGACCCCAGGCAGAGCCGGCACTCAGCCAAGCCCTGGTCTGGAACAGACTGGGTTTGGCGGATCACTGAGAAGGTGGGAAAGTCGATGGAACATGCAGCCAAAACTGGAGGGGGCGCCGGCTGCCCACTGCAGAGGGGACACAGGAGAAGCCAGAGTGGTGCTCCGCCCTAAGGTGTTAAAACACCGCATCAGTGCTGAGCGCCCACATGCCCATCAGACCACAGGAAAGAGAGAGCTAGACAGTGCAGGCATGGCAGAGCGTTGCTGGGGGAGCCTCACACACTGCCCACAGAGACGGAGCTGGCCGTCCACTCTGCGGAGCAGGCGGGGGGTCCTTTGTGGAATCGAGTGCTTGGAGCCCTGTGACTCAGTGACTGCCCTCCCGAGGCTCAGTCCTGGCAACCGTCGTGCGGGTTCCCTCATCCCAGCGTCGCCAATGGGCCTGGAATGCCGGGGACATGGGTGGGTGCGCGTGGCGGGTGTGTGCTGGGGCAGATGGCTCAGGGTGTTGGTGCAGAGTGTGGATGGACCCTGATCCACGCTGTCGGTGGAGCAGGGAAGAAGCCCAGGTCCACGTGGTGGGCATTCCCGTTCATGTAAGCTGAAAACACACACGGAAAGCAACACTGCCTCTTCTTCGGAAGTACCTGACTTTCTCAGCCCATCCACAAACACGGAGGGAAGGAGCGGGGAGTGTAGTCCAGGCTGAAGGGAGAGCCCTGGGTGGTGGGGGGAGCCCTGTGGCCTAAGGAAGGGGGCGACTCGCCCTTCCGAGGTCACGTCAGACACTAGATCAAGTGGTGCGTCTGTGTACCTGGGCGCCTGGCGCAAACACACAGATGCAGTAAGGGTTTCTCTTCCCGTCCGTCAGGGGCCACCTTCGTTGAGATTACCTATGTGTAAGCTTTCCTGGTGGCTCAGACAGTAGAGAATCTGCCTGGAATGCAGGAGACCTGGCTTCGATCCCTGGGTCAGGAGGATCCCCTGGAAAAGGGAATGGCTGCCCACCCCAGTCTTCTTGCCTGGAGAATCCCATGGACAGAGGAGCCTGGCGGGGTGCAGTCCATGGGGTCCCAAGGAGTCAGACATGACTGAGCAGCTGACACTTGTTTTTATTTATAAGCTCTCAAGTCTGTTTCTGGATCAAGCATTCCGTTTCATCAATCTGTTTTTGAATCAGAACCACGTTCTTTTAAGATTCTAGTTTCAAGTGTTTTCGTACCAGTTACAGAAATTCATCCCCTTCTTATCTTCTCCATCACGTACTTGGACAGCTTCCTCTTTCATCCATGTACCTTTGGGATCAATTTTTCATTTTGGAAAAAAAAATTCTACTGAAGATTTTTAATTGTATTAAAATTAGTCAATTGGGTAAGGAAGAGTCCATTTGTATTCTTAAATAAACTTTTAACGTTAGAACAGTTTTAGGTTTACAGAAGAATTATAAACCTTGCAGAGAACATCTCCCTGCCCTCACCCTTCACCAGTGTGTACTAACACCTTACCCTAGTTCCAGTTAATGGACTTCCGTTACCATGAATGCAGCGACACTGTCACCTCATTATTAGCTGAGTCCTGAGCTGGTTTGGATTTCCCTGGTTTTCCATGATGACCTTTCTGTGTCCCAGGATGCAGGGTTCCGTCTCATCACACATCCTCAGAGTCCTCTTGGCTGGGTCACCTCTCAGACCACCTTGTTGTTGATGACCTTGATGGCTTGGAGGAGGAGAAACCAGGGATTGTATAGAATGCCCCTCAGCTGGTTCTCTCAGGACTAGCTTGGGATTGCGTGTTTCTGTGAGGAAGACCACACAGGCAGAGTGCCGTTTTCAGCACACCCTTCAAGGGTGCCTTCCAACAACTTCACCACTGATGCTGACCTTGATCCCCTGGCCGAGGCCGTGCGTGTCCACTTCTTCCAAGGTCCAGCCAGCTTGCCCCACTCCCTCACTGACCTCTTTGTTTTTTTTTCAACTGAATATGTAACTTTGTTTTAAACTTTTCATTTTGTATCGGGGTACAGCCGATTAACAAATAAGGTTGTGCTAGTTTCAGGGGAAGGCGAAGGGACTCAGCCAGGCATGCACATGCACCCATTCTCCCCCAAACCCCCCTCGCATCCAGGCTGGCCCGTGGCACTGAGCAGAGGCCCCGTGCTGGGCGTGGGACGCTGTGGGTTGTCCGTCTCACACACAGCAGGCTCACCGCCCTCTTTGGAGAGTCGCTCAGCACAGCCACACCCAGGGCTGGGGGGTTTGCTCCACCCACCTGCGGGCTGTCCACATACGTCATCTGGAGTTCTGTGCGGGCAGCTGTCTCTGTGTGTTTACGTGGTCAGTCACAGTCAATCACTTGCTTGCATCAGGATGGATGCCTGGATGTTTACTATGTATTTGAGTCATTTTCCAATGGTGTAGGATTAATTTAGTTTTTCCAACATTTCATCTTTGGCCACTGGGCACTCTTCCTATTGGTTCCTGTGTTCTTTCACAAGTCCACCATCATGGTTCATCAGAGGCTCTGGGTTTTGAGCACCCCTTTGTCTAGGCTCAGTTCAGTCACTCAGCCCTGTCCAACTCTTTGCAACCCCATGGACTGCAGCACGCCAGGCCTCCCTGTCTATCGCCAACTCCTGGAGCTTGCTCAAACTCATGTCCTTCGAGTCGGTGATGCCATCCAACTGTCTCATCCTCTGTCATCCCCTTCTCCTCCTCCAGCTTTTGCATTTCCTGCTCAGTCCTGGAGTCAGCCGTTTCCCCAAGGAGCCCTGATTGCTTTTATTGGAGATGGTGTTAGACACCAAGATCTGGGCTTTGGGTGTGCTCGTTGCTCCTGGGGATTCATTGTTTCAGCTGATATTGGTGACAGCCCATTCAGCTGACAGAGCTAGGAAATAGGTGTGTGTGTGTGTACACACACCTGTCTGTCTGTCATCTGTCTATCAACTGTCCTCCTGTATTCCTGTCTAACCATCTATAACTGTGTCAAGCTAAACGTGAGTTTGTCCTGCCGTCTCCAGTTCTACCATGGGGGTCACCCTGTCTGCATGGCTTCTCTGCACGCTCCCGCCACCCATGTGCAAGTACTGCCTACCCGTGTGCCCTAGTGCACGGGCAGCCTCAGAACTGCCACCCTGCCATCACAGGACGCAGCTTGCCCGACTGGGGTCTGTGCTCGTGTGACGCCTCTGTGGCCGCCAGTTGTCCAGACTCTGTTCATGCCCCAAGTTACTCAGGCGGCGCTTTTTCTCCATCCCGTTCGATGAGGCTGCTCCTCACACGTGTGTGTGCTCAGCGGCTCAGTCGTGTTTCTTGCATGTGTGCACGCTTCGTTGCCCAGTCGTGTCCAACTCTTGACACATCCCATGACTGTAGCCCACCAGGCTCCTCTGACCATGAGATTTTTTCAGGCAAGAACACTGGAGTGGGTTACCGTTTCCTCCTCCAGGGGATCTTCCTGACCCAGGAATCAAACCTGTGTCTCTCGCATTGCAGGCGGATTCTTTACCCGCTGAGCCTTCAGGATACAGTTAAATTGCTTTGTTACGTTCTGCATTCCATGTTGGGATCCCTCTACCTCCTAAATGACTTTGAGATTTAAATGCATTAAGGGGGATTTCCCTTGGTGGTCCAGTGGCTAAGACTCCACGTTCCCAATGCAGGGGGCCTGGGTTCAGCCCCTTGTCAAGGAACTAGATTCCACATGCTGGAACTAAAGATTCCACACACAGGAACTAAGGTCTGGTACAGCCAAATAAATAAGAAGAAATGCAACAATAATTATAACTGTACTAAGGACACTCTCTATGCTGTAGGGTCTCACGCGGGAGTGTTTTGTGAGTTTTAACAGCGCTGTGATGTCCTGTAGCCACCATTATTCTACCATATGGAATTGTTTCACCACGCTGAAGAAGTCTGTTTCACCTTTTCAGTCAACCCCTAACTCCTGACATTCTGTCTGTACACTTGCTTTTTCCAGAACGTCATATAATGGAAATCGTGTGGTGTGTAGGTTTTTCAGATTGGCTTCTTTCATTTAGCAATGGGCGTTTAAGGTTCTTCCATGTCCCTTTGTGCCTCGATAACTCATTTTTTTTGTCTCTTAATTAATAGACTTTATTTGTAGAGTAGTTTTAGGTTTAAAGAAAAATTGAGCAGAAGCACAGGGTTCCCAAACACCCCTCCCATGCCCCCAGTCCCCGTTGTTAACATCTTGCGGGAGCTTTGTCATAACCGATGAGTGCATAGTGATGCGTTGCAATTAACTAAAGTGCAGGGTTCGCATGAGAGTTCACCCTCTTCCGCACGTTCTGTGGGTTTTAGCAAACATGTAATGTCACGCATCCAGCACCGCGGCGTCTTCCAGCCGGCCCTGCGGCCCTGAGCACCCTCTGCGCTCCACCCGCCCGTCCTGCGCCCCCAGCCCCTGGCCGCCACGTGTCTTCTGCCATCGCCATGGTTCTTCCCAGAATGTCATGTCGCTAGGATTGTTCAGCATGCAACCTTTTCAGCTGGGCTTCTTTCACGTGGAAATGTGCATTTAAGACATGCATCCATGTATTTTCATGACTTGCTAGCTGACTTCTTTTTATTGCTGAATGATATCCCGTTTTATGGAGGCACCTCAGTTCATTTACCCGTTCACATACTAAAGGACATCTTGGTGGCTTCCAAGATTGGTCAGTTGTGAATAAAGCAGCTACAAACATTCATGAGCAAGTTTATGTGAAGACACAAGTTCTTACCTACTTTGGAGGGATACTCGGGGATGGAATTGCTGGATCGTATAGTGACGACTGTGTCTAGTGAGTGAAAGTCGATCAGTCGTGTCCAACTCTTTGTGACCAGGCCAGAATACTGGAGTGGGTAGCCTTTCCCTTCTCCAGGGGATCTTCCCAACCCAGGGATTGAACCCAGGTCTCCTGCATTGCAAGTGAATTCTTTACCAGCTGAACCACAAGGGAAGCCCAAGAATACTGAAGTGGGTAGCCCATCCCTTTTCCAGACCCAGGAATTGAACCGGGGCCTCCCTCATTGCAGGCAGATTCTTTACCAGCTGAGCCACAAGGGAAGAGCAGAGGGCTGAACTGTCCTCTGAAGTGGCCGTTGCGTTTTGTGCTCGGCGCTAAGCGGGGGCTCCTGTTGCCCTGCGTCCGGGCCAGTTGTTGGTGTTGTCAGCTCTTCAGTGGGCGTGGAGTGTCCACTCCAGCTCGTTGTTGTTTAAACTTACAGTTCCGCAGTGACAAATGAGGGTGAGCATCTTTTCATACGCCTAATTGTCACAACATTTTAGAAACATGTTAGGTGTTTTCCTTAGAAACAAAGTTCTCCATTGTTTTTTTTTTCCTGCAAATTATAGTCAATTTTTAATAGCACTCTTCAAATTTTTGGTAAATGTTATTTTCAAAATTTTTAAAATATTTTCCTTTTCTCTTATGAATCTTTTGATGGTGCTCTAGTAAGTTGCTTATGTTACACAAAAAATACATTCACTTGCATAGTTATCTTATGTTTATACTGAAGCCTCTTAATTAACTCCAGTTATTTTGTGAACTCTTGGGAAATATAAGTATATAAACGTATCATTGGCAAATAATTCTGTTTCTTCACGTATAAGAATCATACCTCTTATTTATGGTTCATGTGTAATTGAAGTAACTAGGAACTGCAGGAAAATGTTCAATAAAAATGACGGAGACCCGTATCCACTTGTTATGCCTAATTTCTGTAAGACTTTGGTGTGATGGCTGCTGATAGAGTTTCTAAGGCTGGATAAAAAAAGAATTCTCCCAAATTACCCAGTTTGTCCTAGGGAATTACAGAAATCACTCAGTCAGGCATTGACGGTGAAGCTGTCAACATGTTTGTATGGAAAATGTTTACATAATGCTGTCGAGTCAAATGCAGATCCCAGGACTACACAGGGTCCACGCTGCCCTGTGATGTGCCCGCCCGGATGTCCTGAGTCCACCAGCCATGCAAGAGCAGCCCCGTCCCTCCCCCAGCCCCTGGTCACCGCCAGCCACGTTCGGGGTGAGGAGTCTCATTTTCCAGTGTGAAAGCATCCAGCCGGTCAAAACCTAAAGCTAACCCCACACCTGGCGTCAGGGTGCTCCCTTCCCACCCCTGAGCATGAGGCTTGGCCCTTGGGTTCCCCAGGGGCGCCGAGAAGGCCCCGGGTCTGCTCTCACCCCTTGCTTGCCGCCCACTCTGTGGTTCTGGGCCCTTGAGGAGGGAGGGGACCCAGACCTTGTCCGTTGCTGGTGGTGCGGTCCTGACGCTCACAGGCAGCTCTGTGGACCTTCAAGGACGCCCCACAGGCCCCCTGCTGCTCCGTCCCCTCTTGCCCTCAGCCTGTCCCCAGGGTACAACCGCGCTCCCTTTGGTGGGACACGTCTGCCCAGCAGGCAGCCTCCTGGGCGGCGTCCCTCTGAGGAGGTGCGTGACCAGCCGTGGGGACATCCGACGTCGCCCCCCTGAAGAGCCGTGCCTGTGGGCGGCGCTCTCGCGACCCTGCCCTGCCATCCCAGGAGCGTGCTGGCTGGCCTCCTGGTGCACCGGCGCCCAAGAACCACCCTCTGCTCAGCCAGGAGCTGCTGACTGTCCACGGCTGGGCAGGCGTCCGCCACGGAGGAAGACCCGGCCCCCTGCTGCACACATGCCCAGAGTTTGAGGAGACGCCTGGGGTCCCGTCTGCCCCGGCCCTCCGTGTCTGAGCATTTCCTGCACATCTTGGTTTATGCTGTTGAACCACCACCCGGCACGCCTGTGGGTGATGGGTGTGCCCAGCTTGACTGTTGTTAAACCCTGCGTGGGCGTGACATGCGCCGTCCTTGGATGAGGGAGCAGGCCTGGGAGGCAGCGGAAGCGTGGGCACCATCCCGGGGTCCAGGAGGAGACAGCGCGTGGAAGAGTGGCGGCCGGGACAGCAGTCTTGTCTGAGCCCGCGGCTCCCCCACCGGGCACCCCGCCGCAAGCCCAGCTCTTTCCCCTCCCTTGGCTTGAGGTGGAGCAGTGAGGGCAGGACCCACAGAGGCGGACGCGGCTGGACGGCCGCTCGCCCGCGCCCCGGCTCATCTGAGGTTCCCTCACTCACAGAGCCGCTGGGACCCGCTTCATCCTCCCAGCCCGCCACTGCGGTCTGCCTGCTCCGTGGACTGGGGGGCGGGGGGGGTGGTCGGGGGTGTGTGTGAGTGTCCCTCCCCTCCCTGCCCGCCCCGCCTGCGGCCCCACCTGGCACATGGACAGGGCAGATTCTCAGCCCTCCAGGCCCCCACGGCCTCCTCCAGGGACTGTGGCCTGAACACAGCAGGGAGACGTTTCCTCTCACCCAGACGAAGGCCAGGGCAGGAGTTCGGGCCAGCCCAGGGCCTTCCTTGGTGACCCACCTTCTCACCCAAGCCAAATCACATCTATCGAGATGCTGTTTTTATCTTCATTGTTGACACCAGTGAGTACATCTCCCCATAACTTTTTATACACCAAGGCTCCTGGGTCTCTGCAGACACCCTCGGTCACAGGAAGTCCTCGAGGACCCCACGGCCGAGCCCAGTCCGCCTCCAGTTTCCTCCCGCCTCCTTGCAAGGAAAGCATCGTCTCCAGGGACTTTCTCTGCTGCCCTCTTTTTTATTTCTTAAAAAAAAAAAATCAAACTTTATCTTGATTTCTAGACCCATATCTTTTATTTCCTCCAAGCGAAAACCTTCTCGAAGCTATTTCCTTGAGTGTGCGAATTGAACAAAGGTTCTTTTAAAATGTTTCCAGCGCTTTCGCGGCCTCGTTTTTCCCGTGTGTGTGGAGAACACTGAGGGTGAGATCCACCCCCCTGAAAGTTCAAGCCCGCAGTGCGGCATTGTCCCCACCTGCCCGGAGAATCCCGGCAGCCAGGGCTTTTATGTGTCCCCATACTTTCTCATGATGGTAACGCGCTCCTCGCGGATCTGCACATTTTTAAAAGAAACTGGTTTATACGAATCCCATTATGAGACGTGTCTGCTCTAAGCCGGGGTCAGGGGACTCCCCCTCCAAGCCCGCTCCTTCAGGAATGAGACCCCATGTGGAGCCGTGGGCAGCCCCTCACCCTCCAGGGACAGAAACCAAGGGAGGAGTCAGCCCAGAGGAGATGGATCCAAACCAGGCCCGGGAAGAAGCGGTTCCTGGAGCCAGCGCAGTGAGAAACTTCAGCGGAGGTTTGCGCAGCCAAGAATCTGCTCACTCTCCAAGTTTGGGGAGAGAGTGTAAAACCCAACCTGTCAAAACTTGGGAGCTACCATCGGAGGTCGTGTTTCCTTGTGCACACGTTTATCATCTTTTCTCATGGCTTCTGGTGGATCCCATCTTTCAGCCTTCGCTTGAATCTGTTTTGATTGGTCATGTCTTTTCACAGAACTCTTGCAGTTTTCCGGGGTTTCGAGTCTGTCGCCCTTCTAGCCCACCACGGCGTTTCCCACCAGGACGCCCCCCACCCCGGCAGGGCCTCCTTCGCGAGCTTTTACTGGGTCCCCGTGAGGGAGGCGGGGTTGGATCGGTCACCGGCCGCAGGCCTGACTCTCTCAGCCCTCCCCTGCTGCCCGGGGCTGGGCGGCTCAGAGCTCCAGGCTTTTGGTCCCAGCCTGGACCTTCGCGTGACGGACCCTGGACCGTGGCGTGTGCTAGGGGTCCAGCAGGAGTCACCTCGTTAGCACAACAAAGGTGCTCTGGTCACTCATGGGCTTAGACGCTTTGCTGGGAACTGGGTAAAGACCAGATGTATTATTTATTATTTTACCACAGTTTCTCATCCTGAGCAGCTCATTTATTTATCATGAACAGGCATTAATGGAGCACCCACTGAATACCAGGTGTTGTTCTAGGCATTGGGAACACACCAGTGAGCAACACCACGGGAATCCTTGCTTCCGTGGAGGTTTATGTCCTAACAGGAGATACTGAAATTTTATAGTGTTTTTTAGAAAGATCTTGAGATGGTGAAATAGGTTGGAGAGAAGCAATGCGACTGCTTTGGGTAAAGGCCTTTTAGTTAAAATACAATTTAAAATGTTCTAATTTAAAAATTATGACAGTGCGTGATAAAATGGGACAACAGTGAGTGAGAGATTCTGTCCTGTGATGAGATGGTGGGGGCGAGAGGAACGATAGGACTGCTGAGCCAAAGCCGCTGAAGAAACACCCTGACCAGTGATGTCTAGGTGTGCGAGCTGCACACTCACGCTTATTTTATTGTATTTTTTTTTCTTGGCATATAGTTGATTTGCAGTGTTGGGTAGTTTCAGGCGAACAGCACAGTGAATCAGTTACACACATACCACCCTCTCTTAGACTCTTCTCCCGTACGGGCCATTACAGAGTACTGAGTGGCGTTCCCTGCCTCCAGCAGGTCTTTATTAGTTATCTGTTTTAGGTATAGTTAGTTATTATTATTTAGGTATAGTTAGTTAGGTATAGTTAGTTATTAGTTATCTGTTTTAGGTATAGTGGTGTGTATGTGCTCATACTTATTTTGAAATGCCCTAGTTACTAAAATTACTGCAGGGAAGATAATTTTGTCATCCGTCTTTCAGTCTCTAGACTCTGTCTCCTTATCTCCTATTGGGAGGGTGAAGCTCTTCCTAAAACCAAGTTTTCCCAAATTGCATAAACAGACTGTTTGGCTAATCTTTTGTTTTTGTTTTGTTTTGCTTTGCTTTGGTCAGAGGTTTGCATTATTTTTCTGGTACACTTGAATAACTAGCTCTTGCCCAACTAAGTGTTGTCTATGCGAAGTTGACATTAAATATGAAGATGTAGAGAAGATCAATGCAGAAAGCTCCCATAAAATACTGATCATTACCTGGAGTGGGCAGATTAATGGCTGACAGCAGAGACTTCAGAATAGAGGACAGGAATATTATTAATAGAACAAGAGGCATTCTGCACAAAAAGGAGTCAGTTCTCCAGGAAGACAGGAACCATCGTACACGCACACACACCAACGGCAGAGCTTCAGAACCTGAGAACGGGATGGTGGGACTTGAAGGAGAAGCACAGACGTCTGCTCTCAGAGCTGCAGGATGAGTAAGTGGGGCCTGGAATCACTCATCGCGCCTCCTGGCTTCCTCCTGTTGTTCTGATCTCACAGCGTGTTAGTCACCGCGGCTCGGCAATGTGACTCGGTAACACACACATATCACAGTGAGAGGTGCTGGTTGCTCAGTCACATCCAGCTCTCTGTGACCCCGTGGACTGCAGCCCACCAGGCTCCTCTGTCCACGGAGTTCTCCAGGCAGGAATACTGAGTGGGCTGCCATTCCCTTCTCCGGGGGATCTTCCCGACCCAGGGATGGAACCCGGGTCTCTTACATTTCCTGCACTGGCAGGTGGGTTCTTCACCATCTGAGCTACCGAGGGAGCCCCTTGCGTGTATCCCTTTTTATATTCTTTTCCATTATGGTTTATCACAGGACATCGAGCCTGGTTCCCCATGGTGGACGATAGGCCCTTGCCTCTCCAGTCTGCGTGTATAACAGCCTAAGTCTGCTCACCCCGCCCCCACTCCACCCCCCAACCCCTTCCCCTCTGGCAGCCTCCAGCCTGTTCTCCGTGTCCGTGATTCTGTTCTGCTTCATAGAGAAGTTCACTTACATCACGCTTTAGCTGCTACATCCAAGTGATCTCGTACGGCGTTTGTCCTTCTCTCTCTGGCTTCACTTAGTGTGATAGTCTCTGGTTGCAGCCATGTTGCTATAACTGGCGTGATTTTGTTCCTTTTCATGCCTGAGTAGTATTCCACTGCGCACATCTTCTCTACCCACTGTATACCACGTCCTCTCTACCCACTCATCTGTCAGTGCGCATTTAGGCTGTGTCCGTGTCTGGCTGCTGTGAACACTGGGGTGCGTGCGTCTTGTTGAGTCACAGTTTTGTCTGGCTGTGTGTTGAGGACTGGGACTGCTGGATCATACACTAATTCTATTTTTTGCTTGTTGAGAACCCCCCACACTGTTCTCCACAGTGGCTGCACCAGTCCACATCCCCACCAACAGCACAGGAGGGTCCTTCCACCCACACCCTCTCCAGCGTCTGTCTCAGGATGATGAGCATCTTTTCATGTGCCTTTTGGCCACCTGGGTGTCTTCTTTGGAGAAACAGCTGTTTCCATCTTCTGCCTATTTGTCCACTGTGTTGTTTGTTTTTTTCTTGCTGAGTGGTGTGAGCTGTTTCTCTATTTTGGAGATTAAGCCCTCACTGGTCCCATCATTTGCAGATATTTTCTCTGTAGGTTGTCTTTTCATTTTTTTTTTTTTTTTTTAATGATTTCCTTTGCTGTGAAAAAGCTTATATTTGATTAGGCCCCATTTGCTTATATTTGCTTTTATTTCTATTGTTGTGGGAGACTGACCTAAGAAAACTGGTACAATTTGGTTTTCTTTTTTAAATTCTTCTTCTGGTGCTATTATTTCCTTCCTGCTATCTCTTAAATGCTTTCGTTTCCATTCTTCTTGTCTACTATTGCATTCTGAGTTTCAGTTCTCCTTATTTATACTGAAAGAGTCACGGCTGCAACTGTTCCTCTGAGAGCAGCTGTAGTTGTCTCTGTTTAGCTGCGCAGGGCTTCCAGATTGTTACTTTTTAAACAAGCTTTAGTTAGAAGGATACATTTTTCTTTGGTCAGGGATGTTTCTTAGAAGACTGCAGGTACTAGTCAAAGGTGATGACAGACGTTAAAGAAGGCGTTAAAGAACCTGTGAAGAAACAGCCAGGACCCCGCGTGGCAGGCTCACCGGGTCAAATGCGCAGCCTCATCTTAAATCCCTGTAAGATGTACTTCAGACGGGACAGAGTGAAGACACACACAGAGGGCTGAGAGGGTGAGCCGCGCTCCTGACGGCATGCGCGGTACAGAGGGCGCCAGGCACCAGGGCCGCTGAGCACAGGAGTGGGACGGGGGTGCCCCACACGGGCCCTGGCAGAGCTTTAATTGTATTTATGGGACAGGTGACAGGCAGTCGGGGCGCGAGGAAAGAGAAAGCTACCGGAGAAAAAGACTGGGTTTTCAGTTAACGCTGCTGGTGATGATCTGATTAGTCGCTAAGTCGTGTCTGACTCTTGTGACCCCGTGGACTGTGGCCCGCCAGGCTCCCCCATCCGTGGGATTCTCCAGGCAAGGATACCGGAGTGGGTTGCCATTTCCTTCTCCAAATGCTACTGGAGCGCTGGTGAAATCACTCTGAAAAAAAAACACAGACAGATCCTCAACTCGCACCAAAGTAAGTTACAGACGGACGGGAGGATTTCAGTGTCGGGGAAAACTAAAAAAGAAAGAGAAGTAAATAGAAATGATAATTTACCCTATGCCAGCACGGAAATAGACTTCTAAAAAGACTGTTGTTTTTATTAAAGTAACGCACATTCTATGCAAAGGCTGTAGCAGACGCCGTTAAAATAAGAATCACCCCGGGTTCCGTGAGCCGGAGATCTCCGCTCATGTTCAGTGTAAGTCTTTCCGGGGAGGACTCACGAGCACCCATGTGACGCTGCTGGGTATCCCTTTTCTTCGCCCCACGAGCAGCACCAGGGGGTCACTGGCTGCACGTCTGTCCCCTCCCAGCGTGGCCGGGCTGGGCGCTGTGTGGAACCGGGCCTGGGTCTCCACCATGCCTCACGCATGCAGTGTCTCTCATCCCAATCCGCAGGCTCTGGGGACGCTGAGCCCGCAGTGGCCGCAGCCTTGGGGCCAGGACTTCAGCTCTGCGGCCTGAGGCGGGTTAGGGTTCCGCTCTTGGGAAACAGAATCGCCCTGGAAAAGGCTGGATCAAAGTCACTGCCGTCCGAGGAGTGGGCTCGGGGTGGCATAAAGCAGAGAAACAGATAAATGAGCGTGCTCCCCTTGTGAGCCCACCTGAACACAAGACCCACAGCCCCACGTCAGCGAGAACGGCGTCCCCGGAGCGGTCAACACGGCCGCACCCCGACGGGGAATGTGGAGACGCCCGAGTGTGCTTTCAGAGATGTGCTGAAGTGTTGGGGAAAGATTAAGTAAAAGCATACATTAAACACCTGACAGATGATGTAATTCCAAGTTGTTTATAACACGTGTGTGCATGTTCACAGAAAGAAACCTGCAAGAAAAATACTCCAGAATATTGACGATGGTGAGGGCTTTGTGAATGATTTAATTTTGTTCTTTCCATGTTTCTACATGTTCAGGGATTTTTTTCCTTTTCTTTTTTTTTCACCATGAACATATATTAATTTTGGAATCAGGAGGTAAGAAGCACTGAGGCAAAAAACAAGTCCCGGACTTGAAGGAAGCCCCAGGGGGGCTGGGCCTGGCTCTGGGCTGGCATCGCACTGGCCTCCGACCTTGGGGAGCCCGTCCTAGCGAGGCGGGTGGGCAGGAGGAGCGGACGGTCCAGGAGAGACCACGGCCACCGTGATCTTACTGGTGGTCCTGAGTCGGGAAAGGCGCTCACACCCAGGTCTCGCGTGGTCAGCGTTCGTGCCAGGCCTGGACTTCCCGCTCAAGGAGCGGAGCCGGGCAGACCTCCTCACTTGGGGGCATCTCTGTGTCCGTGAGGCCCCGTCCAGCCCATCACTGCGTCTGTTCCCAGCGTGGGGGCCGGGTCTCTCCCGTGCAGCCCCAGAGGGGCGCGTGCAGGCCTCCGCCCTATGTGGCTGGGGCTGTGGGCGTGTGGGTGGGCCTGGGGACCAGCATCCCTGCCGCGGCGGGTCCCGCCTCTCCCCTGAGGCAGGCATCGCTTCCTCCGTGTCTGGGAGTCGGGGGTCTTGGGTAGTAGCTGAGGTTGCCGGTCGGGGCTCCTGCTCCTGGTGGGGGGCTGCTGCTGGACGAAGCTGTTGGCTGCATTGGCACCCTCTTGGGGCCAAGTGCGACGCAGTGTCTGATTGTCCTGTGCCCAGATGAGGGGGCCCCCTCGTTAATCCGTATTTCATAGCTGAGTAGACAACAGCAGGGGTCCAGTCGCCTGCCCAAGGCCACTTGGCTCCAAGTGCCAAGCGGATTTGTCTAACTTTAGATCCCGCCCTGGAGATGGTCCAGGCAGTTGGGCTCCTCTCCTGCCCTCAGGGGGCTCATGGAGACCTGCAGGGTGGGTTGGACAGACTCCCCTCCGCCTGCCTCACTGTCCAGGTCTGGGAAGCCTCTGGCACCACGGGAGGCCTTGTGAGAGGCTGGCTGAATGGTTCTCAACAGGTTGCCTTCCCCCGCCCCCACCGTAAGTGATGAGCCTCTTGAATTTCAGACATTGTGATCCCCCAGGAGGCCTACAGTCCTGTGGCCTTGGGGTTGGAATAATGAGCTCTCTAGCTAGCCAACAAGAGTGTATTCAGGAATCGCAGACGAACCGCAATTCCAGAGAAGCAAACTGTGGCAGACAGCAGGAGAGTCTAAGGAGACCTGGGGAAGGTGAGTGTGATGGAGGCTGCACGGGGCCGTCACCGCAGCGCGGGGCTCCCTGGCTGCAGCGCAGTCTCTCTAGTTGTGGGGGAGACTTGGGGGGGGGGCTGGCGCCAAGGCGGTTTTTCTTTACCTGCCTTGGTGGCAACTGTTGCCAGTCCGAAGGCCAGGTCCTTTCGTTCTTCCTGCTGAGCCTGTGAGCTGCGGTGGGGTGCAGCCTGGGAGGCCCCCCTTCGTGGCGCCCCAGCCCCAGTTTGACTTCAGTGGAAAGAGAGAGTGTTCCTTGCTCAGGCGTGTCCGGCTCTTTGTGACCCCATGGACTGTAGCCCGCCAGGCTCCTCTGTCCTTGGGCTTCTCCAGGCCAGAACACTGGAGTGGGTTGCCATGCCCTCCTCCAGGGGATCTTCCCGACCCAGGGATTGAACCCGGGTCTCCCTCATTGCAGATGGATTCTTTACCCTCAGAGTCACCAGGGAAGCCCTTGATGTAGGTTACATTGATTCATTTTCACATTTTCCCCTTTCGATCAAGATCTTTCTTTGAAAGCATCACTAACTAATCAAGAGTCAGGTCATCCAATTTTAGTGGGATTAGGTTTTGTCACTCGGGGCCAACAAGGACGTTTCCTCGGTGTCACGTCCCACGTTAGAGCGGAAAGTGCCTAGTGATCGTAAAGCTTGTGAGGCCACATTTGAGTAACAAGGAAGGCGGAAGGGGGAAACCTCAGGCATTTTCACTCTTAGGATCCTGTCTCGTGAAGGTTATCAACCCAGCAATCGTCTCCAAGTGTTGAGCCAACATCCTTCTATTCAAGACATCATTTCTGACGGGCTTGACAGGCAACAAGTTCCAAGTGTTTACATATTTACGCAAAGCAGGATTAAAAGTGATATGACAAGTTCGGTGTGTATGACGGTCCTAAGCCGTGACCCTAGATGGGAAGGAGGGCTGCTGACCAAACAAGTGACCCGTGTGCTCACCCCTCGATCGAGTGAGGCTAGTGCTCACTTCTGCGGGCGCGTCTCCCCGGGGCCGCGGTCGGCCTCTGCCTCCTTGCTCGGGGATGCGGGATCCTGGAGCTGCTTAGGAAATGAGTCAGTGATCACTGTGGGGCTGCTGCCTCGTGGTTATGGCATCGGCCGGCTCTCCTGGTATTTGGGGAGATTTCTGATCAAACGCTCATCGGCACTGACTCCGACTCAAGGTGGAAAGGCAAAATCAGGGTCGTGTGTTTAAGACACTTGTGAAGGTCCAGTGAGGAAGACCAGCGGGAAGCTTCAGGTTTATTGTGGACACCGACAGGGACAGTTGAATATCCCAGTAAACACCGGCCTCCCCTTGCCCGCTGTTCAAACACTCACGGGCCCACTGGGTTCCAGTCTCCACAGACAAACATAAATCTGCAGGTGCATGGGAGACTCTCGCTGTGGTCTGGTCCTTCACAGGGCCATTCACTGGGATTTCTGGACTTGCCCTTTGGAGCCGAGGGTCAGTGGCATTTGGGGAATATTAGGTCCCTCCTGTTCTGTGGACTTTGTCCCCAAAGGCTGCACCAGAGGGGTTCTTTGTCACAGCAAGCATACTTGAGGTATCACTAGATGGTCCCCATTATCACGGGCAGATCAGGGGTTCTGGTGACAAACCCAGTCCTCAGAAAGCTTTCCCCCTTTGGCAGCAGGCTGGGAAATACAGATAAGAGCATTGTCTTCCTAAGAAAAAAGGGAGGAAAGAAGGTGAAGGTTAGTGCTGGGGAGACGGGGAGAGTTAGGTCGTGGTCCCACTGTCCTGTGAGAGCCGCCTCCTTCAGCCTTCACTGCCTCGGTTCCTGGAAGGCTTGCTCTTGGTCCTGAGAAGCTCCGCTTGGTGAGAAAACCCTGTCAGGGCTGCGCTTTAGACGTGCCTGCTGTGCTCTGATGACGCTGTTGGGGCAGGCGGCTCATGCGGAAGCCCGACGGTGATGGGCACAGTGACAATGGCTGTGGAGTGCATGGAACGGCTCAGACGTGTAGCTCCTGACGGGTAGAGTGGGCCTCCGATGACTGTGAAGGTCAGGGGGTGCTCCCTGGGGAGGACAACCTTCCCCGGAGGACCCTAGCTACAGAGGGTGCAGGGGCCTGTCTGCATGGAAGGCTTTAGTACAGTAGGCCCGTGAGATGGGGCGGCTCTGTGAAGCCCACTTGCCAAGCTCAAGTGGTCCGTCAGGCGAGGAGCACCTGGGCGGGAGCGGTGTGGACAGTCCCTCTGGACTGTATTTTGGGAACATGACCCCAGCCCCGGGTCCGGTTTGTCTGATGTGGTCCGCTGAGAATTCATGACTGGGCAAAGAAGCATGGAAACCAGGACGCTTGTGTGACAGTCATGACTTGTAGAGGTTTAAAGAGCATGCCAGCCTGCCGCTCACCCTGTCCCCATGACGCGGTCACTCCTGCTGGGGGCACGAGTGTGTGGGCACGGTGTCTTTCTCTGTGACTTGCTGAGGTCTTGGAGACCCCGGTCCTGGAATCGCTGGAGTTCTCCAAGGCAGGCGCTGCCCCACGGCAGCGAGTTGAGCTGATTGCAGCTCCGGTGTCTCTAAAGAGGAGTAGAAATTCCCCCCCAGTGGGAGGACTTTGGAAGGATGAGTTGAGTGACGGAAGACCCCGGGGGCAACTTGGTTTCTCAAAACCAATGTCCTGGTCTCTTACAATGTGACTGGGAGAGCTTTGCCCAGGGGACCCCAACTGTTGAAGTTGGATATGAAGGATTTTAATGGACTTTTTCTTAGGAGAGTCATCAGGATGCAGGCTACTTGGTTTGCTGATGACTAAGTCTGGAGTGGACCTAGTTTCCCAGTCTGTTCTGGTTCCCTTAGCTGAGAGAGAAAGGGCTCAGCTCTTCAGTGGGCCCAGAGCTGAGGTCTGCCTGCCTACCCAAGAGGATCCAACATCCCTGGGAGAAAAAACTTCTAAAGACCACCTGCAGTCTGCTGCAATGGTTGGACACAGGCCCCCTGGATTTCTGAGTGCCCCCCCGTCTCGTGTCGGTCAGTTTTGGAGAAGCCCGAGGGTCACGGTGTGAGGTCATCTGGGGTTGCGGGCCTGGTCCCATAACAAGGCAGCGGTGGGTCCCATCTGCAGCTGCTCTGCTCAGCCAGCGTCCGGCATGGCCCTTGTCACCGAGCCTGAGAACTCACCAGTCTCGGTCTGAGCCCCTGGCTGGTCGGCCTGGATGCTCGTGTTAAGTCTGAGCCCCCTCTAGTCAGCCTGGATGATTGTGTTAAGTCTGAGCCCCCAGCTGGTCAGCCTGGATGACTGTTAAGTCTGAGCACCTCTGGTCAGCCTGGATGACTGTGTTAAGCTCCCCGGCAAGTCTGTGAGGACCTTCAGGGGCTCGAGGAGAATCTGTGACCGCGGCCCCCATGTCAGGGATGTGGGACCTAAGGGGCTTTGTGCTGGCCCCTCACAGGGTCTGATTCAAAGGGGCAGGTTCTGACGGCTCTGGGGGAGCGGTGGAGGGGAGAGTTTCAGGGAACAGGACATTCGGGAGAGGGTGGGGCAGGCAGGACTGCACAGAGGACGTGCCGTGGGGGAGGCCAGCCTTGGGGAGGGACGGGGTGGACAGCCTCCGTGCCTTCCTGTCCTGTTCCATTGGCTGATTGGCCTCGGTCAGTACAGAAATGGCCTTTTGTAAAGACGCCCCAAATATACCCAGAAGCCTTAAGATGCCAGTTGAAGCGGCATCGTGTTCAGCGTGTTTTAGAGCTGAGGTCTTCAGGGTGAGCTCCAAGATAACACACCTGGGGAGATCGGGGTCCCGTAGAGGCCCTGTGGGTGGGGCGGTGCAGCTCATCACTGCGTCAGAGGGAGGTGCCCTTTCTTGTTCCTGCTGGTCTGTGGGCCGTGGTGTCAGGGGGCGGGGTGTGCAAGAGACTCTCCCTTCAATGGACCCCCAGCTCGTGTGGCTGAGGGCTCCTTGCTTCATTTTCACAGCACAAACTTACCTGCTCCTTCAGTTTTTACTTTTTAAAATGCATTCATTCATTCATCCACTGGTTCACCAGGTGGTCAGACAACCCGTGAGTCTTGCTTCACGCTGGGCCTCGCGGAGGCTTGCAGTCTGGACTGGTACCCATGTTAACCAGCGTGAGTTAGCAATGGGACTTCAGGTCCAAGTCAAAAGGCAGGAGCCCGCATGCACCCCAGATGTTTTCAGAGCCTAGCTCAGCTCTCAAGCAAAACCTGAAACTTTCAGGTGGTTAATGCAGAGACAACTCAGTACACGTGTGTGAAATTGAAACTGCGCCGTCCCTGTGGGCCAGAGCTCCAGGGACAGAGCTCAGGCCTGAGATGGCAAAAGAGTCTGCAGGCTCCGTGTGGGTCTAGATCAGCTGTGTGATTCCTGGGCCCAGGGCCAGGCACCCCTGGCCCCTGTGAACAAAGATTATGAGTTGAGTTTAAAGGTCAGAACGTTCGAGTCATTTAGCTGAATTGCAAATACATTTTATGGGGAAATGTGCATTTTGCTGAGTTCCTAATAGTAAGGAAGTCAGCATTCTCTTATACGTGCACCTGATTTGGCTGTGGTTTTCTGGAGTAGTGAGGGAAGTAGGGGGTTAATTTCATCAAGGTAAATGGGTAACTTTGCATGAATGCTTTCCTTGTACAAACATTTTAACAAATGTTGCTTTTTTTCCCTAATAAACATTTTTAATCTCAGTGCTACAAGTCAACACTTTTTGAAACTATTATGACAATATTTCAATATTACAGGAAAATGGATCTTCTTAGCAAACAGATGTAGACAGGAGCCCAACTTTCTGAAGGCAAGACATAAAATAAGTATAGATTGAACTTGAATTTTATGGTAATTGGTATGCAAATATTCCCAGCGCTCTCCTAATCCATCTAACAAGATGTAACGGCCAGCTTATTGCATGTCTTCTCAAAGCATCTGTGTCAACAGATTCCCATTTTTTTTTAAGGTTCTTCATTAACTGCAAGCAAAGCCCACAGCTTCTGCTTCAGTTTCATTCCAGCCAAGGCTGAATTAGAGAACATGGGTTTAGTCACATCCTCTCGGCCAACTGGGGCCGGGACCTCACGCCCACTGGCCACACCAGCTTCTGGGGGGGGTGTGGAGCTATCCATGGTGCTGGTCACGGCTGGTCTGGGGGCCCAAGGACCCTCCCTCTGCCTTGGTCTTACCTTGGGCCCCCTTTACGCCTCAGACAACCCCGGCCCTGGCCTGAACTCCTCTCTGAAGTCCGCTAGAGTCCTTGTGCCACCGGGGGCCCCTTTGCTCGGTCCCTCCAGCCCTGCCCACTCCGCAGCCCCTCCTAAAGTTCACAGAGGCATCAGGGCTCCTCACAGCAGGTCCCCCTGCAAGGGCCATGCCCTGCCTTTTCCAGGTCCCACAGGAAGGTGTGACCGTCTTCGTATCCTGGACCAGGGCCGAGCCCGAGTCCACCTTGTCCTGCATGGCTTCTGGGTCTTGGGATTAAGTCTCACTGAGGTCTTCGAAGGCAGGACTCTCAGCCCCCACCTCCGTGTGTCCTCCTGCTCTGCTGGGCACATGGGGGCTGCAGCTGAGCCGACCATTGCACGGCCAGTGACTGGAGCTGAGGGCCGACTCTGACCGGGCATGTGGGCTGAGCGGGTGCCCACCCCGCTCCGCCTCCCTCCACGCTGCCGGAGGCTCCATCTGCAGGGCACGGATCCTGTGCTGCCCGGGTGCGTAAATTAGGGAATAATGGAACTGCAGAAGCATAAGCCCCCAATGATGAGGAATGCGTTTGTCTGCTGAGAAGCAATTTCAGCGAAAATTAACTCCATTTCAACGGAAAGAGTGAGGTTTGGCATAAGCTGGCCAATCCCATAGGACAATAAAATTACTTCGTCAAAGCTCTGCTCGCTCAAATTAACCAAGCGAGCACTCCAGGATCCTGGCTAGATACAGCGAGTAACTAGGTTTTAATGAACAAAAATAGCTTCTTGGATAAACAAGAAAAATAAACTGCAGCCTACCTCCACACATGGGGCTGGTCTCAAGGACAGCCCTCCGCCAAGGGTACAAAGGCCCTGGGTGTCCTGCGTGGCTATGGGTGCTGTCGGGGATAAGCCCCTGGACTTGTTCTGGCCGGTGATGAGCTGGCCGCACTGGCCTTGCCCTCAGGGTCTGTCCTCTTGGCCATGGCGTCTTGGACAGTGACTCTCCTCTGGGTTTGTCCTCCTGCCCATGGACTGGCCGCCTGGGAAGCAAGCAACACTGACCACTTCACTTCCTCGAGACCATCTCCTTGACCAGCCGTGTTCAAGACAAGGCCCCATCTTCCTCTTCTCTTCTGCATGGTGTCCTTGCTCGTCCGCGGCTGGTTGCCTGTGTTCTGGATGACCATTGCACTGACCGTGCCATCCAGACCGAGAACCCTGGCCAACTGTGGTCAAGCCCCCGATGTCTGGGTACCCAGGCGGTTGTGCCCAGACACATCTTGGCGCAAAATGTGCTTCTTCTCCCCTCTCCCAGTTAAATATCTCCTGCCTATATGTCTGTATTAGTCAGGACTTCAGTGGAGAATTAGAACTGGTTGTAGACAGACACAAAGATGAGAAGGGCATGGCAACCCACTCCAGTATTCTTGCCAGGAGAATCCCGTGGACAGAGGAGCCTGGCGGGCTACATCCATGGGGTCACAGAGAATCAGACATGAATGAAGCGATTTAACACGCACTCAAGCACAGATCTGAATAGAGAGAAAAGCCTTACTGCAGGAGGCTGTGGGGCGGCCATGCAAACCTGAAGCCTGTAGGGCCGGCGACGGCAAGGCAGTCGGAAACCATCTCACTCCTCAGGGAAGGCTCGGGTCCACGTGAGCGGCTTTCCCCTGAGTAGACAGGCCCGCGGGGCCGGGCCGGGCAGTCTGGGTCAGCAGATGGACGATGTTAACCACCCCCATCTCCACGGCAGCGCCCAGACGAGTGCTCGGCCAAACAGCTGGACGGCTGCTGCTCCTCCAGGGACGGAGGAGGGTCCCCCCTCGCTGTGCGGCTGGACCCAGTCAGACTCTTCTCAGGTTTTGTCTGCAGCGGCGTGAGGCGGGGCCTGGGAGCGTGGTCAGCCCGCCTCCCGCCCCCCACGTCCGCAGCACATGGCTTGACGGGCTCGGTGTGGCTGTCGGCCCTTGTCTGGGTCTCCACGTCCAGTGGACGGAGCTTTGCATCCCGACGCTCCATGGGGCTGCTGACGGGACAGCCTCTCAGCTCCTGAGCCCCAGCCCGGGAGGCCTGATGCCGTGGGGCCTGGCTGCTCGAGCCAGGTGGGAAACGGCGAGGGCAGGGGACGGGTTGGCAGAGAGGCTGCGGGGCTGGACCAGGCGGCTCCTTCGTGCCCCGAGACCCAGCTGTGCCCAGGAGAGGGCCCAGGTTCCCAGTCCCGCCCCCGGAGGAAGGCTGAAGCAGCACCCTGCCCTCCACGGAGGAGTCTGTCGCAAGCGCCCAGCACTCAAACACGTCTCCATAACAGGAAGAGATGAGCAGCACCTAGGAGACGGCCGGAGGACGAGAGCTCCGGAGAGGAAGTAGTGGGAAGACGCTGACCCTGACGCCAGTTGGCAGGAAGATGCACACAGACCAACGCGATCCTGTCTCGCTGACCCGCGGCTCGTGAAGCTGGAGGATAAAATCGGGTGCCGCTGAAGCTGAGGGTGATGGGCTGCCCTGGTCCTCCTGGACTACATGCGCCTTGGGACGTGGCATCTGCACATCCGGGGCGGTGGGGCGTAAGTGGGCCGGTCCCAGGTGCGGGGAACAGCTGCAAGCCCTAGGGACTGCTAAGGTGGTCGGTGAATGGGTCTGGGAGGCTGCCCAGCGAGCGGGCGTCTGTGCTGCCTCGGCCTTTCTGGGGACAAGCTCCTGCAGCCGCTCGGGATGAAGGCCTGACCCCCACCCAGCCCCGACCTGGGGTCAATCTCAAAGGGGCCACAGGGGCCCTCTGGTCCGGCCGGAAAGGACACCTGGGTCTGGAAACCCCGCCTGCCCCATCTCAGCCCCTGTCCACCAGGAGTCAGGGGCCACAGCCATACGTGAGACCAATGGGGCCTTGCAGCCTCCACCTGGGCACCCATCCTGGGTGGAGGAGGCCTGAGACAGCACTTGGTCCTGCGACTTAGCTGTCTGACCTGTAGCAGCTGTCTCTCCTTCTCTGGACCTCCTGCTAGGCCTGTGGGAAGCGCCTGGGGAACGTCTGCTTCCTCTATAAACACAGCTATAAAGTTTCCATTTGCCATGAGACTTTTTAAAGTAAGCGTCCATGACTTCCAGGAATCCCTGGTGTAACCCCGTAGTTCCTTTTTATAGATTCTTGCCCCTGCTTACTGTTGAAAACCTAAATTACAGAAAGGAAAGGTGAGGAAAACAGCCCAGAGGACCAAAAACCTGCAGCATCAGCGCGAACTGGAGGGTGACAGCTTTGAGGCAGCCCGAGGCCGCTAACTGCATCCTCTGCCCCCGGGCACACGCGGTCCTCCTCCGCCTGGATCCGCATGAGGGACGCGAGCGGATTCAGGGAGGCAGGCTGGGATCAGGCCATCAGGGGGCAGGGTGTCCAGCGGCTCCTGGGGGCTCATCACCAGCCTCAGCTAATTGCTGCAGCCCGTGTGGGTTCTGTCTCCGCTGTCCTGCCCCCCCTCCTTCTTTCCTGGGCCCCCCGTCTCACTCAGGAAAGCATGTGCGTCCACGCAGGGGGAGCCTGGGGCTCCTGGAGAAGCCTGGCTCACGAGGAGTGACCGAAGGTCCCTGGTGGCGGATGGCGGGGGCCTCGTTCATGGAAGACCAATGGTGCACCGTGAATGTTCAGTGGGGGCGGGGGTGGGGACGGGGCAGAGAGCAGATGCTCCCCGAGTCCCCGACGGTGGCCCATCACGGCGTGAGGAGCACCAGGGGGACGGTGGGGGGTGAGGGGATGCTCAGAGCGGTGTCCTGCAGGCCTGCCACGGGCTCACCAGTGGTCATAGTTAGGCTCCTGCAGTGGGTCCAGCCCTGGGCTGGAGAGACAGGCATGGACCCTCCTCTCCAGCCCAGGCAGGAGCAGAGCCCCCTTCCTTGAGGGTAGAAATGCCTGGGCTGGGTATCAGCACTGTGGCAGGGGCTGCAGAGAAAGGGACGTCCACACAGCGTCGTCCAGGGTGGAGGGCAGGGGGTGAGGGTCGTGCTTCCCAGGGGAGGTTAGGGGGACAGGGAGCCCTGAGTTGGGCAGGGGACAGGGAGACCCCCGGTGGGGCTGAGGGACAGGGAGCCCCAGGTGGGGCGGGGGGCCCTGGGCTCGAACTCGCTGAGCTGGAGGTGAAGAGGGTCTGCAGTTCCCAGCTCAGAGCTCAGGCCCGGGACTTGGGGCTGGCAGGCGTCTTGTTAAATTCCTTTAGTTCAAGTCCGAGAAGAGTGCAGTGGGATCAAGTGATGATTATTGACGAGCAGGGGAATTAATGGGTCATGCCCCCACGTGTGCCCGATCTCACTCTAAACAGTGACAGCCATTCCTGACTCCGACCAAAGAGAAGCCACCCATGTCGGGCACCCACCTGTGGGTCTCTTTTGATCCCCGTGACGACAGTGGGCGCACGGTGGCTGTTACAGGCTCTCTGACAGAGCGGCGCTGAGCCTGGCCCATGTTCCGTCCTTGTTAAAGAAGACGCTGCTGAGCAAATTCCAACACTGTGAGTGAAATGGAGTAAGACACCAGCCCAGAACTCAAGCCCCGGCGGGTCTGGCTAAAAACCTTGATCTGGCCCGATCCAGGGCTCTGAACCGCTTTTCCGTGAATAGGCTTCGCTTCTGTTACGGTCAGAGCGCATGCTGAGCTGTGCACACAGAGTCGTCCTTTGCTTCACAACAAGTGAGACACAGGAGATGCCCCGTCGCGGAGCCCGGGAGCGAGGCAGGTGGCCTCCCGTCTACTCATCACCTTCACCCCCCCGCGGGTGGCGGTGGGGGTGGGCAGCCTGCCGCCCTGTGCGGCCACGCCAGCCAGCGCCCCCGGGGTTGTGACGGGGGCCACCAGGCTGGAACTGGGGTGACAGTGCCAACAAGAAGCGAGGTCTCAGAATCTCCCATCCCAAAGCCTAGTGACACAAACGTGAAAACTAGTAAAACAAGGGGGGAGGAGAGGGCTTGTTAAATGGAGTTAGGTGATCGGGTCAGACTTACCAAGGCCCACCGGCCCGGATAGGGGCCCGGCAACAAAGGAAGGCAGGGCTCACTCCACCTGGTTAGACCAGCCGTCCCACCCTTGGTCCACGCAACCAGAAGCGTCCTGATGGACCAGGCGTGAGGGAGGGTGAGCCCCCCGCGAATGCAGGCCCCTGGACGGGCTCCACGCTTATCAATACAACACTATCAAGATTTCCCTGTGGCTCAGATGGTAAAGCGTCTGTCTGCGAAGTGGAAGAGCTGGGTTTGATCCCTGGGTCTGAAAGACCCCCTAGAGAAGCAAGTGCCAACCCACTCCAGTATTCTGGCCTGGAGAATCCCATGGACGGAGGAGCTTGGTGGGCTAGAGTCCGTGGGGTCGCAGAGTCAGACACGACTGAGCATCTCCATTTTATCAAGATTTAACTGGGGAGTGGGCTCGGGGAACTGGGCGGTGTGCCAGGACCACAGCCCACCCTCGGGACTCAGAGAGAATGGACGCTTCCTGAGAGGTGGCCATCGGCCCGTCCACCCCCTGGACATGGCCCCGACTCCCAACCGCAGGGGCAGCTCAGAGGCCCCAGAAAGCTGTCAGCCGCCAGACCCCCACCCTCTGGGCAGGCGTGTCCTCACAGGAGCCGGGGGGCTGGGGGGCGACTAGGGTGGTCCTGCGACACCGCCCGCCCTCCTGCTCCTTAAGGACGTGGTCACTGCCCACGATCACCTCGTCCTCTAGATTTTGCCTCCCATCCTGGGCCAGGTCTCCCTTCACCCCTTCCTTCCCTTCTCATTTCAGACTTTCTCAAATGTTGGTTCCTTTCAATTCATACCTAAATCTTTTATTTTTCTATTTCCTTCGTTTATATTTAGTGTGTACCTAACAGGAAACTTTATACCACTTCATCAGTGGAAGCAAGCCATTTTCCATGAGTACCAGAAAACACTGAAGTCAAAATAATGTCACTAAGCGCGAATTCGATTGCGCCGTCTGGCAAGCGCGCGCCCCAGCATGCTCCGCGTCTAAAAGAAGGGAGGTTAGCTTGTGTGACCAAGGGGGTCGAGGCTTCTGCTTGAAGCCATTGGAAGACTTGAGACATCGCTTGTACGGCAGTGACTTCTCCCTGCAGAATCTGGTGGTGCTGTGAGCGTGGCTCCCTTCCACGCGTCTCACGCGCCACCATGCTGGGGGACCCTCGGCGTGTCAGAGCCTCCCACACTGAGGACGGGGCGGGCCCCGTGGCCGGTTTCCTTCTCTGTCTGCGTGTGGGGGTGCAGGGCAGCCAGGCCAGCCCCCCGCGCACCCCACGGGCGGGGGCAGTGGAGGAGGCCCCAGCAAGGACGCCCAGGCTCGCCCTGCAGGTGGAGAGCAGGAGGCCCAGGGGGTCCCCCAGCACCAGGCAGGAGGACCAGCCCGAGGGGGCCAGGGACAGTCCCCCGCTGTGCGTGCTTCCCCATGCCTGTCCCGGGCACAGAGCGGACCTTTCCCCGGTTTCCTCCGGGGAATCGGGGCACGCGCACGCACCCCCAAGCACAGCCGTGTCCGGAGGCTCGCTGTCAGCGCTGCTTCCGGGCGTCATAAACAAGTGGGAGAACTCGGCTCCAGAGCGCTGTCACAGCCGCACCCGCACGTGGACAGTGATCTGCGATCCGGCGCGCGCCTGACGCTCGCCGGCCCAGATCCGGGCCGGGCCCACCTTCCTCACCCACCCGCCCAGCCCCAGCGCCTGGACAGGGAGGCCCCGCGCGCTCCATCTCTGGATGCGCCCGTCCTGGTCAACGCCCGGTCCGCGCGCATGCCCTGGGGACGGAACGCTTACGTCCTGGGCGACGTCCGGTCCACGCGCACGCCCTCGGGTCAGAACGCTGACATCTTGGTCGACGTCCGGTCCGCGCACACGCCCTGGGGACGGAACGCTTACGTCCTGATCATGTCCAGTCCCAGCGGGCACGCCCCCGGGTGAGAACACTTCCGTCCTGTTCGACGTCCGGTCCCAGCTGGGCCCGCCCGAGACATGGTCCCCGAAGCGGAAGGCGGCCCCCCTAACGTCCCCTGAACCCGAGCTCGGCTCCCACGCCCTCCCTTCCCCCGGGGCCTCCGCCGCCAGCCTGAACGCAATGAGAAACTCCATCTGGGCCCAGGAGACTCGGGGCCAGAAGACCCTCCACCTTCTCCTGGCCACTGTCCTGCCGGAGGCCTGTGTTTGGCAAGGCCCTCCGTCCTGCCATCTCCAGTGCCAGAAGGCCGGCGGCTGGGCCCCCCCAAAGCCCTCTCGGCCTGTGGGATCCCTGAAGGCCAAGTGGACTGAGCACCCCACTGGCAAACGGCCTCTGGCCGACCAGAGGTGCCTGGGGCTCCGGTCTGCCGGTCACAAGGTGACGTGGGCAGGTCTGACCTGGCCCCGGGTCCTCACCCCCTGCCTCCACGCCCCATGTGACGTGGCTTTGCGCCTCTGCCCATCAGGATGTGGGGTCCACCTCCACGCTGTCCTGGGCTGACTGGTGACGTGTTGTGGCCACAGACCGGGCAGAAACGGCACCATGCAGCTCTGAACTGGGGCCTCACCTCCGCGCCATCTTGTGGAGCCTGGACGGCTCTGTGAACAAGCTGGGGCCGCCCGTGATAGGAGCCAGGAGAGAGGTCCCAGCCTCCCAGGATGGCCTGCACCCAGCCAACCCTCTGACACACGAGCCCCTGCCCAGACCAGTGGAGCTGCCCTCAGACCGCCATGGCCCCAGAGGTGTGAGTGAGCCCCCCAAACCACATCCCCCCCACACACACCAAGATCAGCAGAGCTGCCCAGCCAGCCCCTGGCATCAGGGGATATATTGGCTGTTTCCGGCCCTGGGTTGTGGTGTGACTTGTTGCCCAGCGAGAGCTGACTGATACGCAAGGGTGAGCCTCCCTCCCCAGGGGACCCGGGAAGAAGCAACAGCCTCGGTTCAGGTGTTCTGATGACGCGCCAACCCTAGACTGACAGATAGACAGCCTGGGAACCTGGGCGAGGGTGGGCTCTGGCCCCCCGGTCCTGCAGCCTGGGTGACAGCAATGGGGGGGGGCGCTCATCAGGCCCCCAGCCCCACTCAGCCCTCCCCCTCCACCCCCCGCTCCCGGCTCAGTCCTCCCCGGCCCAGGTGCCCGGTGTCCCCCCGTCCCCCCTCCACCCCCGCTCCCGGCTCAGTCCTCCCCGGCCCAGGTGCCGGGTCTCCCCCCGTCCCCCCCACCCCCGCTCCCGGCTCAGTCCTCCCCGGCCCAGGTGCCCGGTGTCCCCCCGTCCCCCCCACCCCCACTCCCGGCTCAGTCCTCCCCGGCCCAGGTGCCCGGTGTCCCCCCGTCCCCCCCACCCCCACTCCAGGCTCAGTCCTCCCCGGCCCAGGTGCCCGGTGTCCCCCCGTCCCCCCCACCCCCACTCCCGGCTCAGTCCTCCCCGGCCCAGGTGCCCGCTCTCCCCCCGTCCCCCCACCCCCACTCCCGGCTCAGTCCTCCCCGGCCCAGGTGCCCGGTGTCCCCCCGTCCCCCCCACCCCCGCTCCCGGCTCAGTCCTCCCCGGCCCAGGTGCCCGGTGTCCCCCCGTCCCCCCCACCCCCGCTCCCGGCTCAGTCCTCCCCGGCCCAGGTGCCCGGTGTCCCCCCGTCCCCCCCACCCCCGCTCCCGGCTCAGTCCTCCCCGGCCCAGGTGCCCGCTCTCCCCCCGTCCCCCCCACCCCTACTCCCGGCTCAGTCCTCCCCGCCCCCCCAACCCCCACTCCCGGCTCAGTCCTCCCCGGCCCAGGTGCCCGGTGTCCCCCCGTCCCCCCCACCCCCACTCCCGGCTCAGTCCTCCCCGGCCCAGGTGCCCGGTGTCCCCCCGTCCCCCCCACCCCGACTCCCGGCTCAGTCCTCCCCGGCCCAGGTGCCCGGTGTCCCCCCGTCCCCCCCACCCCCGCTCCCGGCTCAGTCCTCCCCGGCCCAGGTGCCCGCTCTCCCCCCGTCCCCCCACCCCCACTCCCGGCTCAGTCCTCCCCGGCCCAGGTGCCCGGTGTCCCCCCGTCCCCCCCACCCCCGCTCCCGGCTCAGTCCTCCCCGCCCCCCCAACCCCCACTCCCGGCTCAGTCCTCCCCGGCCCAGGAGCCCGGTGTCCCCCCGTCCCCGCACAGCCCGCTGGACGAGTCTCTGCCGGCCTCTTGGCTGGTTGTCCCAAGCAGCTCACTGACCATCTCCCAGCCGCCAGGTTCCAGCAGGATGCAGCAGGTGGCTTCTACACAGAGGCCGCCAAGGGAGACCTGGTGACCTGGGGCTCCCAGGGGCGTCCCCACAGGTGCTGCCAGCAGTGATCTTGGGGGTACGTGGACAAGCATTTCACTTCTTAAAATTACATCTGCATTTTACTTTATTTTCCCTTTCCTTTGAAGATAAGTGATTTATTAGAACAGGACGCTTGTGAGGCTTACAGTTGGGTGTGTGAGGGGGTGCCTTGCCCTGAGAACTTACTGGGCTACAAACAGTTCTACAGTCAAATATTTCCCTTTTTGCCTTTTGACTCCCTTCCCCCATGTCTTCTGCCCCCACCTCCTGCCTTTGTCAACCACCAGTCTGTTCTCTGTATCTGTCAGCTTGTGGGGTGGGGGTAGTTTCATTTTTGTTTTTCTATTCCACATTAAGTGACATCATATGGCATTTCTCTCTTTGTTTGTCTGACTTAGCTCACTTGACATGTGCCTGCAAGGTCCACCCATGCTGTTTCAAGTGACAGGATTCCATTCTTTTTTATATTTGAATAATATTCCCTTGTATCTATAACCCTAGAGAAGGAAATGGCAACCCACTCTAGTACTCTTGCCTGGAGAATTCCATGGATGGAGGAGCCTGGTGGGCTACAGTCCATGGGGTCACAAACAGTCGGACACGACTGAGCGACTTCACTTCACCTCTATAAGCCACAGTTTCCTTATCCTTTCATTTGTCAGCAGACGCTTAGCTTGTTTCCGTGTCTTGGCTATTGTGAATAACGCTGCAAAGAAGATGGGGGTGTAGATATATTTTTGAGTTAGTGTTTTCATTTTCTTTGGATAAACACCCAGAAGTGGAATTGCTGGGTCAGGTAGTGGTTCTGTTGTTTAATTATTTGAGGAACCCCCATACTGTTTTCTATCCTGGCTGTTTGAGTAACATTCCCCCAACAGTGTAGGAAGACCCCCTTTTCTCCACACCCACTCCAGTATTTGTTGTTTGTGGACTTTTTAATGATGGTCATTCCAGCTGGTGTGAGGTGGTAGCTCATTATGGTTTTGGTTTTCATTTCCCTGATGATTGATGATGTGGATCATCTTTTTATGTACCTGTTGGCCATGGGTATGTCTTCTTGGAATAGAACATCTATCCAGATGCGCTGCCCATTTTTAATCCGGTTTATGGTTTTGTGCTGTTGAGTTGTAAGAGCTCTTTACAGTTTTTGATGTTAGTTCCTTATCAGATATCTGATTCGCAAACGTTTTCTCCCGTTCGGCAGGTGGTCTTTTCATTTTGTCGATGGTTTCCTTTGCTGTAAGGTGGTCTGGTATTCCCATCTCTTGAAGAATTTTCCACAGTTTGTTGTGATTCACACAGTCAAAGACTTTGGCATAGTCAATAAAGCAGAAGTAGATGTATTTCTGGAAGTCTCTTGCTTTTTCAATGATCCAACGGATGTTGGAAATTTGATCGCTGGTTCCTCTGCCTTTTCTAAATCCAGCTTGAACATCTGGAAGTTCACGGTTCATGTACTGTTGAAGCCTGGCTTGGAGAATTTTGAGCATTACTTTGCTATCGTGTGAGATGAGTGCAATTGTGCGATAGTTTGAGCATTCTTTGGCACTGCTTTTCTTTGGGACTGGAATGAAAACTCACCATTTCCAGTCCTGTGGCCACTGCTGAGTTTTCCATATTTGCTGGCATATTGAGTGCAGCACTTTCCCAGCATCATCTTTTAGGACCTGAAATATCTGAACTGGAATCCCATGATCTCCACTAGCTTTGTTCATAGTGATACTTCCTAAGGCCCACTTGGCTTCACATTCAAGGTTGTCTGGCTCTAGGTGAGTGACCACACCATCATGATTATCTGGGTCATTAAGATGTTTTCCATACAGTTCTTCTGTGTATTCTTGCCACCTCTTCTTAATATCTTCTTCTGTTAGGTTCATACCATTTTTGTCCTTTATTGTGCCCATCTTTGCATGAAATGTTCCCTTGGTGTCTCTTAATTTTCTTGAAGAGATCGCTAATCTTTCCCATTCTATTGTTTTCCTCTATTTCTTTCCTCTATTGATCCCTGAGGAAGGGTTTCTTATCTCTCCTTACTATTCTTTGGAACTCTGCATTCAAATGGGAATATCTCTCCTTTTCTCCTTTGCTTTTCGCTTCCATTCTTTTCACAGCGATTTGTAAGGCCTCCTCAGACAGCCATTTTTCCTTTTCGCATTTCTTTTCCATGGGGATGGTCTTGATTACTGCCTCCTGTACAATGTCACGAACCTCCTTCCATAGTTCATCAGGCAGTCTGTCTATCAGATCTAATCCCTTGAATCTATTTGTCACTTCCATTGTATAATCGTAAGGGATTTCATTTAGGTCATATCTGAATGGTCTAGTGGTTTTCCCTACTTTCTTCAATTTAAGTCTGAATTTGGCAATAAGGAGTTGCCAAAATGATCTGAGCCACAGTCAGCTCCCGGTCTTGTTTTTGCTGACTGTATAGAGCTTCTCCATCTTTGGCTGCAAAGAATATAATCAGTCTGATTTCGGTGTTGGCCATCTAGTGATGTCCATATGTAGAATCTTCTCTTGTGTTGTTGGATGAGGGTGTTTGCTATGAGCAGTGTGGAAAATTCTTAAAGAGATGGGAATACCAGACCACTTCACCTGCCTCCTGAGAAATCTGTATGCAGGTCAAGAAGCAACAGTTAGAACCAGACATGGAACAACAGACTGGTTCCAAATTGGGAAAGGAGTACATCAAGGCTGTATATTCTCACTCTGCTTATTTAACTTATATGCAGAGTACATCATGAGAAATGCTGGGCTGGATGAAGCACAAGCTGGAATCAGGGTTGCTGGGAGAAATATCAGTAACCTCAGATATGCAGATGACACCACCCTCATGGCAGAAAGCGAAGAAGAACTAAAGAGCCTTTTGATGAAAGTGAAAGAGGAGAGTGAAAAAGTTGGCTCAACATTCAAAAAACTAAGATCATGGCATCCAGTCCCATCACTTCCTGGCAAATAGATGGGGAAACAATGGAAACAGTGAGAGACTTTATTTTCTTGGACTCCAAAATCACTGCAGATGGTGATTTCAGCCATGAAATTAAAAGACGCTTACTCCTTGCAAGAAAAGATATGCCCAAACTAGACAGCATATTAAAAAGCAGAGACATTACTTTGCCAACAAAGGTCCATCTAGTTTAGACTATGGTTTTTCCAGTAGTCATGTATGGATGTGAGAGTTGGACCATAAAGAAAGCTGAGAGCTAAAGAATTGATGCTTTTGAACTGTGGTGTTGGAGAAGACTCTTGAGAGACCCTTGGACTGCAAGGAGATCCAATCAGTCCATCCTAAAGGGGGTCAGTCCTGAATATTCATTGAAAGTACTGATGCTGAAGCTGAAACTCCAGTACTTTGGCCACCTGATGCGAAGAGCTGACTCACTGGAAAAGACCTTGATGGGGGAAGATTGAAGGCAGGAGGAGAAGAGGATGACAGAGGATGAGATGGTCGGATGACCTCACCGACTCAATGGACGTGAGTTTGAGCAAGCTCCAGGAGTTGATGATGGACAGGAAGGCCTGGCGTGCTGTGGTCCATGGGGTCATGAAGAGTCGGACATGACCGAGTGACTGAACCGAACTTCCTTTGCTGTATCGGAGCTTTTTAGTTTGATGTTGTCCCACTTGTTTATTTCTGCTTTTGTTGCCTTCACTGTTTTGGGTGTCAGATTAAAAAAATCATCAGCCAGAGGCTTCCCCAGCAGTCTCGTGGGTAAGACTCTGCACTTTCACCGCAAGGGGCACAGGTTCAATCCCTGGTCTGGGAAATAATCTCCCACATGCGGTGCAGTGCAGATGAGAAGAGCATCACCGGGCCCAGCGTCCAGGAGCTCCCTGCCCCCATAGGAGTCCCACGGTCAGGTCTTACCTTCAGGTTTTTACCCGTTGCAGTGAGTGTGTGTGGTGTAGGAGGGGGGTCGGTCTCATTCTTTGTACGTGACTCCAGTTTTCCCAGCCCCACTTATAGAAGAGACTGACCTTTCACTTTTGGACAGGCATTTTAAATTTTAATCGTTTCATCTCCTGTTGTAAAATTGTAGTGTATTTATTTTTAGATATATGTGGCTAAACCTTATCTAGCTCAAGCAATCGATGATGTAATGTTTCCATTTAAAATAAGTGTCAGTGCAGCTGGCTGGCAAACTAGGACTTCTTAGAGGCATCCAGACCCACAGGTGCTGCTCCTTGGAGGTGATTCACGGACAGGGTGTCCCGAAAGTAGAGTCGGGGTCCAGTTTGCAGGAAGAGCGTGGAGGAGGATGGTTTCCTGGAGACGGTGTGGGGAGGGCAGCTCGTGTGCTGGGCTGGGGGCGATCGGGGGTGACGGGGGAGGTGTGTGTCCTTCTCTAGCTCAGTGAGGGGGCTCCGGGGAGCACCAGAGCATCTGAATTGGGGGAGCGTGTCTGAGAAGGGTGAAGCCAGGCGAGTTGGGTGCACGCTCGGGGCAGCGTTGAGAGCAGGAGGTCTGGGTCCTGTGGGCTGTGCCCATGCCCCGGGGAAACCCTCGGTCGGGGAGGGGGTCACGTCCCTGGGGGTGCCTCGCTGGGACTGTGAAGGGACATCCACTCGCCCAGGCTGGCAGCCACGCAGACATGGGGAGGGAGAGAGTCTGGGGAGTGTTTCCTGTGGACCAGACATGGGACGCGGGGCCACATGAGCGAAGCCCTTCATGGGGGACAGAGCCACCTTTCCCCACTGGACACCAGGCGTCAGAGCGCCCATCCACAGGCAGGGTTGGGGAGACGTCACCCACGGCAGACCTTGCGCCCCCCCACTCTGCCCCATCCGGTGGGGCGGGGGGTGTCTTCCATGGCTCCCAGCCTGGACACTGGCTGGACCGTGATCCGCCTCCGCCCCTGGGGCTGTCAGCGCAGGCCCCTTGCCCTGCACCCTGGAAGCATCCCAATGGTACAAGTGAGTCCGTCTTTATAAAACACTACGTGGCATAGTATTCAGCCCCGAGAAAGAAGGGAACCCTGCCACTTGTGACAACTTGGGTGGACCTTAAGGGCATTGTACACGCCAAGTGAAATAGGCCAGAGAAAGACAGGCCCCGTGTGACGTCACGTGTAGGAGGGCGGGCGCAGCGGGCTGGGGCAGCTGTGTGGACGCGGGTATAACTGGATGCGGGGAAATGAAGGGGATGCAGCAGGGAGCACGGCGGTGCCCCGGGGCTGGGGTGGGGGCTGGGGCTGTAGGTCTGAGGGCGCCAGCCTCCGGCGGAAGCCACACGGGTGCCAGGAGCTGCTGTCCAGGCAGCCAGTGTAGCTGACCGCCCTGCAGTGCACCCTCGGGAGGATGAGTGGCTGGGAGGGTAGACCTCGTTCCCGCAGGAAGAGTGCCGTGGTGCGGCGGGCGGGGGCCCTCCCCTCCGGTGTAGACGGCCTTCTCCCCGTGAGCTCACATGGACCACCCCGTGCCCTGACCTCCTCTTGCATTCGTCACGCTGAACCGGGCCAGCCTGAAGACCTTATTTTAACTCTCAAGAGGCCCCATCTGCAGACCATCCCCTCTGAAGTGCTTGCTGGGCTTCATCATGAACTTGGGGGGGGGGGCAGCACAGTTCAGCCCATGACACCTACCAAATAGATAAAAGCTCCTCAGACTCCAGGACGGGAGGCTAGACTAGAACCCAGATCCAGAAATTCACCACCGAAGTGCCCAGAGCGTGGTGCACACTCAAATCCCCACGCTGTCCCCCAGAGAGGCTCTCAGGGTGCTTCAGCTGAGGGTCTCTGCCCCCAGGGCTTGTCGGGGGTGCCTGTGACTCTGAGGCTGCTGTCGGGGAGATGTTCCTCCTGACTTCCCTTCCCTCCCTCATGAAAGCTGAGTGTTTCCTCTGGAGTGGGGATGGGGACTGTTGCGCTGGGCTGACTTCCCACCTTGTGGAGACAACCTGTGTCTCTTACGTCATGTCTAATTTTTATTTATTTAAACAGTTAAAGGTGAATTTTAGGAAATTCCTCAGTGGTCAACCAAATCCTGGCTCTCAGCATGAAAGCAGCAGGAAGATCATCCCAGACAAGCAGTCAGCCTTTCTGAAAATTCGGTGGGCAATACATCCAACCCAATTCAGAGTCAGGGTGGGACAGTTAAGTTAGGAAGGAGAGAAATTCTAAGGGTGAATGAGCATTCCTGAAATAGAAGATGCATCGCGGTAAAATAAATGAACAAAATGAAAATTGAATGCAAAACCCTAGATTATGCCTATAAAACCTAGGAGGAGGAAAAAAGCAGGATAGGCTAATTTCTTTCTACACAGAGAGCATTGGTGGTTATACATTTTTCCTTGAATGTCCACTTAAGAACACATGTCCATTTTAAAATAAAGGGAAACGAGCAAAATTAAATATAAGGCATATGCCTTCCCAGTCACCAGAGGGAAAGTCAAAGAGAGTAACTTAAAATGGCAAAAAGAGAGAGAGCGAAGAAACGCAGCCAGGACCCAGGAAACGACACCAGAAGCAACATTAGAGGCCACGACTATTTGACGTGAAAAGGGTACCTCTCGTTAAAAGATAATCGTCGAAAATCACATCCAAGGGTAATGCTACTTTTCAGCAAAAGCATCTAAAACAAAGTGACAGAAAGTTTAAAAATAAATGGGTGATCATGCAGTCTCTTTAGATCCAAGAAAGAAGCTGGAATCAAAGCAGGAGTCACCTCCGGCTGATTCATGTTGAGGTGAAACCAACAGGGTATTGTAAAGCAATTATCCTCCAATTAAAAAAAGATAAACAAAATGTAAAAACAATAAACTCTGGATAGACAGGTTAGAAAGTAAACGAGTCAAGTGGCTGTGGGGAGGTGGTGCGGACGCCAGGGTCAGGAGTCGGCGGCTCTCGGGGCCGAGGAGGGTCGTGTTGGAGGGGCGCCCGCAAGCTTCCCCGACGCTGGGTCTCCTGCCCCCTGGCTTCCTGCCAACCCCCAGGGGCTCACGTCCGTCCAGGTGCGTGTGAAGGGCTGCAGCAGGCACCGATCGCCTTGTGTGAGGGTCCCCACAAGGCCGGGGAAGGACCCCCTCTGCCTGGCATTCTGCCGTAAGAGGGAGCTGGTCCGTGTGCCCTGCAGCCCCGGCCGCCTGAGGTGCTCTGCCAGTGACGGTCCACCGGCGGCATCGCTCCAGCCTCTGCAGACGCTCCCAGGGCGGACACGGGCCCTGGCGTCCCTGAAGCCGGCTGCGCCCCCCAGGCCCTCCCGGTCCCTGCTTGTCCACAGAGCCCCGCGCGGCCCTGTGCCCTCCTCTGGAGGACCACCCGACCCCTGATGTTAGGCTGCGGCCCCCACAGCCTCACGCCCGCTTCCGCAGGCCAGGCTCACTCACTGCCTTGTCTGAGGATTAAATCCCTGCCCGCATCACCTGGCCCCACCCCACCTCTGGAGCCCCAGCCCTTGCTCAGCACCTGAGAGCTCACGTGTGTGAGGTCACAGGGCATCTGTGTGAGGTCACAGGGCGTCTGTGTGATGTCATAGGGTGTCTGTCTGTGTGAGGTCACAGGGTGTCTGTATGATGTCATAGGGTGTCTGTCTGTGTGAGGTCACAGGGCGTCTGTGTGAGGTCACAGGGCATCTGTGTGAGGTCACAGGGCATCTGTCTGTGTGAGGTCACAGGGCGTCTTATCTGAGGTCATAGGACATCTGTGTATGTGAGGTCACAGGGCGTGTATCTGAGGTCACAGGGCATCTGTGTGAGGTCACAGGGCATCTATCTGAGGTCACAGGGCATCTCTGTGAGGTCATAGGGCATCTGTGTGAGGTCACAGGGTGTCTGTCCTCTGACATCTTGTGTAGCGTGATGCCCTCCAGCCCCACCCACGTTGCCACAAATGTCGAGAGTTCCTTCTCTTACGGCTGAAGAATATTCGTCTGTGTACATATACCGTATTATCTTTATTGTGTTTATTTATTTATTTAATTGGCCGTGCCGGGTCTCGGTCGCGGCACGTGGGATCTTGTCCCCCGACCGGGGACGGGACCGGCCCGGCATTGGGAGTGCGGAGTCCTCATGCCTGGGGGCCCCAGGGAAGCCCCCGAGGGTGACCCCACCTCTCCGCTGCAGTGCTGGGCGCCACAGTGAACACGGGGTGAGGTGCCTTTCTTTCCCCCAGATGAAAGCCAGGCGTGGCGGCCGGGTCGCCGGCAGACCCTCTGATACTTCGAGGACGCGCCACTCACAGCTCCCTGCGGCCTCTCCAGTCCTGACATCTCTGTTGTCCCCCAGACTTTCTGAACCACACCCCGCCCTGTGTTTCCTCCTCTGCCTCCACGTCAGGGCCCCACCCGCGGGTGTGAGCAACAGGACACGGAGCACGGGGTCCAGGGAGCCAGCCACGTCCCCCCAGGACCCCCGCCCAGGACACACTCCCCCAGGACACACCCCCCAGGACACACACCCCAGGAGATACTCCCCCAGGAGACACCCCCAGGAGATACTCCCCCAGGACACACCCCCCCAGGAGATACTCCCCCAGGAGACACCCCCCAGGCCACGTCCCCCCAGGACGCCTCCCCAGGATCCCCGCCCAGGACACACTCCCCTAGGACAGACCCCCCCAGGCCACACACCCCCAGGCCATGTCCCCCCAGGATGTCCCCCCCAGGAGACCCAAGATACAGGCATTGACGGCCTCTGAAGGAAGCCACAGAGCAGGGGTGCTAGCCTCGGCAAAGCTTAGAGCCTTGTGGATAAACTGAAGTCAAACGTGGTTTCACTGTCACTCCAAATAGTCCTGGCCAAAGCTGAGGGATTTTCTCGTTGAAACCACGAGAAGGACCGAGAAAACCTGTGAGTCCTAAGAGCCGAGCATCAGCGGGATGAAGAGATCAGGGATCGGACAGATCTGCCTGGGCTCCCGGAGGGCACGGACTGGCGACAGGGGCCCCTTCCAGCCGGTGGCTCAGAGCTGCATCACTTTCCGTCCCCTTTCGCAGCCTCGGGCCCATGGGGGAGGGCAGGTGGCCCTGCTGCGGGCAGCGTCAGGGCTCCACGCGGACACGTGGGATGGAAGCGCTGCTGTGGCCCCTTCCTCCTGGGGGAGGCGAGCGTGGTGGGGGGGTGGTCCCAGAGAACACAAGCTAGCCACAGCTCACGTGCACTCTCCGGCTCAGTGGCTGAGGGCGAGGGTGGTGCTGGGGCCACAGGTGTGCCTCTAGGAGCCCTCCCTGCCCACCCAGATGCACAGTGTGGACATTTGGAGGGAGGGCTGTGTGGCTGGGGTGTAGACGGGATCGCAGCCGTGCCCCCAGAACTTCCTGCCACGATGGAAACACCTCACGTCCGCCTGTGCGTCCAGTGCAGGGGCCACGAGCCACAAGCCCCAGGACGAGCTCTCAGCTCTGCCCCACTGCAGTCAGCTGTAATTCACCGAGACCTGGACTTAGACGGTGACCTTGAGCTTCCGTGTCAGACCCAGAGCGGTGAACCTGAGCCACAGCTGAAAGGAGAGAGCAAAAAAGGGCTGGGATAGCCCCCAGGAAGTCTGTTCCCCCGCCCCGCTGAGAAGGCGCCTGGCCAGCCCCCCATCACCCCCACCCCGGCCGGGGCAGCCACCAGGGGCCTGGAGCAGACAGCCACTTACTCCTTTGTTCTGAAGAGTCCCTGCAGTTAGTAATCGAGCTGAGATGCATGCAGACTGGAAAAGGGGGGAAAACTTCATCAGTGAAAATGGTGCTATCATCGACCGGAGATGCAGAAACATTGGAAACAGGAAGTGAACTCGGGCCAAGGTGGTTAGTTCTGAAATTAGCATGTCAAGATCAATACCTTTTTTATGTAACACGTAAACAGCTAAAACTGTAATGAAGGAAAAGAACTCAGCCTCAGTGGCAACTGAAAATATGGAATGCCTAAAAAAACTGAAGGAAAGTGAAGGGCTTCCATGAAGAGAATGGTGAAGCTCGACTAAAAGACGTAAAATAAGATAGGATAATTGGAGAGTCCTACCTTTTTATTAACTAGGAAGACAAAGTTGTAAAGATGTCAGTCCTCTCTGCATCAAAATTCTAATTGAATTTTTTGACAAAAAAGCTCAATTGAATTTGACAAAAGTATTCAAAATATGAACAGATACATCAATGGAAGAGAAAAGAGAAATCCAGAAATAGAGCCATGAATATATGAGTGTTTAGCAGCTAATAAAAATGGCATGAAAAATTGAGGAAATGATGGATTGTTTAATAAATGGTACTGGTATAAATGTGTAACCATTTGGAACAAATAAAGCTGAATCTCTACTTCATTTTTTATACTAAAAAAAAAAACCTCCAAAAGCATCAAAATTCAAATGTCAGAAATGAATCCTAAAACGTAATGGAAGAAGGCGTGGGTGATGTTTGCTGGCGAGGAAAGCCTTTCTGAGAGCCAGGGTGGAGGGGCTGAGATATTCGAAATACCTTCTGAGGAAATCAGAGGTGACTGGGAACAATTCCTTGCCATCCAGAAGCAGAGGTCACTTGTCTCCAGTATGTAAAACACTCACACAGATCATTGAGGAAAAGTTACAGCACCATGGAAGAGTAGGCAAAGTGGATGAGCAGGCAGACGACCAAAGAGAAATATAAACGTTTCTCCTCCCCCTAAAGAAGACAATGCAAAGCAGGCTGATTTCACTGCACAGGAGAGAGATCAAATTAAATCAAGACTATGACACTCTATTCGCCTCCCCTTGGGAAAGTGGGGAAGACTGACATCCCACCGCTGGTGAGGGGTCGGTGGTGGCGTGCATGCGTGCCCGAGACTGCCCGGGAAGGACGCGTGGTGACAGCTGGTGGACTGGATCCTCTGGGCTGCTCACCTGGGGGGAGATTCCGGGGATGCGTCTACACACACTCACGCAGAGATGCGTGTGCAGGTGCGTCCACCACTGCCTTGTCTGGGACGGTGGGATGTGCGCGCACACACCTCCAGCGTCCAGCGTGGGGAGGGGCGGGTATCCCCCTGGCCAGGTGAGCAGCCTCTGACGTGGGACCACACGCAGCCAGGAGGGGCTGGAGATGAGCACGCTGCCCGCGGAAGCGCAGACTGACCTTGTTCCTGTGTTTGGGCTTCGGGCACACTGTGCTCCCTGCACCGTCTGCCTCACAGGCCCCTGGCTCCCGGACGCCCCGTCCCCGTCACCACCCCCAGAGTCTGACTGCACACGCAGCTGAGTGCCCCACACCTGGCCTGCTCCCCTCTGTGAGGGGCGCCCTCCTCTGGCCCTTCTCAAGTGGACTTTCCTTTGAAGCCTCCCCCTCCAGGAGCCCTTCCCTGACCCCAGCAGGCGTCCTGCCCCTCGTCCTCTCCCCAGACGCCTGTCACTCTCCTGACAACATCGCCACAAGTGTAAGGATTGTCCAGGTGATGACTGAGGACCAGGCAGAGCTCAGCCTCTGTGTGGGTCGAGCTCCCTCCCTGCCCTTCCCTGCGTTCCTACCCTTCCAGGGCGTCCCACCCACAGCAGGTGACGGGGCATGAGGGGACCTTCAGCACCTGCCTAGGGTCTGGCACGCTCTTCCCTGGTTTTAGAGATGAGACCAGTGGGCACTGTGACACGCTGCCCAGACCCCTGGCTGGGATCACTGCTGAAACAGAAAGTCCTCACCATCGGCCTTCTCAGGGTAGGGTCCCCTGCTGCAGATGCCCCTGTCCCAGTAGGAGCACCCACACAGGTGACTCAGGGCCTGGCCACCTCCCCAGTTCCGGATGCCTCTGGAGGCCCCTCCAGCGCCAGGCCTCCTAGTCTCACCAAGGCTGCCATGGCACCTGCACTCATCCTGGCATCCCCATCTGCCTGCTTCCCAGGACCCTCCTCAGCGCACGTCCTGCTCACTGAGCTCTGACATTGGATCTGATGTTGGGGGGGGCGGGTGGTCAGTGCCCAGCCCAGGTCACACATAGGGTGCAGGAATCCAGGGCTCTCAGCTCTAAGCTGGTAGGGGGGCAGGGTCCGCCCACCAGACGTTCACCCCAACGCAGATGGGCCAGTGTCGCCTGATTTGGTGCCAGGAAGCCCCTGGCCACAGCAGACAGGGCCCTCGGAGCTGGCAGGCGTGCAGGGCAGCTCCCCCCTCAACCACCACCCAGAAGGTGCGAGCAGACTTCTCACCGTCTGCCGCTGCTCATTGTCAGAGGAAACACCACATCCCAACATTTGTTTGGAGGGAATTAGCTCATCACCTCCCCGCTAATGAAGCCAGGCTGTGCAAACAGAGGGGGAGACGGCAGGTTGTCTGTCTCTCAGGCGCCGCCCAGGAGCCGGCGCCCCAGGTGTCTTGGGTGCATTTTGAGAGCCGCCTTCACCAACGAGGCTGGAAGCCTGTTGCGTGGGGGAGTCTGTCCTGGTGGCCGGGGACCCCGCCCCACCCCCCAAACTCTGGTGGTGCTGCAGGTGCGGGACAGTTACTGTTTTAATGGCAGTAGAAACACAAACACACAGTTCACTGCTTGGAAACAGGCCCCTCAGTGTTACTCCACGCGTTCACGTTGGGCAACCTCTGTGCTTCGTGCTCAGTCGTGTCCGACTCTGCGACACCCTGGACTGCAGCCCGCCAGGCTCCTCTGTCCGTGGGATTCTCCAGGCAAGAACACTGCAGTGGGTTGCCATGCCCTCCTCCAGGGGATCTTCCCGACCCAGGGGCCGAACCTCAGTCTCATGTCTCCTGCATTGGCCAGGCAGGTTCTTTACCACTAGCGCCAGCATCTAACTGCAGAATCTTTCATCACCCCAGGAGAAACCCCATGTCTGCGAGCCATCAGCCCCGATTCCCTACCCCTCCATCGCCTCATCACTTCTACTATCCATCCATCTCTGTAGCTTTGCCTGTTCCAGGCTTTTCGTATAAATGGGATCACACAGTGTGTGGTCTTTTGTGCCCGGCTCCTGTCACTCGGGCAGTGCTGTCCGGACTCACCCATATCCTGCGTGAACCTGTTCTTCGTTCCTTCTTGTGGTCAAGTAACACCCCATATGGATAGCACACACCTCGTTTATGCACCACCAGCTGACGGACACCTGTGTTGTTTCTGCTTTGGGTCTACTATGGATAACCAAGTGTGTGTGAATATGTTTTCCATTTGCTCGGGTTTATACTCAGGAATGGAACTGGTGGGCCAAATGCTAATTCTGTGTTTAACTTTTTGAGGAACCACCAAGCTGTTTTCCATAGTGGCTGCAACATCTTACAATCCAGGAGTGGATTGTAACAACATTTGCTATTTCCTTTTTTTTTTTTCTTATTATAGTTATCCTGATGGGTGTGAAGTCATGTCTCCTTGTGGTTTGGATTTCTGTTTCCTTAATAGCTAAAGATATTGAGAATCTTTCCAGGTGCTTTTTGCCCAGTTCATATCTTCTTTGGAGAAAAGTCTGTTCAAATCCTTTGGCCATTTTTAAATGAGTTATTCATCTGTCTACTGTTGGGTTCAAAGTGTTCTTTATATATCCTGCATCCTAGCCCATCTTCAAATACATGATTTGAAAGTATTTTCTCTATTTTGTGGGGTTTTTTTCCACTTTCTTGATAGTGTCCTTTGATGCACAGAAGTCCACTTCTTATGAAGTCAAATTTATCTGTTCTCCCTTGATTGTCTGTGGTTTTGTTGTGATAGCTAAGAAACCACTGCTAATCCAAGTTACTCAGAACTTCCCCTATGTTTTTTTCTAAAACTTTTATAGTTTTAGCTCTTAGATTTGGTCCTTGGTCCAACTGGAATTCAGCTTTGTATATGGTGTGAGGAAGGGGTCCAAGTTCATCCTTTCCTACCTGGAGATTCAGTTGCCCTGGCTCCACTAGCAGAAGAGACATTTCTTCTGCACTGCATAGGCTTGGCACCTGTTGAAAACCGCTGGACCAAAGCCACTTCTGGGCTCTCAGGCTAGTCCCTCCGTCTATCCACCACAGGGCCACGCAGTCTTCCTCACTGTAGCTTTGTGGTAAGCTTTGAAACCGAGATGTGGAGTCCTCCGACTTTGTTCTTTTGCAGGACTGTTCTGGCTCTTCTGTGTCCTTGGTAATTCCATACGTCCTAGGCATTTAGTCAAGTTCACACACTCAAATGCATTTGAAGTACGACAGGACTGGTAGGTTAGCAAAGCTGCCCGATTTCAAAATGGCATCTCAGCTCCTTCTTTAAATGCACAGGGCTTGCTTGCATCCTAAGCACGTGATGTTCTTCACCTCCACGTGGAAGAGGCTTTCTGTCCCTCACAGCTTCCTCCGCCATCAGGAATGGCTATGAGAGGGGCCTGGCTTCCCTCTGTGAGTCATAAGCCAGCATCTCTGCCAGGGGAGCTTCTGGGACAGAGAACAGATCATCTAATAGGAGGGCAGAGTTTCCAGCTCAGGTCTTCAGGGGGCACAGCTCTCCGGGCACACAGAGGCACCTGAGCATCCGAGAGCCAACGCCTCCCAGCACGTGGGTACTTCCCCTGCTCTGCCTTCTTGGCAGCCCTACTCTCTCTGCCCCTCACTCGTCTCCCTGCTCTGAACTGTGGGCATGATGTCTGGAGCCAGGCAGCTTGCTGGTGATGTGAGACAGGAAGACTAGGGGCAAAAGGTGACCAGGCTTCAGAAGCAGGAGTGCCTGGGATCCTGGACGGCTGCCTTCTCAAGGTTCCTGGTTCTGTGGGTTAGCCACAGGTTTATTAGGATAATTCCTGAAGTCCAAGAAAATTAAGTTTGCTGTTACTTTCAGCAAACTTATTTCTAACTCATTTCTAATACATCAAGTGATGGCAAGTAACAGGGACGTTCCACTTAAAGCTGTAAAAAGACATTTTTAAGTTTTAAAAATGCGTTGAGGACTTCATCAAAATTAAATGGTCTTGCTTCTCAAAAGACACTCTTAGGAGATTTAAAAAGCAGCCAAGGACTGGGGGAAAAAAATATTTGCCAAACACAGATCTGACAAAAGACTGATGTCCAGAATGTAAAATGAACTCTTCCACTCAGTAATAATAAGACAAACAACCCACCTAACATGGGCAGAAGATTTAAACAGATACTTCATCAAAGAAAGGATACAGATGGCAAATAAGCATGTGGAATGACACTCACTGTCATCAGACAGTGAAAGTGAAAATGCTAGTCACTTAGTCGTGTCCGGCTCTCTTGCAGCTGTAGCCCACCAGGCTCCTCTGTCCATGGGATTGTCCAGGCAAGAATACTAGAATGGGTGGCCATTTCCTTCTCCAGGAGATCATCCCAACCCAGGGATCTAACCGAGGTCTCCCGCATTGCAGGCAGTTTCTTTACCATCTGGGCCACAAGGAGAGCACTGTCATTAGTCATTAGGGAAATGCAAGTTAAAATCACAATGAACAAGTACTTCAGATCCACCGCATGGGCTACAATCCAAAGGCTCACATTAGCAAGTGTGGATGAGGACAGGACAATGGGGATGCCCACGCGTTGCCCGGGGGACACAGAACAGCACGTCCTCCCTGGGAAAGAGTCTGGCGGTTTCTTATAAATTTCCTACTCAGCAGCTTCATGCCTCGGTGACAGAAGTGAGCCCGTGTGGCCAAAGGTGTGTGCCCATATTTGCAGCAGGTTACCTATGCCCAGGTTACACTGGAAGCATGCCAGTGTCCCTCGACAGGCAAGAACCAGAGGGACCTGTGCACCAGAGTGGGACTCAGTGGGTGTTAACATGGACCACACTGAGGGTGGGTCTCAAAAGCACACTCAGTGAAAGATGCCAGACTCATAAAGCTGCCTCGTCCGAGTCCATTTCCATGAGATCCTGGGAAAGGCAGGGGCAGGGTGGGGGAAGTGAGCGGCTAGGGTGGGGCACTGAGGAGTATGGGGCGACTGCACCATTCCGTGTCTCGTGATGCTGGTTAGGCAAATATCAGTGCTTGTCAAAACTCCTGGGACCACACACTCAAAAGGGTGAATCTGACTGCATGACAATTTGACCTCAGTAAACCCGCTTTCCAACAAACACTGGAAAATAGACTGCAGCCGATGATTTTTTGATGATTCGCATTGGAACACAATACGTAAAGCCCAGACAATGGACAGTGCAGGGAACACGCTGCAGGTCTGGGTGGAGCTTGTTTAGGACGATGGTGACATCGGGCTGGGAGGAAGGGGCCAGATACAGCGCCCAGGGAGTGCGGCCTGTTCAGGCGAGCTTCTGGGAAAGGAGCACCCTGCAGAGGGCTGGGCCTGGAACACCGGGTCAGCAGCCGTGGGGCCGGGGGACCCAGACGGGGTGGGGGATGGAGGGGCCTGGGATGCTCTGGGGTGAAGGCCGCGTCGAGTACCTCGGCCGTGGAGGTTGTTGGAACTCAGGACATGTGTCACTGTGTGTAAAGGATGTCTCAGTTATGTGAAGTGTACACACCTGAGTTTTTCAGTGAGCTGAGTGAAAGAAAATTATTAGATAAATAATTGCACAGGTGGTTCCCCAATACAGCAAGAATTGTGGAGGTGGGAGCAGAATGAATACGTTTGGAGAAACACTTAGTCCTGATTATACGTGTCGCTAAAGAGGAAATACTGGCTGGGGAAGGTGCACTGGGGGGTGTTTTTCCCAGCTGATCCAGAGCCGTCAGCGTTTCTGTGCTTTGTCCTCCCAGGAGGAGAGAAAGAGGCTGACCTCCGGCCACCCGGCCCTGGGCCCGCCGGCAGAACAGAGATGCTCCGAGGAGTGTTCATCGGGACCACTGACAGGGCGTGGGCAGGTCACCCCGAGGGACGGTGGGGGCGCCCTCAGGCCAGGCCTGGGGGCAGGAGAAAGCTGATTCCAGAATCCAACAGAAGGGGCGTGTTGGGGGCGCCAGCGGGGCTGGGGCTCCCACAGGGGAAACGTGGGCGCCACCCACCTGGCATCCCACCCTGTGTTCTCCCGCGGGTGCCCCGCCCGCAGGCTGGGACGCAGGGCACAGGGTCCCCAGCGCATGTGGGGAGCCCAAGCAGGCCTTCTGGACTGGGCTCTAAAGGCAGGCTCCGATTTATCCAGGACTGCGGAGGCCGGCAGGTGAGGGGTCACGATCCTGTTACTCAGAGACCCCTAGAAATCGTGGGGAAGAGACCACGGTGCAGGCCCTGGGAGGCACCCGGGAGCCCAGGAGGTGTTGGGCACAGGCGGGAGCCGTGCTGTCCTTTCCTCAGAAAGAAGCCGCGTGTCGGGTGAGAGGGTGAGCCGGAACAGCAGGACTAGCTGTCTGGGGTGTCGTCTGGTGCTGGCCCCAGGCATCAGCGAAGGGGGCGGCATGGGTGAGGAGGGCGAGGGTGGCCCAGCATCTCCGGTGTGCAGAGTAAGTGCATGGTGGGCAGGGGGGGGGCCCCTTTATGTCTCCAAGATCCGCTCGTCCCCGGAGGGCGGTCCCCGCGAGTCAGCAAGACCAGGAGGGCAAACCAGTGAGTACAGAAGTAGGGGACCACAGTTCTGACCGGGAGTTGGGGGGACCAGCTCTTGTGGGCAGGGGTGTGGTCCTGTGGGCGGGGGCATGGTCGTGTGGGAGGGGCGTGATCCTGCGGACGGGGGCGTGGTCTATGAATGGAGGCGTGGTCCTGTGGGCGGGGCATGGCGTGACTAGGGCGTGATCTGTGGGCGGGGTCCTGGTCTTGTGGATGGGGCGTGATCGTGTGGACGGAGGCGTGGTCGGGGGCGTGGTCTGTGGATGGGGGCATGGTGGTGTGGGGGCGTGGTCCGAACGGGGCGTGATCCTGTAGGTGGGGCGGGGTCTGTGGATGGGGCAGTGATCCTGCGGATGGAGGCGTAGTCGTGTGTGGGGCAGTCTGTGACTGGGGTGATCCTGTGGATGGGGCGTGGTTGTGTAGACAGGGGTGTGGTCTGTGGGTGGGGGCGTGGTCTTGTGGATGGGGCGTGATCCTGTGGATGGGGGCGTGGTCGGGGGCGTGGTCTGTGGGTGGGGGCGTGGTCCTGTGGCCGGGACTTAACAGTGGTTGTCACCGGACTCCCCAGACCCCACAGCTCAGGCTCCCGCCCAGGACCCTGGAGCCCAGGCCCAGGTGCCAAAGGGCATCAGGAAGCGGTCAAGCTCCTCCGGTCCCCTTCCAAGGCCCCACCTCCAGGCCACACTCGGCCACACCACCCCCTCCCCGTCCCAGCGGCAGCTCCACAGAGGGCTCTGCCCCCGTCCCACGTCCCTCTGTCGTTTCCAGGCCTGACTCCCGCTCGCCCCACACAGGGGCTCCAGGGGCCCACGGGATAGTGACCCCGCTCCCACTGGTTCAGCCTGTGCCCAGTGGGAAGCAGGTCTGAGATCCCCGGCTGCAATCCGAGCTGCTGGGGGTCAGGGCGTGATGGCAGGGGAGACGCTTCCACCTGGGGGAGGAGCGACCAGATGGAGCGAGAGGAAGACCCCAGGCCCACTCCTCACTCCCACTGGCACCCTGGTGGCCACAGGCCCAGCTTGGGCAAGACGACAGGAAAAGACATATGACGGGAAAGACATGAAGACGTGCCAAGGACAGGCCTCGGGTGGCAGAGAGGAGGAGGGAGGCTGGGACGTTGCCGGGAGAAGCCACTCGTAAACACCTACTTGGGCTCTGCGTTGTGCTGGCTTCCTGCAGCCTTTGTGCAAGCAGATGGCTGGGCCGCAGCCAGAAAGCTCCCCGTGGGGAGCCCTCCGACGGTGGGGGTGGTGATGGGAGGGGTCCACGCTCCAGGGCCGCCTTGCTTGAACCGCTCCCAGCTCCCCAGCCTCGTGGCCTCCATGCCAGACGCCAGCCTGCAGCCTGGCAGCCTCGCCTCCCTGCCACTCGTTCCCCATCCACCCCGGCTCAGAGGTCAGCCGGGGAGCCTCCCCACCCCTGCCCCAACCTCAGCGCCTTGGAGTGGGGCTCAGTCTCTGGGCCGGCTTCCTGAGGTTCCCCCTTCACTGCACTGTCACTCTCTGTTGTAGCCACTGAATTCCCCAGTGTCTGCATCTGTACAGTGGGACTGATAACGGTCCCCTTCCAGAGGTCTAGAGAGAGCTGGGATGAGTGCCTGACTAGGGGAGGGGGGTTGTGGTGTGAGGTCCCTGCTGGCGGGTGGTTGGCACTGCTCTGGAAGCTGACATGTTGCCTGCCACTCACCCGTGTCCGCGGCAGCCCGAGTCTGGCTTGTGGGCAGAGTGAATGTCTGCACCACGACGACAACCCCAGAAGCAGATGGTCCAGCGCAGCCCAGGCTCTCAGGCCTCGGCCTGGCTGCCGGACAGCAGGGCTGCTGCGCTCTGGGCGCAGTGTGGCTCTGTTGGTCCCCATGGCAACCAGGTCTGGGGCGGGCAGGGGGTGCAGGGGGCGCTCCTGCAGTGACCCTGGGGCTGTCCGTCAGGTCCGAACAGCCGGAGCGTGGCCCTTTGTCCACCTCTCGCCCTGGCCCCCGCATGTGGCCGCAAAGCCTCCCCCGAGCTGCCTGTGATGCTGGAGGCTGAGCTGCCACGGGCGATGCCAGCCCAGCGCTGGCGGAGGCTCCGGGCCCTAATCACCCACCCAGAACCTGGCCATTGGCTCCCTCCAGGCACACGGTGGCCGCACCCCCTCCCCCCACCTGCCTCTTAGACCGGCACAATTAGGACCCATTATTTCTGTTGTGTGGATTGCTGAAAAATCATTTTAAACTGTCGCCCCCCCCCTTTTTTTTTCTTCATGCTTTGGAAAGGGAAAGCGCCAGAGAAGATGAAAACAGAAAAATGTACCCGCACCCCCTGCCTAGCTCCTTTTCCCCCCATCCCCCCATTTCTCCTGACCTGTTCCCTTGGCAACCATCAACTCACTCCTGCAGTATTCAAAGGGAATCTCAGAGCCGCACGTCAGGTGGGACACGGGAGTGTTTTCAGCTGCCTGAGACCCACTGAAGGACGGACAGACATACACGCAGGGAGATGGAGCCAGACAGACAGAAACAGAGAGACCAGGAAAGAGACAAAGACACTGCAGAGGCACAAGGCTCAGAGATGCCAGAGCTTCAAGCAAAGTGATGGAGGCAGACAGACACTCAGGGAGACGATGGAGACAGACAGACACACAGCGAGGGGGAAGGAGACAGGAGGGATGGAGGTGCAGGACCAGGCTTGTGGGGGGGGGGGGGGGGGCGGGGCTGGAAGGAGAGAGAAAACAGGGCGCAGACATGGGAGTTGGGGTGATGGGCTGGCGGAGGAGCAGAGGGAGGCAGCAGGAGCCCTGGGCCTACATCAGGGGCACCCCAGGGCCCTTCCAGCTCCAGCCGGGACGTCTTCTCGCCTCCGTCCCCTCCCCCTCCTCCCCCTGCTCCCTGCCCCTCCTCTCCCTCCCCTTCGTCCCCTCCCCCTCCTTCCCCCTTCCTTTCTTTCCCCCTCCTCCCTCCCCCTCCTCCCCTCCCCCTCCTCCCCTCCCCCTCCTCCTTCCGTTCCTGCTTCTCCCCAGCAGCCTCCTTGCCTCCAGGAGGCAGCTCCCTGGTTCCCGCACTGGCTACCCTTCTGGCCTTTGTTAGAGCTTTGTCGAAACCTGGCCTGGGGCATGTCCCTCACCACACTCAGCTGTCCCTCTCTGGCCCCAGTGCCGTGCTAAAACTGCGTGTGGTTTTGCTGCAGATGCCGAGAATGGAGGTCTAGGCCCCGCAGCAGACACAGGGAAGAGTGGACCAGGAGCACCCTCGAGGGGTTGGTGGACCCGTCTCTGCAGAGGCTCTGGGGAGGGTCCCGGAACCCTTGGAGCTGGGGCTGGGGTCAGATCAGGGCTAAGTCACAGCCACATGGGAGGGGCTGGGGACCTCGAGCAGCTGCCTGCCCATGCCCTTCGGCCACATAAGACCCCTCACCTCACTCAAGCCTAAGAACCCCGGTCTCTCAATAGCTGCATGAGCCTGACCACAGGAATAGAGAAGTAAAGATGCTGAGGCCAGAGGTCAGGGGGGAGAGGGCAAGGTCACCAGAGTGACCAGAGTCACGCTCAAAGGGAGCAAGACAGGCAACCTCGATCCAAACACCAGCTCTGCCGCTGTGGCACAGCTGGTAAAGAATCTGCCTGCAGCGCAGGAGACGCAGGGGATGCAGGAGGTGCAGGAGATGCAGGGGATGCAGGAGATGCAGGAGATGCAGGAGATGCAGGGGATGCGGGAGACACAGGGGATGCAGGGGGTGCAGGGGATGCAGGAGATGCGGGAGATGCAGGGGATGCAGGAGATGCGAGAGACGCAGGAGGTGCGGGGGATGCGGGGGATGCGGGAGACCTGGGTCCAACCCCTGGGTCGGGAAGATCCCCTGGAGAAGGAAATGGCACCCCACTCCAGTATTCTTGCTTGGACAATCCCATGGACCAAGGAGCCTGGCAGCCACAGCCCATGGGGTTGCAAAGAGCTGGACACGACTGCAGAGACTGATCACAGCACCTATGCTGCTGAGGTGGTCAGGCAGCTGGACCTCAGCTGTAAAATAGGTGAATCGCCGGGGTAGTTGCCTGAGACACGTCTGATTGAAAGCAGTGACACATGACAAAGATCAGGGTCACAGCTCCTCGGCAGAGTCTCAGCTGGATGCCGGGCTCTGGGTGGTTCACAAGCTCAGAGGCTGGCAGGACCAGCGGCAGGGAACATGAAGAGCAGGAGGAGCTGGGGACCCCCCCACCCTGTGGGCCCAGCACGGGGGCTCCACCAAGATTTCAGAGCAAGACAGAAATATGGGTGTCTTTATACCGATCTTTGAGTTTTACACCTTGGGAACCACCTCCATCTGTTACTGGACCAATCCAGCCTTGCTGCTCGCCGCTGGAGTGATAGATCTGAAAGATGTGCTTGGGCCAGAGCTGAGTAGGGCATCGGGGCGGGGGGCTCTGGTTTAAAAGTCAGTTACAATATAGCTTTGCTAAAGCGACAGAGAAGGGGCTTCCTGCTGAGGGTGGTTCCTGTCCAGAGCTGCTCACCCGGAGCACCCAGAGCAGAGCCTGCCTGGCCATCTGCACGCTGGGCCCCAGTGAGCTGCTGGGGAAGTGCCCGGTCCACCAATAGGGGCACCCGTGGGGGCGGCCGGCAGCCCCGAGGCTGAGCGGGGCGGCTGATCCTGCAGGTCCTGCCTTAGGGATCCTGAGGCAGCCCCACCCAATTCCCCAGGCCCCCAGCCCAGGCACAGGGCCTGGACCCAGCCTCCATGGCCCCCACCAGAGCCCGGGCCCCCCCACTGCTGGCCAGAGGACCCCTCCCCACCCCCACGCTGCGGGTGACTCTGACCCCCACACGTCTCCACACGCCCCTCCCTCTGCACAGCTCGTGCCCACGGCCGGACCCCCAGAAGCATCGTGTCTCCCCTGAGGGCAGCAGCCTGGGGCCACCCTTGAGATCAGGGTAGATGTGTCCCAGGTGCTTCTGCGTGGAAGGTGCCAGGTGCAAGCAGAGCCCACGCCCCAAGCCCCCATCCCACAGGGGCTGGGACACACCCCGGGGACAGCGATCAGGGAGGGGGAGCCGCAGGGCAGTGCCCCCACAGCTCAGGGTCCTCCCATGAGCTCAATGCTGCTGCAGGAGGAGCCCCGGGACCTCACAATCAGCCCCCCTTCTGCCTGAGCTAGTTGGCTCCCTGTCACTTGCAACCAAATATATCACCCAGAACCTCCTGACTCAGAAGTTTTGTATTTTTAACAAGTTCCCAGGTGACTCACGGGCCGAACTGTGCCCGAGAACCACTGACGTGCTTGCTGCCAATTAGGCTGCCGCGTTCAGGGCTTGGGCCTCTGCGCGCGAACCTGTCAGCTCCAATTCCAGGGCCTGCCCTTGCCAGCAGTGCACATCAGGCCCTTCACAATCCTGCAGGCCGGAGGGGGGTGGGGGTGGGGCCTGGCCTCTGCCTTCACTCCCAGAGCAGCCCAGGCAGGCAGCCCCCAGCCCAGGGAGCCCCCAGGGCCTTCTCTGGAGGTCAGAGGAGACGAGGCATGGGGGAGGGGCTGGAAGAGCAGAAGCAAGCAAGCATCCAAGACGAGCTTCCCCCCTCCTCACTCTCCAGCCTTCCCCACCCACCGACTGTCTGCCGGCCTCTGCTGGGCTTGGGGTCCACAGTGCACACAGGGATCCCCTCTCTCCACTTGGGGAGGGCTGCGTCCGTCAGGTCGCCACTAAGTGAGCAGTGACCACAGGCCTCTGAGTGGCACAGGGTCTCGGCACCACTGTCCTGGACGCGTCCTTCTCAGCTGGGCGCACGGCCACGTGGATGTGGCTGCCTCCTCTGCAGCCACAGTGGCTGCAAGACAAAGGTCCTTCCAAGTCAGGTGTGGGCAGAAGTTCGAGGCTTCCATAGAATTGTCCTGTGGTTGGAGAGGTGAGCATTTCCTTGCTCTTCTTCCCTCCTTCTCGTTGGAATGAAGGTGTGATTGCTGGAGCTAGAGCAGCCTCCTTGGTCCGGGACGGGTTTGTTGCATGTTGAGAACTATGGAGCAGGACAAGAGAAGCCTAACATGGTGGCCAACCTTTGATCTCTCTCTAGCACTAAACCCAGAGCCTGCAAACACACTGGAGATTCCCCCAGAAAAGTCCCACTGCTCCTCTTCACTGTCATCTGAACCGAGAGAATGTGAGGTTTAAGATGGGTCCCGAGTTCCATGCTGGACTCTGCCACTTGTCCCCAAAATGGCTACAAAAACCCCTGTTTTGTTCGTCTTTGTACCTCCAGATTCAAACCAGAGTCTGGCACAAAAACACCAGATTCCCTGAGACTCAGTGCCCTTCCCTGCAAAAGGTCACCAAGGAAAAGCACATTTAAAGAAAAAAATCTGTATGTATTTATTTGTGCTAAAGTGTAGATGGCTGATAGGTTTGCATTTTAAAGAGGGGTATACCTAGACTCAGGGGCTGCCCACGTGGCGCTACTGGTAAAGAACCCACCTGTTAATGCAGGAGACTTAAGAGAGGGACTTCAATTCCTGGGTCAGGAAGATGCCCTGAAGGAGGAAATGGCAATCCACTCCAGTATTCTTACCTGGAGAATCCCATGGACAGAGGAGCCCAGCGGGCTACAGTCCATGGGGTCACAAAGAGTCAAACATGACTGAAGTGACTTAGCACACACGCGCCTGGACGCAAAGGACCCTAGTGATAAGCCTGTCGTCTCAGGGCAGCAATGAGGACTAAATGAGGTCGTTTATTCCCTGAGGTAGCACATATGTAGTGAGTACCCACTGTGTGCCAGACACTCTTCTAGGCCCTGAGGATAAAGCCGCAAACATCAAAAGAAGTCCCTGTTGGTGTCACTATTTAGCGTGGAGAATAGACAATAAGCTAACAAACAAGTAAATAATAAGTCAATAAATCAACACATACATCGAGTGATGGACTCACATCCAGGACAGAAGGAATTGCTGCAAACCAATAAGAGACACACGACTCAATAGAAAACTGGGCCAGACCGGGACAGACCTTCAAACACAGGAAGTGTCATTGGCCAGGAAACCCCTGAGAAGGTGCTCAGCTTCATTAATCATCAGAGAAATGCAGATTAAAGTCCCAGTGAGCTACCGCTGCCCACCTTTTGGGACGGTCATGATGGAGAGGACGGCATGATGCCAGGTGTTGAGAATCCCAGCACCCACTGTCCTGGGGGAAGGTAGACAGGTGCGACCACCTTGGAAAATGGATTTGGGGTTTCTGTTTAAGCTGAGCCCCCACGCTGCCACTGACCAAGCGGTTCCTTTCCTCAATTTATATCCAGCTGGAAGGCATCCTTATGGCCCCAGAGCAGGAAACCATAAGACAGTTCAGGGCAGCGCTGTTTGTGAGGGTCAGTGGGGACCGCCAATGCTCATGGGGGTTAGGGCAGAGCCCCCTGCCGCCTCCCAGGCCCTGCCTTTGCTGTGGGGTGAACAGGCGGGAGATGGAGAAGCTGACCAGCCCACTGTGCAGTCCAAGCCAAGTGACTGTGGGCCCGTCTGCTTCCCGGGTTAGGAGGCACAACCCCAAAGTAGGGAGGAGATGAGTGGTTTTTTCTTGTGCCCTTTTTTTCATGGAAAAAAGAGTGTGTTTAAGAATAAGGATCCAGAGTCAGTGGCCCCCGTTCAGCAGAGCACACGCTGGGTCTCTGAATCTGCAAAGGTGGATCGGGTCTGAAAAGAGGGGAGCTGAGCCTGCCTGTCTGATGAGCTGGGTGGAGGGGGCGGGGCTGAGAGACAGGGTTGGGGAAGAGGGCTGTGGGCAGCAGGATGTGGGCAGAGGGTCTGCAGGGCGCGGATGTCTCTGGCTGGGTTATTTGCAGTGGGTACTGTGACCTCCCCCTTCCATCTTCTTAAACCTTCAGCCAGTTTTATAACACGCCCATCTGCCTGGTGTCGGGAGAAGAAATGTGTCGCACATCAGAGGCAGAGCAGAGGCAGCCCATATGGGGGAGAGAGACAGTCCAAAAGCAGATCTGCTCAGAGCAGAGTGAAGCAGGAGTGTGGGAGAGGGCACGCAGGGAGTCTGGGCAGGAACCGCTTCAGAGCACGGGGATCCAGGGACCAGAGCAGCCCCTTTCCATGACACAAGACACGCACCGGAAACTAATGTTTACTGAGAAAAAGAAGACAAAAACCCTGAATAAAGTGTTCACGGAACAGATCCGTTAGGCCAGGAAGAGAAGAAAGTGTGGACGCTAGAGGAGAGCAGAGGAATGCAAGGCTAGTTCAGTAGCACTGCTCTTGGAGCTACTCACGACATCGGTAGTCCAGCAGAGAAGCTTTGCTTACATCCTCAGGACTGAAAAGGAGTTTCACGGTATTCAACATCTGTGCCTGGTTTTTCCCAAAACAGCTTTCAGAAGACAACAAACAAAAGGAAACTCTCTCTCCTTTGACGGAGTGTCTATCAGAACCCAAAGAGCAGAGATCAGCTCTTGTGATGAGAGGCGCGGTGTTGCCTCCAGGGAGCACTCTCCCAGTCTCAGGGGTAGAGCTGTGTCCAGTCTCTTTGATACATGCTTCCACTTCCCGCTTCTGTCTCCTCATGACTTTCTGATGGACTCTGTCCACTGGTCACATCTGTGGTTCCTGGGCCCAGGAGGATTTCCATCCCAGAGCAAATGTTGAGTAAATACCGAATGAATGGACAGCAGAAACCAATCAAAGATGCCCACTATCAAATTATTATTCAGCTTTATCCTGGGATTGTAGATACAGGAACAAGACAGAAAATATACATTACCTATAAATATTGGAGAGGAAAAGATCAAACTACAAATCTTTGTGTCATAGAAATACTGCCCTAAACTTTTTAAGAAGAAAATCCAGAAAACTATTCAAGATATGATGTGAGGCAAAACTGAAACGCGATTTTCAAAGATCCTACGTAAGTTAGGATGGTACCAGCCATAGGGTCGCCTACTCAGAATGGTTTTCCTCATCCACCAGACCTTTTGAGAAGGTTCCATCTTCAGCACAGTGGCTCCAGGGCCTCCCCTGCGACCCGGACATCTTTTCATCTCCCTGCCCACTCCTGTCTCCGCCGGGGCCCGTGTGGCTGTGCTCTCCAGACAGGAAGTTCATGAGTATGGCCGCCCCACGGCCCCGTCACCCCGTGGGCACACACTCTCCCCAGAGGGAAGTGCTGGGGCCGCTTGGTACCCCAGCAGCGGGGTCACTAACGCACCAAGTCACAGGCGGTCATTTGTTTTCCAGCCAAGGGCTCAGACTGTCCCATCGACTGTGTGTGTGTGCACACATGTGCATGCCGGTGGAGAGGGCGTTCACACTTCCTGGCAGGCTCACCAGGACCATGTGGAGTGGGCAGGGGAGAATTCCCATGGCCAGAGGTGCTGTGTTCACTGAGGAGGGGGGTACGGACACCCTGAGGGGATGGCACAGCTGTGGACGCTCCGGGCACCTCCCCTGGCTGCTTGGAACACATGCTCTTGCATAAAGTCACATATGTGCATAAAGTCACAAGTGGCCAGGCAAATCCAAGTCCACTGCTGTCCCTGGAGAGAGACGTCCATCTGGGTCCTTCCTGCAGCCCCATCTTCCTGCTCCCAGTGTCCTCTCCAACCCCACCCACTGGCCACCCAGCCTGTTACAGAATTCTGCCCCCACGACTACGTCCCGGCTCTCCAGTCGGCCCCTCTGCGCGCAGGGCCCCACCCTCCCCTCTGACTGGTCAGCGCGGTCTCCTAAGCTCCTCCCTCACCTGCTCCCTGCGCCCTGTGGTGTCTGGACTCCAGGGTGCTTGCCGAGCCCCCGGGGGATGTGAGGTTTCCCTGGCAGCTTCGCTGGTCTCAATGGAAACCTGTCTCTGGACCCGACCTACCAGCTTGTAGATGCGGCTTCTGTCCACTGCATCATCCAGGGTCCCCCTTGTGGCCTGCCCTTTGACCCTACCTGCCGTCATCTGAGGGCCCTCCCCTGGCCATCAGTCACCTCCCTTCCCGATGTGTGTGTGTGTGCATTGTGGGGTGGGGTGGGAACAGGCTCCAGCCAAACACTCAGACCCAGCTCTGCAGCGGGGCACATCCCTGGTGTCCTCGGGCCCCACTCCCAGGTCCACACCTTGAGCTGAGGGGGCCCGGGACCCCTTCACCTTGGCCAGCACACACTGGGTCCTTCCTCTATCCAGCCTCCCTGCATTCTGACTCTCAGGCACTCCTGAGGTCTCTGCCTGGCCCATGACACCGTCACAGTTTCCTAGAGCTGTCCTAGGTTCAGGAGACAGAGGACCGAGAGCAAGACGGAGGAGAGACAGAGGGGGCTCCTGCCGTCACTTCCGAGGAGGTGAAGCAGGAGGCAGTGGGCGTGTAACTCGGTCTGCCATCTGCAGCGCTTTCTTTTTTATCCCTGTGTTAATAAAGGGTGTGTGCAGAAGGAGATTCAAAGGGAGACAGACCATCCGGACTGACAGAGAAGGGCTGATGCTTCCGCCCTGAGGGGACCGAGGGGCAGTCCTGGTGGCCGGCGTGGAGGGCGCGGGGCCGGATCTCAGGGGTCAGAGTGGGGGCTTGGCCACCCGTGTGCCCAGCGCCAGCCCAGCCCCAGCCCACGCTGCTCCCCGCAGAACATTTGGTGGATGAAACGCTGTTCCCTGGGTCCTTGTCCAGCAGCACAGTGGGCTGACTGGAGCGGAGGCGTGCAGTCTCGCTACGGTCCGCATCCTCTGTCTTCCTCCTCACACGCAGCCCAGGATGGACAGCGCCTCTGATGCTGTCATGGGACACATGGCGATGTTTGCACCTGACCGCTGCTCAGGTGGCCTTTGGTGAACCCCAAGAGTCTCAGGTTCAGATGAACCCTGGGGCGGGCAGTTCTCACCCCGCTGCCCTGGGCCCAGCCTGGCCTGGGAGGCGGGGAGGGGCTGGGGATGGGAGCAGACCATGCCCACCCTGGCTCCAGGGAGGAGCAGCTTCTCCTCTGACTTTCCAGGCCCACCTGCCCAACTCCTCAGAAACAGCCTGGACTTTGGAGCCAAGCCTGTGTCCGCTGCTCCCTGGGTCCCCGGCTAGACCCTTGATCTGGGCAAGTCTGAGCCAACCTGGCTGAAGGAAGGCCCTTCTGCCTCTCCACTGAGCAGGGGCCTATGCGTCTGGGGCCTGGGGCCTGGCTCTAACCCTCGATGACCTGTCACGACTCACCTTGGTGTTGATGACGCTGATGGGCACACGTCTGCTCACCCCCGGGGGGCACCAGCTCCCAGGCCCCTCTGTCCATGTGAGGGCAGTGACCAGTCCCCGTTCCCCTCCCCTCACATGCCCCTCAGCCTCCCTGAGCAGGAGGAGGGTGGACGGGGGAAGCAGGTTCCCAGCGGGGGGACCCCTGTGAGATCTGCTTTATGAGCTGAAGGCTGTTTATTAGCCTGCAGTTAACTTTCCCTTTGAGGATTAAGCAGGAGTTTCTTCCCTTGGGTTGAGGGAGAGGCAGGGGTGTTAGTCAGCCATCCTGCTTCAAGCGCAAGGTCCATTTGTAACCCGTGCGCTGAGCCGGCCCTAGGGTCTGTTGGAGGCCATCCTGGGCTGTGTCTCTGCCCTGCCTCTTGCCAGCCTGGGCCTGCCTGTCTCCGTGTCCCCATCTGTAAATTGGCCTCACTGTACCTGTGCCTCAGGTGTGTGGGGGGTGCAAACAGCGGCCTCCCTGGAAGCCTCAGCCTGAGGGCTGCAGTGGCCCCTCCCGGGGTGCTCCTGGCCTCTCCCTCCTTGCTGGGGGGGTCCCTGCTGAACTCTCAGGCCAGGAGCTGGAGCAGGTGGAGGAGGCTGGTTGGGGGCTGTCCACCGCCATCCTGTAGTGATAACGTCTCACTAAACTGTGCATCCACCTGAGAGCCTTGTGGGACAAGGCAAAGAAAAGCCAGACCACGTGGAGAGCTGACAGATGGAAGGATGTCTGACGCTGTTATATGGAGAGTCATGCGTGGGTGTGGGTGTACCTGTAGACAGAGGGTAAGTACACGTGTGGGTGTACCTGTACACAGAGGGTATGTACACATTGTGGGTGTTTATAGACAGAGGGTAAGTACATGTGTGGCTGTATCTGTAGACAGAGGGTGTGTACACGTTGTGAGTGTGGGTGTATCTGCAGACAGAGGGTATGTACATGTTGTGGGTGTATCTATAGACAGAGGGTATGTACACATTGTGGGTGTTGGTGTATGTGTAGACAGAGGGTATGTAGACACTGTGGGTGAATCTGCAGACAGAGGGTATGACACATTATGGGTGTGGGTGTATCTGCAGACAGAGGGTATGTACACGTTGTGGGTGTGGGTGTATCTGCAGACAGAGGGTATGACACGTTGTGGGTGTGGGTGTATCTACAGACAGAGGGTATGACACGTTGTGGGTGTGGGTGTATCTGTAGACAGAGGGTAAGTACATGTTGTGGGTGTGGGTGTATCTCTAGACAGAGGGTATGTACACATTGTGGGTGTGGGTGAATCTGTAGACAGAGGGTATGTACATGTTGTGAGTGTGGTTGAATCTGTAGACAGAGGATATAACACATTGTGGGTGTGGGTGTATCTGCAGACAGAGGATATGTAGATGTTGTGGGTGTATCTGTAGACAGAGGGTATGACACATTATGGGTGTGGGTGTATCTCTAGACAGAGGGTATATGCACGTTGTGAGTGCGGGTGTATCTGTAGACAGAGGGTATGTGCACGTTGTGGGTGTGGGTGTATCTGCAGACAGAGGGTATGACAAGTTGTGGGTGTGGGTGTATCTACAGACAGAGGGTATGACACGTTGTGGGTGTGGGTGTATCTGTAGACAGAGGGTTAAGTACATGTTGTGGGTGTGGGTGTATCTGCAGACAGAGGGTATGTACACATTGTGGGTGTGGGTGTATCTGTAGACAGAGGGTGTGTACACATTGTGGGTGTGGGTGTATCTGCAGACAGAGGGTATGTACACGTTGTGGGTGTGGGTGTATCTGCAGACAGAGGATATGTAGATGTTGTGGGTGTATCTGTAGACAGAGGGTATGACACATTATGGGTGTGGGTGTATCTGTAGACAGAGGGTATGACACATTTGGGTGCGGGTGTATTTGTAGACAGAGGGTATGTACACGTTGTACATGCATCAGGTGTGAAGCGTTAGGGAGACTTCCCAGCAGAGCTGAGTTACAGAGCTCCTGAGCGGAAACAGTGGAAGTGGCCCCCGGCCCCATCACTGATGAGCGGGCGGCCACAGCATGGCAGATCCACACAGTGGACTGGTGTTCAGCCGTGGGAGGAGAGGGAGCACCGACAGGCCCATGGGGCAGGGGCCCCGAGAGCAGTGTGTCGTCATGGGGCGGGCTCTCCTCTCGCAGGACACGTCCACAGGAGAGCCCGAGGCAGGGAGCAGGCTGGTGGTTTGGGGGTGGGGGCAGGGACAGGAGTGATTGCTGACAGCAGGCTTCTTTCCTGCGGTGGCAGAATGTTCTGGGATTAGTTATTGGCGATGGTTGCAGAAAGCAGGGAATTGTATGCTTTAAGGGGGGTTTATGGGCTTCCCTGGAGGCTCAGATGATGAGGAATCTGCCTGCAGTGCAGGAAACCGGGGTTCGATCCCTGAGTCAGGAAGATCCCCTGGAGGAGGAAAGGGCAACCCACTCCAGTATTCTGGAGTTGTGGGTGTATCTGCAGACAGAGGGTATGACATGTTGTGGGTGTGGGTGTATCTATAGGTAGAGGGTATGTACACGCTGTGGATGTGGCTGTATGTATAGACAGAGGGTATGTGTACGTGGGTGTGGGTGTATCTGCATGGACAGAGGAGCCTGGCGGACTACAGTCCATAAAACGGGGGTTGTCATCTGCGACCTGTGCATGCCTAGACAGGGCAGCCTGGCGGGCTACAGTCCATAAAACGGGGGTTGTCATCTGCGACCTGTGCGTGCCTAGACAGGGCAGCCTGGCGGGCTACAGTCCATGAAACGGGGGTTGTCATCTGTGACCCGTGCGTGCCTGGACAGGGCAGCCTGGCGGGCTACAGTCCATGAAACGGGGGTTGTCGTCTGTGACCCGTGCGTGCCTGGACAGGGCAGCCTGGTGGGCTACGGACCATAAAACGGGGGTTGTCATCTGTGACCCGTGCAGGCCTGGACAGGGCAGCCTGGTGGGCTACGGACCATAAAACGGAGGTTGTCATCTGTGACCCGTGCGTGCCTGGACAGGGCAGCCTGGCGGGCTACAGTCCATGAAACGGGGGTTGTCGTCTGTGACTCGTGTGTGCCTGGACAGGGCAGCCTGGCGGGCTACAGTCCATGAAACGGGGGTTGTCCTCTGTGACCCGTGCGTGCCTGGACAGGGCAGCCTGGTGGGCTACGGACCATGAAACGGGGGTTGTCGTCTGTGACCCATGCGGGCCTGGAAGCAGGGCGTCGGGGTTCCTCAGCCGTTTCCTCATCCAGCTGTGAATCTCTAGATGTGTCACTGCATTTCTCAGTGGAAGACAAGACTCCCGGACCAGCCCCCACAGGCCGCCCGGAGCCCCGCCCGTGAGGTCCAGCCACGCAGCCTGCTCCTGCCCATCTCTCCGAGACCCCGTTCCGAGGCGCCGGGGCCTGGAAAGTGTCGATGCCCGGTTGCCAGCCACAGGGCCGCCAGCCGGGCTGTCTCCAACCTCAGTCCAGGGGGCCCCACACCACCACCCCCGTCCCCGAACCCTCTTCTGTGCCACCCCGGGATCCTGCCGCCTTCCCTGGAGTGCTGTGAGATGGCCACATCTCCCCCAGTCCAGCTGAGCCCCGGAGACAGTGCCCAGGCCAAGCGCACCTCTCCCCTGGGGTCACCCCACAACCTGAGCTCCTGCCCATCCTCGGCCCGGCCCCTGGGCGTGGGCAGGCCTGTGACCTGCGTTGGCCAAGAGGACACCAGCGGGCACGGCTTCAGAAGAGGCTGGAGGGCACTTGCCCCTCCGGCTGCCCCGGGCTGGCCGTGGAGGGAAGTGGGCATCTCTTTGAGGAAGGGGGCGCAGCCCCCCTCCCTAGCCTCTCAGCAGAGGGCCAGATGTGGGAGTGAGGCTCCTGCAGATTGTCCAATTCCACCAGAGAGCAGGAGAACCATCCCGGCAACCCACAGAACGGCGAGAAATGGTGCATTTGCTGAGTTAACCCACTGAGTGTCCTTGGGGTTGGGCAGACACGCATGCTCAGTCTCAGCTGAGTCTGACTCTCTGGGACCCCCTGGACTGTAGCCCGCCAGGCACCTCTCTGTCCATGGATTCTCCAGACAAGAATCCTGGAGTGGGTTGCCCTTTCTTCCTCCAGGGGACCTTCCTGACCCTGGGATTGAACCCGCGTCTCTTGCGTTTCCTGCGTTGGCAGGAGGGTTCTTTCCCACTGCCCCGCCCGGGAATCCTGCGTGTTGGGGATGGCTTGTTATGTGGCAAAAGCTCACTGATGCACCTCCGCCCGGGGGACTGTCCCCTGGGGCAGAGCCGCTGTCAGCCCATCCGTCACCGGCTCCCAGACCCTCGGGGCTTTGAGTAATTGGCGTCGCAGCGCGCGCCAATTAAAGCCTTGACTGGCTCCTGGAGTGAGGAGCCAAGAATCCGGCTTGGTGCGCCCGCTGTGGCTTCCCTCCTCTTGGAGGCAGCTGCCTCCCGGTCCCGTGGACACAGGGGAGGAGCTCCCGGACAAAGAGGGTTAGGATGAACCAGAGACTGATTTGAACATGTCAGGAAGGCCGGGGGCACAGAGCAGGGGCCGCAGGGGACGGGAACCCTGGTCTGGGCCGGGCCCGGAAAGAGACACAGTGGATGGGCAAAGACATGGGGTACAGGGTGGGCAAGGGGGGGCACAGCCAGCGTGAAGGCCCAGGGGCGGCCAGGAGGACCAGGAGGAGGTCATCGTGTCGGGGGACAGAAGGTGGGGGGCCTGGGGGAGGCCCGAGCTGAGTGACCTCCTCAGGCCCGAGGAGGCTCCGAAGGGCTCTGGATGGGCCTGGTCCACGGGTCCACGTCCCCCCACCTGGTCCCGCCTGGCTCAGGTACTGAAGGCTTTCTCTCAGCAGCCCTGCCCTGTGGTCCCCTCGCCTCTGCTCATAGCCCGCAGGGTCATTCTAAAGAGGCGTCTGGACTCCACCCCTCCACAGCGGCTGTGCCCCTGGGACAGGGTCGCAGGGACCCCCACTCGGCTGGCTGGCTGGCATCCAGCAGCGGTCACAGCACTGCCCACAGAGATCGATGCTGGCATGCAGCCCCTGTGTGTGTCTGCGTGAGGCCGTCTCTGATGGTCGTCTTCGTGTAGCCTGGGGCTCACAGGGAGAGACCTGAGGGTCTCTGGGGATCTAGATACTCCATGAGGAGGCGGATATGGAAAGCAGGCAGCGACCCCCACAGGCCCAGAGAGGCGGTGCCCCAAGGTTCCCCAGGCTGAGTGCTAGCCGGGGGCAGAGGAAGGAATCCCAGCCCCGCCCGGGTTCATGGGTGCCCGGCCAGGGGTCCCGCCCAGACCCCGGGCCAGGATCTGGATCCAGCCCAGCGTGGGAGTGGGCGGTGGGGGAGGGGGGGAGCGGCAGGGCGGGGACAGCGGGCCTGGGTCCCTCGTCCTTGGCCAGGCCGTGAGGGCATGCCCCCAGCACGGGGTCGGTCATTTCCTGCGGGGGAGGGGGCACTCGGGGACCCAGAGCGGCAGACGGGGTTCAGGATCCTCGGGTCCTGGGTCGTCCCCTCTGATCTGCCCTTGCTGCCCGGGGCCTCAGTGTCAGCCTGCGCTCCGGGTTAGCTTCCCGTCAAGACCCCGTCACTGCCCTGCTAGGGGCAGCAGGGGGGCCGAGCAGCCCAGCCCCCTCTGCCCGGCCCCCCAGGCCTGGCCAGGTCTCCCTGGGGCCTGACCGGCCACACCTCCACGGCTGAGGATTAGTGGGTGAGGCCAACGAGACAGCAAGCGACTGACCGCTCCTGCGGGCTGGGGGCAGGGCCAGGGCAAGACGTAAGGGCCCCCAGCCCCGCACGGAGGTGCTCAGGAGGAAAGAGTGGACTCGAGACCCAGAGGCTGTGGGGCGGTGGCCGCTGTGACAGCCAGGAGCCGGCAGGGACCAGGGTCAGGGAGGGCCAGGCCCCCGGTGGGCAGAGCTGAAGGGTGGGGGAGGCAGGCCTCTGTCCTTGGGAACAGGCCGCCAGGGTGCAGGGGCAACGCCTGGAGGGTGTCCTGGGGGAGGGGCACCTGGAGGTTACCTAGAGGGGGTACATGAGGGGGTACCTGGAGGATACCCGGGGGGGGGAGCTCTCTGGCTGCCCAACCGCCTTCCTCCCCTCCCTCGCAGAGGTCTCTGGTCAGCACCAGAGACCACGTCCGGGGCCGTCACCCCTCCCCCACCACGGTCTGGGGGCGGCACCCCTCCCCCGCGATGGTCTGGGGGCGGCACCCCTCCCCCACCACGGTCTGGGGCCGTCACCCCGCCCCCGCCGTGGTCTGGGGAGGCCCCCTCTGGCTGCGCGGATCGTGCTGGGGGCGCAGAGGCTGATCCCCAGGGCCGCCGCGGACGCAGCTGCTCCAAAACCACCGGCTCAGCGGTTTCTGCGCAGACACCTCGCCTCGAGGATTTGCATCCGAGGCCCCGTTTAATCCGCGGGCACTGGAGGCGCCCGGTCCATTCATTCCGGGTCGGGGGAGCAGCCGGCTCTGGAAACCCCGCGCGGGGCCGCGCGCTGGGGCGGGGCGGGGGGAGCGTCCCCAGTCGCGCCTTCTCGAAGCCCAGCACTTTCTCTTCTGTTGTGTGCATCGATCCTGGCCCTTTGCCCAGAGGAGGGGATTATTGCGTCCATTTCATGAGGTTAAGTCCCGGGTCAGGGTCTGCGCTAGGAAGCCCCGGGGCTGAGTCCTCTGCGCCCTCACCGCCCCCCACAAGCAGCTCGGGCGGAACAGCCGGGTCGGCCAGCCACGCGCACCAGGGCTGCAGAGAGCCAGCCCTCGAGGGTGCCCGGAGGTGCTGAGACCTCCCAAGGTGGGAAATACCCTCCCCCCCCTGGGGGCGGGGGGCGGGTCTGTGATTTCTTCAAGATCAGACCCTCTGAGCGCCCCTGGGCCTGACTCCGCTGAATGCTGCTGGGGTCCTCGCACCCCTCGCACCCCTACCCCCAAGAGGTCTCCTGCCTCGCCCCCACCCCTCCCCGCCCCGGGGCTAGTCCTGAGAGGGCCCCTGGGGCGGGGGGTTGGGGGGGGTGTGGGGGGGTGTGGGGGGGTGTTACCAGCAAAGACGCTGCAGCCTCGGCCCAGCCCTGACCCACAGGCGGCTCTCCATCCCCAAGGCCTCTGCAGAGAGGATGCCCACCAGCACACGAAAGAGACACCCCCACCCCCACCCCCACACCTGCTTCTGCACCGCGAGAAGGCAGCCTCAGCTGCCGGCCACTCGCACCCCATGAAGGATGGTAAAATGATGGCTGTTATCCTCGGACATGAACTGGGGGCGAGGGGCAGGCGTGTGGTCATACAGAGCACCACCATGGACAGACAGACCTGAGGACAACATGATGTGGAGTCGACGGGCACGCCCGAGGCTGTGGGGGTGTCGTGGGCAGGACCTGGGTCCCCCCAGCCTGATGGTGTCGGGAGGCAGGCTGCTGGGACCATCCATCAGGGGCCAGAGTGTTGCCCTGGCCAGCGGGCGATGCCCGGGGAGAGGAGACCCTGGCTCGCGCCCCCACCCCTGTGAGGATGGGTGCTCCCAGCCTCCAGGCCCGTCAGAAGCACACACCCGCCCTGCAAGCCTCCCAGCCTGCGGCATTTCTGTGACATCAGGGGTGGCTCAGGGCTCAGAAGCATAGGAAAGACAGCTGGGGGTGCCTGGATCCAGCCATGCCTGACGTTTGCTCTGCACTTCTCAGCTTTATGAACCAGTCAGTTCTTTTTCCTCGCTAAAGCCAGTCTGTGTGAGCTTCTACTAAGTGCAAACAAAAAAAAAAAAAAAAAAAAGGGAAAGAGCAATTACACCTGTAATGAGATGGAAAATCTTTTCATCCCAGAATTCCTCTTGGGGACAGCGCTGTGTCTGTTTGGAAGAAATATTTTTAAAAGCCTTGATGCCTGAAGGGAAGAGTCCAGGGGACCTGGGTGTGGGAAGACAGGGGGAGAGAGGCTGGTGAGCACCCTCCGGGGTGGTCTAACCCCACCTTCCCCACCGGGGCGCGACCCCGTGAGAGGCTCACGGGAGGTGGCACCTGGTGGGGGGCGCCCTCCGCCAGACGCCCCCAGCCCAGGCCTGGGTGTGACTGGGTGATGGGGCCTCCCCTGGGTCTCCCACGTCTGGCCTGGTGCTTGTGGCCCGGCTCAGCAGGTGTGGACAGGCCGGCTGCTGGGGGTGGGGGGTCCGGGGAGCCACCCTCCAGCGCTGGCGCTGACCCCTCCATCCCTGCGATGGCGGGAGGACCAGGCGGGTGTGCACGCAGGCCTGCCCTGAGCACGCGATCATTCCCAGACGGCCCTGCCCGGCAGGTCCGCCATCACTCGATCCCTGTAGGAAATCCCTGGTGGCTCAGAGGTTAAAGTGTCTGCCCGCAATGCGGGAGACCTGGGTTAGATCCCTGAGTCAGGAAGATCCCCATGGCAACCCACTCCAGTATTCTTGCCTGGAGAATCCCATGGACGGAGGAGGCTGGTGGGCTACAGTCCACAGGGTCGTAAAGAGGTGGACACAACTGAGCGACTTCACTTTCACTTTAGACAGTGAAAGGGGTCAGAACCCCGACAGGTGAGGGTGTGGATTAGGGCTAGGGGTTGGGGTTGGGGTTGGGGGTTAGGGGTTAGGGTTAGGCCAACTCTAGTGACTTTCCAGGCAGAGCCAGGAGGCGTTGGCCTGAGTCCGGCGCCTCTGAAAGGTCTGGGCTTGCCCCCTCATGAGCACCTGTCCCCTGGACACCCCCACCAGGTCCACCCTCGCTGCCTGGGTGGCAGAAGGGCCTGGATGGCCGCGCCCTGGTCTGCAGGGCCCGGCTGGGCACCCCCACCAGTGGGCAAGGCTGCAGGAGCTCCGATGGGACCCCTCCCCTGCCTGGGGCCGGCAGGAGCCCACCTCTAGGGCCATCCCTCTGCCCACGTGCTGCTGCCCCCACCCCCAGAGCCCGCGCAGTCCAGGGTCAGGAGGAAGAAGGCGGCAGGGCGCTGGCCAGCCCCCCATCCGCACATTGGTGGCTGAGTTGCCGTGGAAGGGGGGAGCCCGTCTCTGGAAGTGAGGGGCTCAGAGGGTCCAGGGGGAGCCCCAGAGTCCCCTCGATGTCGGCGGTGGTTTGCCACAAGTGAGGGCCTGCGTGACAGGCTCGGGCTGGCCTCGCGCACGCCCGTCATTCGTTGAATGCTGTCGACCCCCCATGAGGTGCGACTTTATCCCGTTTACAGATGAGGAAACGAGGCACGAGGGAGAGAAATCACTTCCCAGGTCACACGGGTCGGGGTCATGATTCTTCCCCAGTTATCTGACGGACATCACTGCTTGACAGGTGCACACACGGCGGTTTGATTTGGACGCAGGGATGTGGTCCCCGAGCAGGTTCAGTTAGCATCCACCATCTCGTGAACAATAAAGAGAAGGCAAGCAGACTCCACACGGTGAGAACTCAGCACCGGCTCTCAACACCCTTCCTGGAGGTCCCAGTGTGGGGCCTGTCTGCGGTCAGCGTGCGGCCCATCGCCTCCCGGGCCCCTGTATCTCGTGACTGGGAGTCTGTACCTCTGACCACCTTCCTCCAGTGCCCCCCACCCAGGGCTGACCGTGCTGAGCTCCCGGCTTGTTCGTGGCTGAGGGATGGCCCTTTGTGTGTGTGTGTGTGTGTGTGTGTGTGTGTGTGTGTGTGTGTGTGTGTGCGCACACGTGTCCGTGTGAGTGTGTCTACACAGCCCCTATCTGCTCGACCCCCGCTGGACACTCAGGCTGTTTCCACGTCTGGGGGCCAGGACTGCAGCCCGTGTGGGAGGGATTGTGGAGCCAGAGACCCAGCCCTGGGGCAGGGGCGCGGGCAGGTGCAGACAGACGCAGGGGGAGCGGGCTGGGCTGTGCGGGGAGCGGAGACTGAGGTGTGAGCCAAGCGTATGACCAGGTGGCTGGGGCTGGGGGTCCAGAGGCGTGGGGGTGCAGAGAGCGGGCCGCCGACCTCTGACCACGGCGCCCCCGTGGGGCAAGGCCAACAGGCTGGGGCCAACAGGATGAGTGAAATCTGCTGACTTGGACCCCAAAATGCAATGGTGTAGGCAAAGGGTGGGGAAGCCCCAGCCTGGACAAACTCCTATGAGAAAGCTCAGGGGCTTTAACCAGCCACAAGCAGACCATGGACCCAGGCTTGAGACAGAGGTGCCTGGTGTCTTAAGTCGTATACGGGAATCAGAGGGAACAGAGAGGAAGCAGTAGATACAGGCCTGGGGTCGCACCACAAGAAGCGCGGGGACCGGAAAGGGGGAGGTGACAGAGACGGGCGGGCTGCGTCTGGACTTCAGGTGACAACTTTTGGCCCCAGGACCTTGGGTCAGCGCCCCCCTCCCCTGCTCTGGCCGTGTGTCCAGGGGGTCTGGTAGGGGCCTTCCTTGCCCCTTCCCCTTGGGCACGGGGACGTCGGAGGGTAGGGAGGGGCTGAGAGGAGAGCTGGCCCGGAGCCAGGAAACTTGTTCCCGCAGCATCAGCCGTGTAATTGGGCTAATTCTGCCGTGTTTGTGTTCTGGGCCTCTGTTTCCCTTTGTCTGTATAACTCCTGATTGGAACGCTTGCTGTTGCCTTTGTCTGGTCCTAAACCAATCCTCCGTGATGACGAACATGAATGTGTTTCTGATGGATGTTTTCCAGGGCCCTTTGTTGCCTCAATTAAGGGATAATGAACAAGAATTGTTTCTATTTGTAAAACAGCCCAGCCATTTCCCGCTTCCCAATTGGTGGGACAATGTGTCTTAATTAAGCTCAAAGACTTGTCACTTCATCTACCGTCAAGATCCCCAGGGAAGCACGGAGGAGGCTGAGGGCAGGGAAGTCCAGTGAACAGCTCCCGCGAGGCCGGGGCCGCAGGACGAGCAGGGGCGTCAGCTCGCCACTCCCAGTGCCCAGAGGAGCAGGGAGGGCGGCCGTCTGGGACTGGAACCTGGCCTTGCGCGGCGGGGCAGGACACTCCCCTTCGCTGTCCCTGGGGACAGCTGTCTGGGTCCCGGCACCCCGCTCCCCTGCCCTGTTTCGTATCCAAGCAGAGGAGCAGGGCTCCCCAGACCCGCAGGTCCCCAGACCGCCAGGCTCCAGGAAGACAGGCACGTGCAGCTGTCCAGGGCTCCTGGCTCTTCAAGACCCCGCCAGGGGCAGTGCATGAGGCCGTAGCAGGTCTTTTGGCTTTTGGTGGGTCCCCTCCACCGCGGGGTTGCCCTGGCTGCAGGGGGGGGGCTGGCACTAGTCAGGTGTGTAGTGATGGCTGGCGACCTGTCTCCATGGCTAACACAGATCCCGAGAGGCTCCTTTCCGAGATAGTTCACACTGTAATCCCAACGTTGAGCTGGTCTTTGGTGGGGGTCTTCCCTTGTGGCCCAGCTGGTAAGGAATCCGCCTGCAAAGTGGGAGACCTGGGTTCGATCCCTGGGTTGGGAAGATCCCCTGGAGAAGGGAAAGTCTACCCACTCCAGTATTCTGGCCTGGAGAATTCCATGGACTATACAGTCGCAAAGAGTCGGACACGACTGAGCGACTTTCAGTTTTTCACTTTCTCCTCGAATCCTCCCAGAGCCCCGGGAGGTGGTTGTTACGGTAACACTCTCATTCCCACTTTTAAAAGCATCTCCTTTCGTTCATCGTGTGACTGCGCCGGGTCTCCGTCACCGCGGGCGGGGTCCTGAGCTGCTCCGAGCAGACTCTTGGTTGTGGCCCGTGGGCTCTAGTTCCCTGACCAGGGGTGGAACTCAGGCCCGTGCGTTGGGAGCGTGGCGTCCTACCCACTGGACTCCAGGGAAGCTACTTGTTCCCACTCTAAAGATGCATCGCTACAGTTCAGGGGAGCCTGCCAGGGTCGTCCAGAGGTGGTGAAGGTGGGATCCTAACCCGGAGGCGCGGTCTCCAACGCAGCCCCAGCGGGTGGACCTGCCCCCTCCGTACCATTCTCATGGTTAGGCTCCCAGGGTCGTTTTTTTTTTTTTTCTTAATTTGGTTGACTAAAAAGATGCACAATGTGAGAGTTGTGAGTTAAGTTTTACATGGGACAAAATGAGGACTGCAGCCCGGGAGATAGCACCTCAGTTAGCTCTGAAAGACCACTCCGAAGAGGCAGAGGGGAAGGGTCAACTTAAAAGACTTCTGTGAGGGGGGAGTTCAGTGCAATCAGATGCGTACTTTACGGGAGGTTTTCTGCAAGTCACGAGGAGCTGATGTCAGCAGGAAGGGGTCCAGCACTGTTCTAGATATTTTGTTGTTCAGTCGCTCAGTCGTGTCCGACTCTTTGCGACCCCATGAACCGCAGCACGCCAGGCCTCCCTGTCCATCACCATCTCCCGGAGTTTACCCAAAAACTCATGTCCATCGAGTCGGTGATGCCATCCAACCGTCTCATCCTCTGTCGTCCCCTTCTCCTCCTGCCTTCAGTCTTTCCCAGCATCAGGGTCTTTTCCAATGAGTCAGCTCTTCGCATCAGGTGGGCAAAGTATTGGAGTTTCAGCTTCAGCATCAGTCCTTCCAGTGAATATTCAGAGTTGATTTCCTTTAGGATGGACTGGTTGGATCTCCTTGCAGTCCAAGGGACTCTCAAGAGTCTTCTCCAGCACTGCAGAGATGCGAAGATTGGGATCATAAAATCTGCTCCTGAAAATATCTAACTATCTGAAGACCTATTCCACCAGTTTCCCTGGAGCCCAGAGTACGTCACTGTCCACTCTGAACCCCCTCGGGGCAAGTCCAAGGTCAGCAGTAGGACAGGGCTCAGTCTCCACGGAGGCAGGTGGAAATGCCCTCGGCAAGCCCCAGTTTGTCGCTGGCAGTTGGAACGTGGTTCATTTTCCATGTTCTGTTAGTTCCAGGTGTGGAGCAAAGCGAGTCAGGTATACGTGTGCTCATGTCCGCTGTGTGGATTCTTCTCCCGTGTAGGCCGTTGCAGAGCGCTGAGTAGAGTCCCCTGTTCTTTATCTTTTTTGCACTTAGGAGCCTGTATCTGTTCATCCCAAACGCCCAGTGTATCCCTGTCTCTGGCTTTCGCCCTTGGTAAGGCAAGTTTGTTTTCTATGTCTGTGAGTGTTTCCATTTTGTAAATAAGTTCATTTGTGTCATATTTCCGTTTCCACATGTAAGTGATATCATACGTCTTCCTGACTTACTTCGCTTAGTCTGATCGTCTCTAGTTGCTTCCATATCGCTGCACGTGGCGCTATTCCACTGTTACTATGACGAGTAGAGTTGCACTGTGTATGTGTAACGCCTTCTTTACCCATTCATCTGGACACTCAGGCTGCTTCCGTGTCTTGGCTGTTGTGAATCGTGCTGCAACGGACCCCGGGTACATGTGTCTTTTTGTTAGAGTTCTCCAGATACACGCCCAGGAGTGGAGTTGCTGAGTCACATGGCAGCTCTGTTTTTTATTTTTTTGAGAGACCTCCATGCTGTTCTCCGTGTGGCTGCCCCAATTTACGTTCCAACAGCAGGGTAGGAGAGTTCCCCTTTCTCCATATCCTCCCCAGCATTTGTTTTTGTGGACGTTTTGATGGTGGCTATTCTGACCAGCGTGAGGTGGTTCCTCTTGCAGCTTTGATCTGCATTTCTGCACTAACTGATCATGATGCTTATTTACTTGGCTGCCTGGGTCTTTGTGGTGGCACACGGATTCTCTAGTTGCCACAGGTGGAGTCTGGTTCCCCGACCAGGGATCGAGCCCGGCCCCGCGTGCTGGGAGCGTGATGTCTCAGCCACTGCACCACCAGGGAAGTGCCCCCCGTCTCTGACAGTTAGCGTGTGGCGGGCCTGCTCACGTGCCTGCTGATGGACAGGGGCCCCCGGCTTGTCTCCTAGCCTCCTCTGTCCGGGCCCCACTGCCCCTGGAGGCAAGGGATCCCGGCCTTGGTCTCACGTGTCTGTCTTCCCAAAGATGCAGGTGGTTCACGGGGTCCCTGCCCCAGCCCCACACCCACGACGTCTGGGACCAAACCAGCGTCACCTGCAGCCCTTGCAGAGCAAAACCCAGCCAGGGAGGGCCCAGCGGGTGGCAGGCGCCACTCAGCACCCTGGAGAGGGCAGGGCTGGCCTGCCTGCCGTGGACAGAGGCGCATGGGGCCCCCTGAGGGAGGTGCCCCCCCCAAAGGGGAATCAGAAACTGTTACAGAATAGGAAAAAAGCACAGGCCTGGCCTGAACCCAGGAGGAAGTCGTCGGGGAAGCAGGCTGCCTGGGCCCTCCCCTCACTGCACCCCCACGGCGCCCACGAGAACCTCTCTGGTGCCTTCACACGGCCGAAGTGTGCGCGCTTCTTCAGAAAGACCCCAGCGACCAGTCTGGTTTGAAGGCAGCTCGGCACCGGCGGGAAGCCCGAGGCCTGAGCCTCAGTGTTCGCCTCCGTAAATGGACAGAGAGTGCCCTTTGCCCTCCCTTCCAGAGAGCTCCGAGTGGGCGAGACGAGAAGGAAGAGCTCCGTAAAGGCTAATCCGGGATGACGGCAGCAGGCAGTCTCGGGGACTGTCAGTGACGCAGCCTCGGAGGCACAGGCGGAGAAGGGCGTCCACCTCTGCTCATTCGCCCCAAGTCGGGGCTGATTTTACAATGCACCGACCGCCTCTCAAGGCTGCCAGAGCGTCAAGGCCACGGAGAGGCTGAGAGACGGTCCAGCCCAGGGGCCCGGGGAGCCATGAGGGGTGGGGTCCAGGGTTCACGTGCTCCTGTCGGGGCAGGGACGGGGCCTGCCCCCCACCAGGCAGCTCTATGGCGCGTGGGGGGTGTTCTGACCCCACGGCCACCTCCCGGGGCCAGGCGTGTTAGGAAGATGGGCAGGGAGGGTGACCGAGGCGTCAGGCCACCACCTCAGCCTCGACTGTCTCCAGTGGGGACTGCAGCCTCCCTCGGGAGCTCCGCAGGCTCTCTGTCCTGCTCGGGGTCTGTACGGCTTGTCTTTGGGAACAGGGCTCACGACTAAAGAACCATCTCCCAGGTGCTGCTTGAGAATGGGAAAACGTCTCTGCTACAGCCGACACCGGCTTTGGACCTGGGAAGGGGGTGTGAGCGTGGATCCCCTGTCCAGGGATGTCACCTTCCCCCAGTTTTCCACGTCCACCTGTGGAGACTGAGGCTTGGCTTTGAACCCAGTCCGTCCTTCCTGAGTCCTGAGGTCTCTCCTCCAAAGCGCAGGGCCGTCACCCTCAGGACACCGCACCCGGAAGTGTCCTCTGCACTCTCCCTGGGACTTCCCCTCCGCACTGAAGCAAAGCAACCCTCAGATCAGGAAAGCCCAGGCCCAGACTGACTCATGCAGCAGACTTTTAACTGGCGTCTGCTGTGTTTCAGACACCGTTTCAGGCACGGGGCCTGTGGCACTGAGAAGAAAAACTGCCTGCAAGTGGTAGCTCTTGGCTGCAAGGAACAGAATCCCAGCTCGTGAAGGCGTAAACAATAAGGGTACTTACTTTCCTAGTTTCCTGCATAACAGGAGTTCTGGTGGTAGGGAGGGTCCAGGACTTGTTAATTCAGTGAACCAGTGATAGAAAGGACCCTGGTTCTTTCCATCTCTCCACTCTTCCGTCATCAGTAGGGTAGGTACATGTGCTCCTCAGACAAGCTCTCCTCGTGGTCACAAAATGACTGCCAGAGTTCCAGACATCACAGCCAGTTACTGAAATGTTCAGAAGAAAACAGGAGTGTCCTCCTGCTGAGTCCTTTTAAGAACAGTAACACACCCATGCACGACTAAAATCTTCCTCAACCTGAAAAAGGGAATCTGTGAAAAACCTCCAGCCAACATCATAGAGAATGGTAAACGACCGAATGCTTTCATCCTGGATCAACAACAGAGCAAGGGTGTCCACTCTCACTGGTTTTATTCAGCATTCTCTTGGAGCTCCTAGCCAGTGCAGTAAAGCAAGAAACAGAAATAAACGGCATACAGGTTGGAAAAAAATGCAGTTGACAGAATTGTCACTGTGGAAAACCCTAAAGAATCTAAAAGGTGCTGCTAGAACTGATGACAGAGCTTCACAACTTTGTAGACACAAAACCAGTATACAAATATCATACTTTTATATGCTAGAAATGAACAATTCAAAATTGACAGCAAAAGTACCGTTTACAGTAGCTTCAAAAGTTATAAAATGCTTAATTACATATAAATCTTACCATCTGATGCAAAGAGCTGACTCACTGGAGAAGACCCTGACGCTGGGAAAGATTGAGGGCAAAAGGAGAAGGGGGCAACAGAGGACGAGATGGTTGGATGGCATCACTGACTCAATGGACATGAATGTGAACAAGCTCCGGGGGGTGGGGAAGGACAGGGAAGCCTGGTGTGCTGCACTCCATGGGGTCGCAGAGAGTCAGACACGACTGAGCAACTCAACAACAACAACAAATCTTACAAAATATGTTCAAAATCTGCATGCAAAAAACTAAAACTGTTGAAAGAAGTCAAAGCCTGAAACAATGGAAAGGCATGTACTCCTGGGTGGAAAGATTCAGTGTTGTTAAAATGTCCGTTCTGCCTTAACTGAGGTATACACAAAAGGCAGCTCCAGCCACAGTCCCGGCGGGGTTTCTGTTCAGCCCCACATCTGGTTCTAGAATTGATATGGGAAGGCAAAGAAACTACAATAGTTAAAACAATTTTTAACAAGAATGGAGTTGGAAGACTCATGCTACTTGACTTCAAGACTTGTTATAAGAAAAGGAGGGGGGTTGCTTTAGGGGAAAAAAAGACTTATTATAAGGTTACCATCATCTTGAAGTCTGGTGCTGGAGAAAGGACAGACACACAGATCAATGGATCAGAAGAGAGAGTCTGGAAATAGGCCCACACGTTTATAGTCAATTGATTTTTAACAAAGGCGCAAAGACAATTCTACGGAGAAAGGACAGTCCTCTCTGCAAATGGGGCTGGCACAGTTACACATCACACGCAAAAACAAGGCAAGGAAGCGCTGAAAACAGCTTCAATCCGTATCCTGAACCATATGAACAAAAGAACTCAAAACGGAACACAGGGCTAAGTGCAAACCTAAAACAATGACATTTCTGAAAGAAAGCCTCGAAATCTCCACGACCTTCAGTTAGGCAGAGCCTCTTTAGGTTCAATGCCAAAAATCAGTTTGTGTCATAAAAGAATGGATTTGATCAGCATTAAGAACGTCCACTCTTCAGACTCACAGGCTTAGAAAACAAACTTACGGCTGTGGGGGAAAGGATGGTTAGGGAGTTTGGGATGGACATGTACGCCCGGCTATATTCCCAGTGGATCAACATCAAGGGCCCACCGTACAACACAGGGAACTCTGCCCATGTCACGTGGCAGCCTGGATGGGAGGGGCGTTTGGGGGAGAACAGATACGTGTATGCGTATGGCTGAGTCCCTTCGCTGTTCATCTGAAACTACCACACTGTTCTTAATTGGCTATACCCTGATACAAAATAAAAAGCTTAAAATTTGAGAGGGTGCAAACACTGAAGTAAATCCTGTCTCCAATAAGAGCCTGTGTCCAGAATATGTAAAGAACTCTTGAAACTCAATAACAAGAAAAATAACAATCCGCTTTTAAAAAATGGCCACAGGACTCGAACAGACACTCCATCAAGAAAGATGGCAAGCAACCCCTGAAAAGAGGCTCAGGATCCTTTGTCTTTAAGGAAACGCAAGTTAAAGCCTCAGTGAGATAACGTGCCATGGCCCTTAGAGAGGCGGGAGCTTAACAGAACAAAACACGTAGCATCTAGGATTGTGAGGGCTGGGGCCCTCGGGAAAAGAGTTCGCGGCTTCTCAGGAGTTAGACGCACGGCTCTGTACGTGACCCCACACCCCCTGCTAGATGGTGCAAGGAGACCCACAGGAATATCATGGAAGTTTCATACCTACCCACCAAGCCCTGACACAGCCCAGACACCCTGCAACCGCAAAGTGAATGGGCAGCGTCCAAGGCGCTGTCCAGGGGCGCTCTGCCTGGCAGCCCAAGGCGCTCCTGACAGGTGGGTGCCAGGGCCAGGCTGAACCTCAGACTCCAGGGAGCAGGCTGCACGTGGAGTGGCCAGGAGGAGTGGCGGGGTGGGGTGGGTGGGCAGGGGGCCCCCTGGCGAGGGCACAGGAGGCCACGATTGTACGGCTGATGGTAGTGGTGGATCCATGGCTGATGCCCTCATCAAAACTCAGCAACTGTCCCCCAGAAAGGGTGATTTTTCTCTGTGGAAGTTACACCTCAATAAAAGACAGGGAGGAGCCACGAACGATGCCTTCTCCCTCCCTGGAAGCAGCCTCGCGTCTCCCTGATTGGGGCTAGTCTCCTGCAGCTTCTGAAGCATCCACAGCAAGAGCCGTCGGGTCGTGGGGACTGGTTTAGACCCCTCGGCGCCCCCAGGACTGATTGAGGTGGAGGGCAGACGCTCGGCTGAGCCAGCCTTGTTCGGAGGGAAGGAGGGAAGAGAGGGTTGGTCACGCTTGCTGCCTGTGGGCAGGAGAGAAGCCTTCAGGAAGGAGACAGAAAGGTGTGGCCAGGAGGGCAGAGCCCGGCTCTGAGCGCCGGGGTGGGGGGCGGGGGCAGCACTGGGAGAGCTGGGGGCGAGGGCGGCACACAGCAGGGCGCAGGGCCCGGGGCGGCTCCCCGGACGCAGCCAGAGGGGCAGGAGAGCAGAGCGGCTTCGCACCCAGGGCCTCTGCGTGCACAGATGACATGACCCTGGTCGTATTTGCAGAGGATGACAGCTGTGTGCAAAAGGGGCTGGAGGGGGACAAAATGAAACTTGTGGTGACCTGAGTCTCCTGGGTGGAAGACAACATGGAAAGAAAGATGCTGGGGACCGCAGGCTGGTCACGGTCTGGGGGGGCTGACTGGGCGTGGGCGAGGCCTGGAGGAAAGGAGGCGTCCAGACCGCGATCCTGGGGTGGAGGGCTGTCCACATAGTGATCTCTGATGGGCGAGACCAGGGCTGCACGCCAGGAGCTCTGCTGGGTGGGCGGGGGTGGTGGGGACGCTGAGATGCCACGGCCGTGTCCATCTATAAGATCGGAACCCACACTAGCTGCGGGCAGACGGTCAAAGTCCTCTCTCCACAGCGCGTCTGTGTGAACCAGCAGCCTCAGTTGTTGGTCCGGTCTCCAACGCGCCTGCCTCAGGCCAGCGGCTTTGAGACCCTCACGTGAGGGACCCTGGCAGCCTCCCGTAAGGCCCTCAGCTTCCTTCCATGGATGCAGAAACAGGTTCAGAGCGGTTCATCGTCCGCCCAAAGCCCCCCAGCAGGTGGAGTGACACCTGCCTCAGAAGGGAGCCCGGGGCTCTGAACGTGAAGTCTCAGCCCTTCCTTGCCCCTCGTTTCCCAGGTGAAAGGGCGATGTTTTCAGTCTGTAAAGGAGGCCATGTGGGTGACACAGCCCCCAGCCCCTCTCCAGATATCCAGAGGAGTGGGGGGGTGCTGCATCCTGCCAGGAGGGAGGCAGCCACCAGCCTCACCTCTGCAGCCAGTCCAGGGTCTGCAGGCGGCACATTAGCCAGGCGGTTCCCCAGGGGAACTTAGCCGGCCCCTCTGCTGCATTGAGCATAGATGAATATTTTTGAGAGAGGAGGGAAGAGAAAGCATTTTGCAACAAAGCCGGAGCGCAGCCCTGCGCCCCCGCCCTGCAGATGTGGATGGAATGAGTCTGCACCTGGAATAATTGGAGGGCCACGGTCCTCCGGGGCTGGGAGCGGGCCCAGCCATGCGGATAAATGCCCTGCACTCCGGAGGAGCTGACAGTTGTCAAGAGGCTGATCCCTACCGGGGTGAGGGCGGGGAGCGCCCAGGCCTGGGTTTGAAGGATGGGTAGAGAATAAAGACTCCCCCGGTCCGAGGGGGCCGCCTGCGCAGGCCGCCCTGCAGTCTAGACAGAGGAAACACCCCGTGCAAATGGGCCACAGGCCAGCTTGCCGCCAGGGCGGTCTGATGCCCACACCCGACTCCCAGCTCCGTGGAAACCGTGACACTCTGGGACTCCTCGGTGAACGGCCCAGGAGCCCAGGTTGACGATCAGGTCGCCCTGCAAACCTGTGCCCACCCCCTTGACCCGCGGGGAGCCGCCCTCCACCGAACCGCCTGCCCCACGCCGCCCGACACTTCCAGGCCTCACCGCCTGTCACACGGAAGACCTCTCACAGCCCACAGCGTCGCCCCAGGGTGGCCCATGGTGGGGCGCGGGGGACAGACCTGGCCTCCAGCAGTGTGGTTGTCGATAGGGCTGAGATGCTTCATGGCTGGCAGGCAGACGGGCGCTGCCCTGAGCCCTGAAGCCAGGGCCCCGGCCGCTCCTGGAGGCCTGTGCCCAGAGGCCCTTCCTGTCGGCCAATCCTGCTTCGAGTCACACAAAGAGTCAGACTTCTCCCTGGAACAGGGGTCAGACCCCCGCACGGTCTCCACCAGCCCTCAACCCCCAACAGTGGACTGGCCAGTCAGGGTGGGAGGGACTGTGGACCCTGTGCCCCCAAAACCCCTTTCTCCCACCGCCCAGCCAGGCCGCCCCCCGGCTCCCGCCTGCACTGGTCTCCCGCCCCGACTCAGACGGACGGGAACTGCCCCAAACCCGCCGTCCGCTGCCCTCCTTGTTCTCACTTCAGTTCAGTGCGGTCGCTCAGTCGTGTCCGAGTCTGCGGCCCCATGGACCGCAGCACGCCAGGCCTCCCTGTCCATCACCAACCCCCGGAGCTTGCTCAGACTCATGTCCACTGAGTCAGTGATGCCATCCAGCCATCTCGTCCTCCGTCGGCTCCTTCTCCTCCCGCCTTCCATCTTTCCCAGCATCAGGGAGGCCCCTCCTCGTCTGATCCCCTGAGACTAGCTGGGGGCGTGCAGGGCAGCCTGAGCCCTGGGTCCTGCCCAGGACGGTGGTGGGGGGGCGTTGAGAAGGGGAAGGGGAACGGCAGACCTAGAGCCTGAAGAGAGAGGGGCAGGACCAGAGCAGACAGGAGTGCTGGGCGTCAGGCCGGCCCGAAAGGCCGCTGAGGGCACGTCCCAGTCCCGCTGCCAAGGCCTGCGGCTGCCCGGACTCGGAGCCCCGCCCCCGGTGCCGGCCCTGCACTTTGAGCCCCGCCCCCGAGGCCGGCCCTGCACTTTGAGCCCCGCCCCCGGTGCCGGCCCTGCACTTTGAGCCCCGCCCCCGAGGCCGGCCCTGCACTTTGAGCCCCGCCCCCGAGGCCGGCCCTGCACTTTGAGCCCCGCCCCCGAGGCCGGCCCTGCACTTTGAGCCCCGCCCCCGGTGCCGGACCCGGACTCGGAGCCCCGCCCCCGGTGCCGGCCCTGCACTTTGAGCCCCGCCCCCGAGGCCGGCCCTGCACTTTGAGACCCGCCCCCGAGGCCGGCCCTGCACTTTGAGCCCCGCCCCCGGTGCCGGACCCGGACTCGGAGCCCCGCCCCCGGTGCCGGCCCTGCACTTTGAGCCCCGCCCCCGAGGCCGGACCCGGACTCGGAGCCCAGCTGGCTGACGGCTGTGCACCAACGGCTTCTCCCAGCAGGCCTGCCCGCCCCTCCGGTCTCCAGAGCCTGAAGCTCCCGCAGGGCTGAGGGTTCAGTCCACGTTTGCATCACAAGTCGTGGCCCTGGAGGCTGCTTCTCTAAGGCCAGCGGCTCTCAGCAGTGGGGGAAGAGCGTCAGAAATCCCCGAGGTGCTGTTCCCAAGTGCACCCTCCAGGCCGCATCCTCGGGGTCCCAGGAAGTACTGCGGTGGGGTGCGTTGGGGGAGAGTGTCAGAGTCCCCGACGAGAAGTCCCCGGGGAGCGGGAAGGGACGGCTGGCAGAAGAGCTGTGAAATCTTGAGCCCCCTGAGCAGGGCCTGCCCAGGGAGGGGTCGTCAGCGCTCCATCCTGAGTCCCACCATCCATGGGGTCTGGGCCTCAATGGCCCGACTCTGGGCTCCCCCGGCAGCTCCGCGTGCCCGGATGCAGTGCTGGCCCAGAAGGCCCAGGAGGGGTCTGCGGGGGCCCGCAGGGAGAACCCGACTTGGACGTCCAGCCCGCCCCGAGCACTGTTACCTACATGTGGGTTTGGTTTTAGAGACACGTCCGCAGGCCAGGCCTGGTCCGGAGGCTTCACACGCAAGGCACAGAGCTGTGTGGTCGTGCACAAGCTACGTGCAGCTCTGTGCCTCAGTTTCCCCATCTGTTCAGTGCGGAAACAACTTCCTACTTCAGAAGACAGACACATGTAAGCATCCGAACGAGGCCTGGCCTGCAGACGTGTCTCTAAAACCAAACCAACGTGTAGGTAACGGTGCTCAGGGTGGGCCGGATGCCCCGGGCCGGGCTCTCCCCTCTGCCCTCCCGGGCTTTCTGGGCCAGCCCCGCGTCCGGGCACAGCTGTTCGGGGCAGAGCGATGCCCTGGCTGTGTGAGCCCTGCTGGGGGTGTGGGGATGGGCGGTGGGTGGGGGAGCGTGGTGCGGGACTGCGGGACACCTGACCCTCCATCCCCCGCAGTTTCTGTGCCCCGCGGTTTCCCTCTGCTTCTTGCTCATCAACTGACGTTGAGGAAGCCTCCGTGTCTCAGCCAAGACGTAGCTCGTTAATACACATCTATACCAGTCATGATGGCTTCTTTGCACAGAGACTGCAGGTAGGTCCCTTCTCCGCACAGCTGGTCACCAGAAACAGCACGCCGTGTGAGGCAGTCACTTCGGTGACTCAGCCGACCCCCAGGTTCATTTTTCTCCTGGAGCTGCCTCTGGGTGGTCTCTCCCGGGACTGGCGCCCGAGATGCAGGTCACGAGGGCCCCTTGAGGACCAACCCTGGAACTGTGGGCCCTCATCCTGGAACAAGCACCTCAATGGCAGCTGTCAGCTCCCAGGGTCCCTGAGCCTCGGTTTCCCCATCTGCACAATGGCTTCCTCAGGCACAGTGTCCCACAATCCCTGGTCATGGGAACGTCAGACGCGGTGACCGGGCACGCTGGGAGCAGTGCCTGCGTTAGTGTTCCCTGGAGCGGACAGAGAACAGATGGAAGGAGGACAGATAGAGGACAGAGAGGGAATCCCCACCACTGACCCAGAGCCAGGTTTCCCTGACCTCCCCGGGGTGTCCGGATTGGGGCGGGGGAAGGTACCCTGAGCGGAGAGAGGCCGCGAGTCCTCACCGGGGCCCGTCTGGAGCAAAGGTTGATGGTGGTCTGAGGGGCTCTGGGGACAGGGTCCAGCCAGGCAGGGTCCGCTGGAGCCGGGGGCTGGCCTGGCTGTGCCCATGTGGACTCAGGACTGAGGATCCGGCAGAACCCACAAGCATTCAGGAATCACTGCACCCCAGGGCCCCCACTGCAGCCAGAGGGAGGCCTGGGGCTGGAACCTCAGCGACAGGGCCCCTGCAGGGGGTGGGGACCCCCCTGTACCCAGAAAGAGTCCCCAAGGGGCCCGTGCAGTGAACACCCCTCCTCCCTCGGCTGGGTTTCCTAGGAAACGGGCCAAGTGCCTCCTGCCATGACCATCCCCTCCCCCACCTCCATCTGCAGCGAGCCCTGCTTTCTCGGGGGTGGGCCACAGCTCAGCCCGAGACCCCCGCTGCCCCACTGCAGGCTAGCGCTCGGGGGCCTGGGATGCGGGGGGCCGAGGACATGAGGAATGTGGCTCCTGGGATCTCAGAATGTCCACAGCGGAGCTGTTTGAATGTGGTCACAGAGGGTTCCAGCATGGGGAGGGGGGTTGTGTGGCTCCCGCAGCCCCTCTGAGCCAGGCCCCCTGCTCTCGGCCCAGCCCGCCCTGCACCCATTTCACAGACAGGATGGGCTCCAGGCGACACCCCAGGGCTGGCAGGGAGCCTGGGGCGGCCGAGTCTGCAGGCAGGGCACACGGGGCCCCCAGCGCGGTCCTCCGTCTCCCCAGTCTCCATCCGCCCTCACCCTGCGTCTGCTTCAGAGGAGTCCCCGGGGTCCCCTAATGAGGAGGTTATGTTTCTTATAATTTCACGTGTTTGTCTTTGACTGCGCGGGGTCCTTGTGGCTGCCCAGGCCTTCCTCTAGCTGCGGATGGCGGGGCTTCTCCTTGTGGACCACGGGCGTCCCACCAGGTGAAGGATCTTCCTGACCAGGGGTCACAGCCGTGTCTCCTGAGCTGGCGGGCAGGTTCGTTCCCACTGAGCCACCAGGGAAGCCCGAGGAGGCCATTCTGTAATGGGAGCCGGAGGTGGGAAGCCAGCTTTCTCCCCCGAGGAGCCCGGTCAGCTCCCGGCCCTCGCCCCTAGTCCACACCACGAGTCCAGTTTGGAAAAGACACTTTCGGAGTATTTCAGCGAAACTGTGACTCTGAGTGTGCCCTCTGAACGTAGATTCCGGGCCCAGCGACCTGACCCTCGAGAGGGGACGGGCACCGTGAGAACCGGAGCTGGCTTCCTGTCTTCTGGCCGCTGCCCTTGGAACAAAATCCTTCCAGACACCACCCTACACACACCCGCAAGGCAACCCTGCGGAGACAGGCCTCCCGGGAGTGATGCTGGGAGTGGAGGGGGGCAGTCAGGGGGAGACAGGACTCCTGGGACAGTGATGCTGGGGGAGGGGGGACAGGCCCCTCCGGACAGTGATGCTGGGGGAGGGGGGACAGGCCCCTCCGGACAGTGATGCTGGGGGAGGGGAGACAGGACCCCAGGACAGTGATGCTGGGGGAGCGGGGACAGGACCCTGGGACAGTGATGCTGGGGGAGGGGAAATAGGACCCCGGGACAGTGATGCTGGGGGAGGGGGGACAGGCCCCTCCGGACAGTGATGCTGGGGGAGGGGGGACAGGCCTCCAGGACAGTGATGCTGGGGGAGCGGGGACAGGACCCTGGGACAGTGATGCTGGGGGAGGGGAAATAGGACCCCGGGACAGTGATGCTGGGGGAGGGGGGACAGACCCCCCTGGACAGTGATGCTGGGGGAGGGGGGACAGGCCTCCAGGACAGTGATGCTGGGGGAGGGGAGACAGGACCCCAGGACAGTGATGCTGGGGGAGCGGGGACAGGACCCTGGGACAGTGATGCTGGGGGAGGGGAAATAGGACCCCGGGACAGTGATGCTGGGGGAGGGGGGACAGGCCCCTCCGGACAGTGATGCTGGGGGAGGGGGGACAGGCCTCCAGGACAGTGATGCTGGGGGAGCGGGGACAGGACCCTGGGACAGTGATGCTGGGGGAGGGGAAATAGGACCCCGGGACAGTGATGCTGGGGGAGGGGGGACAGACCCCCCTGGACAGTGATGCTGGGGGAGGGGGGACAGGCCTCCAGGACAGTGATGCTGGGGGAGGGGAGACAGGACCCCAGGACAGTGATGCTGGGGGAGCGGGGACAGGACCCTGGACAGTGATGCTGAGGGAGGGGAAATAGGACCCCGGGACAGTGATGCTGGGGGAGGGGGGACAGACCCCCCTGGACAGTGATGCTGGGGGAGGGGGGACAGGACCCTCCAGGAGTGATGCTGTGGGAGGGGGGACAGGACCCCCCGGACAGTGATGCTGGGGGAGGGGGGACAGGACGCCCCGGACAGTGATGCTGGGGGAGGGGGGACAGGACCCCCCCGGACAGTGATGATGGGGGAGGGGGGACAGGACTCCAAGACAGTGATGCTGGGGGAGGGGAGACAGGACCCCCTGGGAGTGATGATGGGGGACAGGGAGACAGGACCCTGGGACAGTGATAATGGGGGAGGGGAGACAAGCCTCCCGGGAGTGATGCTGGGGGTGGAGGGGGACAGTCAGGGGGAGACAGGACCCTGGGACAGTGATGCTGGGGTCCTCACACTCTACCGTCAACCCTGACCACCTGTTTCCTTGGCCTGGCTGCAGGGTGTGAAGCCCTGTCTGCCCGGCTACACCCACTTTGAGCCCCGGGAACCGGGCCCCCAGCACCCCCACCGGGAGGGGTGGCCAGTGTCCCCACGTCACAGATGAGCAGTGAGACTCAGGGCCCTGGGAGTGCAGGGTCTGTCCAGGGCTGCCCACGGGGCAAGCCCGGCAGGAAGGGCGGGGGCAGACCCCACAGGAGGCCCTGGGGGTGGGGGAGGTGCTCGCTGGGGCCACAGCTTAGGGCGGGGGCTTCGGCATCTCACCTGCAGAGGCCTCGCCAGCTTGGAGGCAGGGGCTGGAAGGTGGGGCGTGGGGCAGGCAGGCCAGCCACGGCCACTCCTGAGTGCCGGCTGCCTTGGTCCTGCGGGCCCCGCGCTGGGGTGTGATGCCAGGCTGGCCGCTCTGCTGGGAGCCTGTCCCCCGAGGCCGAGCGGTGCCCTAGGCCACCTCTGTCATCACAGCGGTATAATGACACCGCTGTCGCCAGCAGGGGAGGGGAGCCGGGGGGAGCAATAACCAACAGACCCGAGTTCCCCAAATCAGCCTGTTGCCAAAAAGGGAGTAAAATTCAGGGGCCAGAGCTGACCTTCTGTTCTCATTTTCCTTGGAAACGGGAAGAAGTGCAGCTGCCCCCGCCCCCACCCCAGGTGCATCTGCAAATGACACTGGGATCTGGAATCGAGCTGAGGGGTTACGACCATGTCGGCCCGAGACCACGAATCTGCAGGCCGGCCGGCGCGGGGGCACACAGCCGGGGTGCCCAGTTAAAGCAGAGAGACCGAGAGGGGAGGCACATTGTGTTTCAAGAGCGGCAGACTTGCACTTCCGAGCATGGGAATTTAAAAACAAAACAAAAGATGTGAAGGAAAAGGAGAAAAAAAGAAATGCAGGTGAAAGGTGAGGAGCACCAGGAACCCGGCCCGCCGGTCACTCCCTCCGCACACGCTGTCCCCTCCTGGCCCGGTCTCCGTGCCAGGACACCTCCCCAAACACACAGGCCTCTTCTCAGCCTGGGAAGCCTGGCCCCCAGGACTCCGGCCAGTGAGCGTGTCCAGCACCACCCTGGACTCCGCTGGCCCTCCACGCACACGGGGCGCTCATCCTCAAGGGCTGTCAGCCCTCCCTTTAGATGTCCGGAAGCCCCCCACCCACCACAGCCCGCCCCCGCCTCGGGGCCTTGCATGGGCCTCCTCCCGGCCAGGAGCGCACCCCCAGCCCTCTGGGCCGGGGGGCCTGTGTGGCTCAGGCCTGGACAGTGCTGGCACGGGAGGTAGGGGTCTCTGGGGGTGGATGAGGGGCCCTGATGTCTCATCTTTACCGTGAGCGTCTGAACCACACCAGATGCGCCGACTGGAGACCCCTGGAGCCAACTGCAGTCCAGACGCCTGTTTGCTGGGCTTATGCTCGCTGACCTGCAGCCTGACTTCACTAGCACGGTCAGAAGCTGTTTGGGGGGTGCAGGGTGAGCCCACAGGGGAGGACCCCCAGCAGAGGTCTCCCCGCGCTTTCCTGTTTCCAGAGGACTTCCCGTAAAACCGCCGGGACCCAGGGTCTCCTGTTTTTCTTTTCTTTCTCCTTCCCTCGTCTCTGGATCAACCTTCCTTAGCTCGAGTTCCTGGTCACAGATTAAGGCAGAAGCTGCATTTCACAGGGCCTGGAGGGCTTCTGGAGCCCCTGTCCCACACGCCCCCACCCCTGCCCTAGGGCAGCTTGGGCCCTTGTCACGAGAGCTGGTCTCCGGCAGGAACCGTGCCCGCGCCCCTGGCTTCCAGCCCCAGAGTCCCGCCTGGGTCCGGGCACGCGCCCTCCCTGGGCTCCGGGATGTGTGGACGTGCAGGGTCCAGCTTCACCTGCGGAGTCCAGAGATAGGCTGGCCGAGGGGACAGGGCGGCGGCGTGGCTGGGGGACCAGCTGGCAGCATCTGGCACTTGGTGTGTCTGTGGTTATCCCCTAAAGTCGTTCACTTTACACCAGATTGTCAAATGTATCAGCCGGCGGTTTGCACCTCCCTGTGATCTGACACACCTGTATGACTGTAACACCTTTTCGGTGTTTTTTTTATGATTACAGGTGCACTTTTCTCATCAGTCTTGCTGGATTTGTCTAGTTTATCAGTTTTTTCCCAAGAATCGTTTTTCATTTTCACAGCCCAAATCTACTGGTGTTTTATTCTGTTTCATTAATTTCTGCTCCTTTACTTCATCAGTTTCTTCTGTCTGCATTCTTTATTCTGATGTTCATTTCCAGCTCATTGAGGTAAATGCTCATTTTCCTTATCTTTTCAATTTTCCTCTTTTCTAATGACCACACTGAACACCATTCATTTTCCTCTAAGTACACAGTCTTGGGTGGTATCCTGTGGGTTTTTATATGCAGTGTCTTTATTACTGTTTCGTTCTAAATAGTTGGTACTTGTTTTGATTTATTGTTTAATTCGCATTATTTAGATTTGTTTGTGAATTTCCAAGCAGATGGATTTGAGGAGGTTATCCTCCTGTTAATTTCCAGCTTTATTTGCCTTGTGTTTGGAAAATGTGTTTGGTGTGATCTTTTTAACTTTTAAAAACCTGGTTTTAAAAAGCAAAGTCGATAGAGATTTATATTCTTCCTACAAGAGAGTCAATTCATTCAGAAGTTTTTTGAATCAAACAACAAGAAAGGTGTCCCTTTGTAATTACCGTCTTTCTCCCCAACTTCATTTTCCTACTGAGAACTAATCTCTGTTAGTAGTCTGGGGCCTATTTTCCAGGCCTGTTTTTAAATTTTACATATATATTTATATATTCATCCCTAGAATTTAAGAAAAAAATTACTGTTAATTTAAAGCAGGCTTGGAAAACTCTCAGCTAACTTTTAGTTACTTTAAGTCACTTTGGCTTCCAAGTAAACGCTATTTTGTTTTAAAATAAATAGGTGCTTTTATTCCCAACAGGATATAAATTTTGATATATTATACTCCCATTATTCATTTTTGTATTGGTTTTCATTCATTTATACGACCATACTGGGTCTTATTTGTGGCCCTCGGGATTTTCACTCTTTGCTGAGGCATGCAGAATCTTCATGTGGGCCCTGTGGGATCTCAGGGCTTCCCAGGTGGAGCTAGTGGTAAAGAACCCAGCTGCCAATGCAGGAAACATCAGAGATGTGGGTTCGACCCCTGGCTCGGGAAGACCCCCTGGAGGAGGGCATGACAACGCACTCCAGTGCTCTTGCCTGGGGAGTGCCCTGGACAGAGGAGCCTGGCGGGCTGCAGTCCGTGGGGTCGCGCAGAGTCGGACACGACCAAGTGTCTGAGCGCACACACACCTTTCGTTGGGGCAGGTGGGATCTTTAATTTGCGGCTCGTGGGACCCGGCTCCCTGACCAGGGGTGGAATCTGCGCCCCTGCCGGGAGAGCTCGGGGTCCTAGCCACCGGACGACCAGGGAATCCGTCCTTGCTCATTCTCAAGAAATATTTCATCTTCATTCTGGTTTACATTTTAACTGAAAAGTTGTTTATAAAAGAAAGTCTTAAAAAGTTTCCAGTTTATAAAGAGCATGGAGGTAGATGGAAAACTTTCTTCTACTTTCTAAGAGAACCAGGCAAGGATGTAAAGACAATGTAAATTTGTAAATCCATAACACACGTTAAAAAAAAATCTCCAAAGACCGAAGTAAACTATGAGAGATTGTCGCCCAGATATTCAGAGGGAGGGAACTGACCCCACCCCAGCGCTCCCAGGAGCTGCGGTCAGGTTCTCAGGTTCGGTGGAGAAGGACTTGCTGGTGGCCACCTCTCTGCCTGTGCTGGTCCTCGGGCTCCCTCGGGGGGCCTTGTCCGCCCACCCCCACGCCAAGTTCATTTCCTCCATTTCCTGCTGCTCTGACCCAGGACGGGCTGCACTGGGTAGAAACACTCCCAAGCAGAAGTCTGCGTGTTGGGGGAGCTGTGAAACAGAACTCCCAACCTGCAAAGCAGCAGCACGCCACACGGGCTACCTGTTGAGATAAAGCAAAAAAAATATAAAATAAAATAAAATTTAAATAAAGGAGATATGATAAACAGAAAACAAAAAATAATTGGGAGCAATAGATCCTAACGTAACTGGGATTACACATAGTATAAGTTGGGTAGTGGCTCCAAACAGAAGACAGAGAGTCTTAGAGGGATTAAAAAAAAAAATCCAGTAAGATGGATTCTAGCAGCACGCGTGCATGTGTGCTGAGTCGTGTCTGACTCTTCACAACCCCATGGACTGTAGCCCGCCAGGCTTCTCTGTCCATGGGATTTTTCAGGCAAGAACACTGGAGAGGGTTGCCATTTGATCGAAAATGCATCTCCTGTGTCTCCTTTGCAGGCAGGTTCTTCACACGCTGAGCCATCAGGGAAGCCTGGATTCTACCAGAAACACACTTAAAGAGACAGAAATAAAGGGATGAAAAAAGAAACAGGCAAACGGAAAGCGAGAAAGTCAGCCTAGATTTTCAGCCTCAGAAGAGAGAAACCAGGGACCCAAGGCAAACGCCTTCTAAGGCATAAAAGAGGACATTTTATTTTGTTAAAAAAACAATAAAGGGACTTCTTGGCAGTCCAGTGGTTAAGACTCCACCTTCTAATGTGGGAGGCACAGAGTCGAGCCCTTGTCAGGGACCTAAGATCCTGCATGCTGCATGCAGTGCTGCCAAAAATTTAAAAATAAAGAACAATGAATTGAGGATATATAATACTACTAATAAGCGTATGTTCACCTGAAGGAAATTAGCCCTGAATACTCACTGGAAGGACTGATGCTGATGCTGAAGCTCCAGTACTTTGGCCACCTGATGCGAAGAGCTGACTCATTGGAAAGACCCCGATGCTGGGAGGGATTGGGGGCAGACAGAGGAGAGGGCGGCAGAGGCTGAGCTGGTTGACCAGCATCCCTGGCTCAATGGACATGAATTTGAGCAAACTCCAGGAGACAGTGAAGGACAGGGAAGCCTGGTGTGCTGCAATCCATGGGGTCTCAAAGAATCGGACATGATTATTGACTAAACAACAAAAATACACAACAACGGAAAGAGCTATGGAGAAATATGGATAACTCCAAGACTTCGTTTGAAGATTTAACACATCTCTCTCAAACATGAACAGGTCAGCCAGGCAAGCAGCACGAGCTGATAGATGTAGGAAACGTTCCACCCAACAAAGGGAAAATGTGTGACTTTTGAGCACATGTGGAACATTCACAAAATCAACCATGTATTAAAACACCAACAAAGTCTCTCTAAATTAAAAAAAAACAGTATCATATGAGCCAGCCTCTAACCAAACTGCAATAAAATAAAATCAGGAACAAAAGGCCAACTTCTAAAAATTCCCATATCTCTGAAAAGAGGAGAAAAATTGCAAATAAATAAAATATAGACCAAGAAGAGACAATAAGTACAGACATGAAAAATATTTCCAAGTAAATGGATATTGTGAACAGCTATATGTCTAACAAATTCAAAAAGTTGGACAAAACGGATAAATTCCTGGCAAAGCATAAAATGTCAGCGTCAAAGCAAGAAGAAATAGAAGACGTAATTAGATTAATAACCAATAAAGAAGTTCAGTTCAGTCGCTCAGTCGTGTCCGACTCTTTGAGACCCCATGAATCGCAGCATGCCAGGCCTCCCTGTCCATCACCAACTCCCAGAGTCCACTCAATCTCATGTCCATCGAGTCGGTGATGCCATCCAGCCGTCTCATCCTCTGTCGTCCCCTTCTCCTCCTGCCCCCAATCCCTTCCAGCATCAGGGTCTTTTCCAATGAGTCAACTCTTCACATGAGGTGGCCAAAGTATTGGAGTTTCAGCTTCAGCATCAGTCCTTCCAATGAACACCCAGGACTGATCTCCTTTAAGATGGACTGGTTAGATCTGATTAAAGAACTTAAAATATACCAAATACACACTTTCCCAAAACATCAGGCCAAATGCATTTTACAAGTGAGCTCCACCAGACTTTTCCATCAGTGGAAAAGACCCTGATGCTGGGAAAGATTGAGGGCAGGAGAAGGAAGGGGCAATAGAGAATGAGATGGGTGTTTGGCATTACTAACTCAATGGACATGAGTTTGAGCAAACTCTGGAAGATAGTGAGAGACAGGGAATCCTGACCTGCTGCAGTCCATGGGGTCGCAAAGAGTCGGACACGACCAAAGCAACTGAGCAATCACATGCGCAATGACAAGCAAAATCCCAGCAGAATTTTTCTGAAGAACTTGACAAGCATCCCTCATCCTCATGTACAAGGTACAAGAACAGCCCCCAAATTAAAAATAATGGTACTGGCAACAGCAGCAGGAATGAAACAGCACAGACATTTCTGAGACAGTTTGGTGAAGAGACGGGCATCTTGAACACAGTAAAATTGGCAATCCACTTGACAGCATGCACTGTGATAAATTTCAGGGAGATCAAAATTCTGAACCTAAAGAATCTATAAAAGCACAAGGAAAAATACGGCACAAACTTTTGAACTTGGAGGTTGGGGAGTGTCTTTCTAGGTAAAACCAAAGCCCAGGGCGCCATAAAGGAGCCCTTCTGAGCATGTATAGCAGAAAGGTCTATACGGGAAATGACACCATCAACAGATTTCAAACACGATTGTCAGCCCAGGAGACGATATTCAGAGCATTTACTGCAGGAGGAGCACTACTGTCCACAAAGATAAAGCGCCCCTAACACAATCAGCGAAACACAAACAACCCAGCGGAAACAGTGGCGAAGAAAGTAAGCAAGAAATTCACAGAGAGACGAACGCCCATAAACCAGTGAAAGAAGCTCAGCCTCACTAGTCAAGAGACACAGATTAAACAAAAAGCATAACCAGATTTTATCCATTAGATTCGTAAATATTTTAAGAGTTAATGGCCTCTGTAATTGGAAAGGCTCCTGTTCACCCTGGGGAGTATTGATCGTGTTTTGTTCAAAATTGATAATAATTATTTTTGCTATTGTTCACATGTATTACATTTAAAATTTATGATGTGGACCATTTTTTACAGTCCTTACTGATTATGTTGCGATACTACTTCTGTTTTATGCTTTGGTTTGTTGACAGAGACGCGTGGGGCATCTTTCCTCCCTGACCAGGGACTGGACCCCCACCTTCTGCATTGGAAGGTGAAGCCTGAACCCCGGGGCCGTCAGGGAGGTCGTATAATTGATTGGTTTTTGGCCATGCTGTGTCTTTGTGGCTGTGTGCGGGCTTCTTCTAGGTGTGGTGAGCAGGGGCTTCTCCTGTCTCAGGGCGCGGGCCCGGGGGCTCACACGCTCCCGTGGCTGTGACGCGGAGGCTCACTTGCTCCGTGACACGTGGTGTCTTCCTGGACCAGGGGCAGAACCCCCGTCCCCTGCTTTCCAGGTGGACACTAAGCCCCCAACAATTAACTGTTAAACAGTAACACGACGACTACTTACTTTTGCAAGTAGTAAGTATTTTATCATTTTATATAGAAAACTCAGGTCATTCAGGAGGATGTCCTGCCAGCAAGGGACACCCCCAGAGCAATCTGTCCCTGCCGGTTTTCTGAGCGTGACGTCCTGGACCCGTTCCCACAGCTCTGCACAGACGCGGCTGCACGGGGCTCTGAGTGTGTGCGTGTGTTCTCTCACCCGCCGTGGGGCTAAGCTTGACCTCGGCGGCCTTGACCCGCCGTGGCTTGAAGCAGTCTCGGTTCCCAGCCAGAGCCCGAGGTCCACGGCAGCAGGGCGCTGAATCGCAGCCAGCAGACCGTCAGGCCAGTGACCAGGACAAGGCCCTGGCCCATCAGCTGCGCAGACGTGAGTTTCCACACAGAGACAGAAAGTGGTGGAGCAAGCACAGCGTTTATCAGGAGGAAGGGTCCGTGTGGACAGACGGACGGGGCCACTCAGAGTCAGGCCCTCATGATGGCCTGAGCTGTGGGTATGGGCTTGTCTTCTGGGCCTCCTCAGCCAGGCATCTGCTCTGCCTGGCTCTGAGTCCGTGTCTGGTTCATCTCAGGGTCCTCCCGCACGTGTGGGCATCTCTCCATCAGCTGGGTCCCAGCAGAGAGGCTGTGGGTGGTGGGCAGCAGATCTTGTCTCACTGGTGAGGTCTCTGGACGGCCGGAGCCTCCCCCAGCCATGGGTCTGGGCTCAGTCCCAAGTGCACCACCGTCCCCCGCCCCGGTGTGGGGCCAGGACACAGGCGAAGGGCCCCGCAGGTGGTCAGTTTCCCCTCGTCACGGCCGGCCCGTTTCCCCAGTGTCAGAGCAGGAGGCAGAGGAGAAGGGAGGGCTGCTGTTCCCATCAGTCTCATCTCGGGAAGAGGAACTCTGTGATCAAGGGACATGCTCGGAAAATGGAAATATTTGGCCAAGCTTTCAGAGATTTAATTAAAATTAATATTATGCCTTATGGAAGCAGAAAGCTCAGCACTGCACATGTGGAAGAATCCATTTAACCAATTAGCTGAGTCAAACAAGACGGTCCAGCCTTCAACAAGGCCCCTACACTCCCTCTTGGGCCAGGGCCGAGGCTGATGCCATGGGCGTCAGACACGTGGCCCAGCCGGATGGGTGATGGGTGACATGGCGAGCTGGAGTGTCAGGAGAGACTCGGGAGTGGAGGATGGGCTTGCCACGCCTGCCCGGGTCCACCTCAGCGTGACTGCCCGGGAGTGTGGTTGGAAGATCATGGACGAAACTGCTGGCTGGCATTTTGAGGGGGCTCTGACGAGCTCCGTTCCCCTACGTCTCACTGCGGAAAGAACTCATGGAGAGGCAGTCATAGATAAGAAGTGATGTATTAGAAAGGATGCGTGTGAGCTTCTCAAGTGGGCGGACAAGAGGGTGACGCACCCCAAGAAATTAGTGGGCTACCGTTGTATAATCACAGGAAAAGTGGGGAGGGGGAAGACCACCTTCCTCCTCATTCTTGAGTAGAAGCCATGCTTCCATCACCAGCCCCTCCTCCAGGTTGGGTGGGGGGTTTTTGTCCTGACGTGGTCAAGCCAGGACGTAACAAATCATTCCAGTCTCTGTACGGTGAACACCCTTCTGTCCTAGGGGTCGTTAACTTACGGAGCTTACTGGACAGGCTGTGGGTCTCTTGCCACTAATGCTCCGTTGTTTTGGGGGCGCGTCTCCGGCTTCTGCTGCATGGTTTTGCTTCTCAGCAGGCCTGCTTGGTTTTTGTAGTCAAACCTGCTTTCCTGAGTCATCATTAACTTACAAGGATCTCCCATACTTTTTCTGCTTACAGTCTCCTTGTGGGATTAATTATTTAATCACCTGCTGTGTCCCTTTACTCTGTTCCTACCAGACTTGCTTCCACATTCGCCAGCGGTGTGACTTTGGGCAGGTTACTTAACCTCTCTGGGCTAGAAGTGTCACTTCACACAGTTGTAGAGAACGCTGGCGCTAACAGGTGTAGAGTGGCCACAGCAAACTGGTCTGCCAGAAGCTGAATCCAGCGGTTTCCTTATTTGCATTTTCCACCTGAATCTGTTCACAGTGTTTTGAAAGTTTTCTGTTCCCATTTCCCACCAGACAAAATGGCAAGAATCCCACAGTTCGGTGATTCTGTCTGTGGGCAAAGCTGTGGGGGAACAAGCATGCTGACACCTCGCTGGTGGGGTGTAGACTGACACCACCCTAATGAAAGGAAGCTGGCAGAATCCAGCAAACTTACAAATTCCATCAGGGACCAGTAATCTACTTTGAGGAGCTCGCCCTGTGGGCGTCCTTGAGACACGAGACGTCGACTTCCGCTGTTTGTGCCGTTTGTAATGGGAAGGGTGGGGAAACCCACCTCCCCACCAATGCGGGGCGGTCAGGGCTGCCAGACAGATACAGGCGTCCCACTTAAATCTGAATTTCAGATCGTGTAAGTCCACATTCGGGCAGTGTGTGTTGTGATCTCATTTGCTGCCTGTGACACCCCTCGGCAGGTTAAATCAGCATCTGTCAACCAGGGCACTGTGCGCCCTGGACAGGATAATGCCTCGGAGGGTCTTTCAGGAGCCCAGACTGATCCTAGCGGTTCTCTGCCTATGACGGTCTGAGTTCCCCAGGAAGGCACTTAGGACCCTGTGACCTGGTGGCTGGCATCTGCTCAGCCCAGTGCCGTCACTCCTGTGGAGGCTCTTGTGATTCAGAAGGCATGATCCTAGCTCGCACCGGCCTAAATAAAGGGAAAGAGAGCTATTGGCTCCTGTACCAGAAGAGCCTTGGGCTTCAGGAGCAGCTGGATCCAGGAACACTGCCAGGAACCCGTCTCTTGCTACTTCAGAGCTACGCCTGTCTCTGTGCTGGCCTGATTCCCCAGCGGGCAGCTTCAGGCTCGCCCTCCCGCGGCCTCAGCACCGCCAGCCCCGCGGGACCCTCCGGCCTGGCACACCGTGACTGAGTGGCTCTGCTGCAGCCGCGTGCCCACCTCCCAGCCGATCAGTTCAGCTGGGAGACGCTGACCTCTGACTGGGCTTCCCTGGTGGCTCAGATGGTACTGAATCTGCCCGCAATGCAGGAGATTGGGTTCGATCCCTGGATCGGGACGATCCCCTGGAGAAGGGAATGGCAACCCCCTCCAGTATTCTTGCCTGTCAGGCTACAGTCCATGGGGTGGCCAAGAGTCAGACTCGACTGAGTGACTAAGCACATTGGCTAGGACTGAGTCGTGTGCCCATACCTAGGATCGGCGTGGGCAGAGTCAGCCCCTGGGGAACCGCACAGACCGAGGAGGGAGGAGAGGTTTCTGAGAGGGGAGCTGGAGGGGGAGCAGGTGCTGAGGGAACGCCCTCCCTCCTCCCGGCCAGGCTCGGCCCAGCGCCTGCCTCCTCCAGGAAGCCCCGCTGATCACCTCCCTGCCTCCCGCCCCAGCGGCAACTGTGAGAGTTACTGACACTGAGGACGCCCCTGGCCAGGCTGCACCCCGAGTGCTTTCATGGTTTCCTCTCATTTAATCAATCAGCACCCCGGGAAGTAGACACTGTAATCCCTCATTCAGGGCTGAGAGCCAGGCCTTGACTAGACGTGCGAGGACAGCCGGGCTGCCAGGCTGCATTCCAGTGCTCCGGGCCTGGGTGCTGCAGTCCTCTCTGTAGATCGTTGGGTGGGTGGGGGTGGCGGGGAAGTGGTGCAGAAAGGGAGCTGCCTCCCGTGCTTCCTGGGGTGAGCTCCAAATGCCTCCTCCTGTCGTGGAATGCCTAAGACCACGGTCCCGGGGTCAAGCAGATGCGGGCCCCATTTCAGGGCTGTTACCCTCTGGGCCACTGAGCCAGGCTTACAAGACTCCCTCGTCTCTGAAGTGGGATAACCTAGTAGGACCAAAGCAAAGATGGAAGGAAGCAGTGCTTCAGCACTGAGCGCAAAGCCTGGCACAGAGCATAGCTTTAGAAATGTGAGCCGTGGTGATGCTGAGGATGGGGTGCAAACAGTCTGCTCCCCTGCTACCTCAGAAAAAAAGAGGGCTCCTCTCACCCCACAGAACTCACAGCCAGAGGAGGGGCTGGTCAAGGGGCCCGTGCCCCTTCCATTCTAGTTAACCCCCTGCCACCTTCTCGGGAGTCGAGGCTTCGATGTACCTGTCTCCTCACAGAACACGGTGCCCCAAGAGCGAGAGAAGCTGGTCCAGCACTGTGGTTGCCATGGAAACCATTGAATGTAAATTTCATTTTCTGCCTTGCCCAGCTAAGCTATCGATTCAGCAAGAGGGAAAGAAATTGGGAGCAGTTTCCTTCCCCAAGTAAAGCAGAAGGAAGTGTGGTCAGGTGTAGCGAAACCTCTCAGAGGAGAGGATGGAGCGAGGTCAGCTGTGCTCGCCTCCCAAGGGGCAAAGGGAGGGCTCCCTGGAGGGTCTCTGCTCCCGTGAACCTGCTGGCACAGGTAAGCCACACTCCGGTGGTCAGATCCCAGCTCTAGACCACCAGCTGTGTGAGCTGGAGCAAGGGGCTGAGCCTCTCTGATTCTTCATGTGTTAAAAAAAAGTCGAGAAAAGCTGCAACCTGGTAAGGCTAGTCCTGGGAACATGATCACCCTTTCCTGCACAACCTCCTCCAGCGCGCTCTTCTCCTTTCCAGCCTGAAGTCCCCTCCATTGTTGTCACCCATGACATTCAGCACCCACAAGAAGAATGCTGTCCCCAGAAGCTGCCGTGTGAAGTCTGAGGTCCCATGAAAGGAACTAAGCCGGAGACTTTGAGGAGAAGGGACACCGGACAGGTAAGCTTTCACGGGGCAATCCGGAGTGGAAATCTGGTCCTTGAATGTGGGCAAATGGTCCGTAGCGTGTCTAGCGCGGACACAAACAGCATGTGAGCCCGCTGCGGGGCTCGAGGCTGGCTGTGCCCTGTGCCCCCGCCCCCTCCCCCAGCACTGGCACCTGCACCCCCGCACATCTCTTAGAGGCCGACCCCTCCCCTGCCGGCTGCAGGGCAGGGAGGAGGGGGCAGCCTCCTCAAGTCCTGGGGCTGCGGACACTGCCCCCGGGTGATGGGGCTGCCTTGGCCGCGCGACTTGCCGAGATGCCCTGTCACGCGCAGTGCGGGCATCGTGGACACACTAATTGGAAAGGGAGACGAGCAGAGAGCTTTAACGAGCTACCTTGTCGTAGCTCTAACAGGCTGACGTTATTTACAGAGATTCTGCTAATGAGGTGCCTGTCAGAGGGGAGCCCGTGAGGGGGAGGGGGACGCCGGCCAGCCAGCGGCAGAGGGATGAGGACGAAGCCCGTCCGTGCCCAGCTCTCTGGGCCAAGGGATCCGGCTCCTCATCCAGGAATTGCGGGGTGCCAGTGAGGTCATGCCAGGAGCCCAGGCCAGGCCGGGCGCTTGCCTGGCCAGCCCCTCAGGGACGGCAGGTCCACCCAGCCCCACCCGATGTGGCCAGAGGCGCCTGTGTCCATGAGGAGAAGCATCAGAGCGGAGGCTGCTCCCTGCCCACTGCGCCGTGTGCCCCTGGACACTCAAGAGCCCTTAGGAGGGGCGTCCCCCAGCCCAGTTCACACACCCATTCTCTGGGTTGGGCCTGGATGGGCCGGGTCCCCCAGCCACCCCTCAGGGCCTCCTCCCTGCGGTCCACGGCCAGTGGCTGGGAGGTCTCAGCTCTGCCGCCGGCAGAGGGGGGCTCGCTCTGGGTCACCTGCACCCCCGCAGGCCACCCACCTCTGGCCGGGGACTACACTGCCAACTGTGTCACTGGGCTCAGCCTGTCAGAGGGATGATCGTCTGCAGCAGAGGATCAGCTTGTAGCCAAGATAAGGGCTCTGAGCCTCGGTCTTGGTTTTCCCACCTGCGAAATGGGATGAGTGAAACGGGCCTTTCTGGAAGACGGCGGGATCCTGAGAGAGGTCATGGCAGTGCCTTGTCAACTGGCTGTGAGGCTGACACCAGGCTCCCGGTGCCAGGGCACCTCGCTGGCTGTGCTCCCATCACCCTGGGCCTGGGCCTCCCCCTCCCCACTCTCACCACCAAGACTGGCATCTTTAATTATAACGTCTGTGAGTCTCTTGAGGAGCCGTGTGGCTCCTCCTGACAGCCACCTATTCGAAATGAAAGGCACTCGGAACTTTGTGAAGACTCAAGTCTTGGTTGGGGGGGAGAGATGCATTAATTGCTGAGTGTTGCTATTCACTCTGATGTGGTCGCAAAGAGAATCTTGACGTGTACATTCAAGAGACCAGCGTGAGGCTGGCATCAGAGCCAGGAGCTCGTCTCGGAGCAGCCAGGCCCCTCCTCTCTCCACAGAGGCAGCCCGGGATGGGGGGTGTCCCGAGAGGTTAAGTGACTTGCTGCAGGGTGCCACACCCAGGCGGCAGATCAAGGCGGCTGCCCGCGGGCCCGCGCGGCCTCCATGTGGCAGCTGGTTGACCCAGAGAGCACAGCCCTGCATTCCTTCCACGCATCCGCTCTCGGGCCATCTGGGGTGCTGTCTGCCCTGCGGGACCACAGCTCTGGCAAGTGCCACCTGCCAGGGGGCCTTGTCCTGGACAAGGGGCCTGCGGAGACCCTCCTCTGAGGCTGGAGATCCACCCCTCTGTTATCAGGACGTGGGCACAGCCCCACTGAGCCACCATCTGCAGCAGCCGGGCTGAGACGCAGGTGCCAAGTGCCGACCACAAAGACTGTGTCCAGAGCCAGAGCCCAGCGGGCAGACGGGGCGGCCCTCGGGGGCCTGGCCCTGGGTGGCCGGACGTGCCCCCAGCCTCTTGGGAGGAAAGCCACTGCAAGTGGACGGAGCGCCATACCTGAGCTCAGCTGTCAGCTCAAAGCCCGGTGAGACCCTGCCCTTGCCCGACACCCCAGTGACCTACTGACCCTCTTCGTGTCTGACCCTGTGTCTGCCAACATGAGCACCAGGCTGGGCTGTGGGCTGCGGCCCAGCGAGTGGACGTGAGTTGCAGCCCAGGGCTGCCCGCTGCGCAGAAAGGCAGCTGAACCTTGGCCGGCAAGGCTCCAGGCCGGCGCCTCCATGGACAGCCTGTGGGAAGGGCTCCTGGGCAGGGAGACCCTCTGGGAGCCAAGCTCCAGGCCAGGGCGCTTCCGACAGCCTGTCTCCTCCCCTCTCTTTGCAGAAGGCTCAGACCTGCGCCCTTCCCCCTTCTCTCTCACGGGCGGTCCTGGTAATAAGCCCCTTGCAATTCTAGCTCCCTCATCTTAGCATCGGGTCCCCCGGGGCCCCAGCAGACAGAGTGTCAACCTTTCCCCAGCTGCAGGCAGGCCTCTGGGGTGTGGCACCCTGCAGGGCCAGTGGGGAGCGGCTCCCAGTGCGTCTCAGGCCCCTCCCGCCGCCCCGCGTCACGCAGAGGACCCAGGCTGGGTCCCACTGGCGTGCCCGACCTGGCTCCTTTGGGTCCCGGGCCTCCCTCTCGCTCACTCACGGAGCAGGCAAGCTGACACCCACCGAGCAGCGGAGATGGCCCCCGCTTTCAAAAGACAGGACCCAGGAGAGTGGGATTTGAGGTCCGTTTCACTGGACTCTAGATGGTCGGAGGTGAAAAAGCCTCACACTTGGACAGTTCAGGTGGAGGGCTGTCAAAAGGCCCTTAGGCAGGGGTGTGGAGGCCGCAGCAGAGGCCGTCTTACAACCAAGCAGAGGGCGCCCGGCGTGCCCCCACCCCCAGCCCCTCACCCTGTCCCAGGCAATTCCAGGACCCGGTGGGAGGAGAGGGAGACCCAGGAAGGCCCGAAGACCGCCCAGGTAGCCAGACGGCGACTCGGGGGCTGTGATGCCCGTGATGGGGGTGGTGGGGGTTGACGCCCTCCTGCCCCACCCCACCCCTACCCCCACCACTGCTAAAGAGCCCTCAGGGACCCCTCTCTGGGGAGAGTGCAACTGGAGACACACAGGGCGTACCCCCAGAGACCCCTAGCGCCAGCCCTATTTGAGTCAGAGACCCCGACAGGACGACAGACAGGAAGCCGGCAGAGCAGGACGGAGCGGGGAGGGGAGGGCAGACGAGTTGGGGAGGCAGGGGTGCGGAGAACCGAGGACCCACCGGAGAGGCGCAGGGAGCCCAGGGGGAACAATGGGCAGCCGGGCCGGCGGGCTGGGCGAGCGTGCGCCCCCTGGGCCCCGCTCACCTGGTCACACTCACCTGGGCCCCGCTCACCTGGCTGAGCTCACCTGGCTGCGCCCACCTGGGCCGGCTCACGGGGCCGCGGTCACCGCGCCTGGCTGCTGTCCCGCGGCGGAGCGCGTTCCGGCGGGGCAGGGGCGCCCCCTGCCGCCCCCGGAGGGTCGCGCTGCAGAGCGCGCTCAGCCCCGCCCGAGGGCGGCCCGCCTCAGCCTAGACCGTCCGCTGCCAACCGGACAGTGAGGACTAGAGAGTTCAGCGGGGCGGCCGCGCCAGGACCCAGGCCAAGCCCCCCGCTCGTGGTGAAGACGCCGGGGGCCGCCCGAGGCCGCTCCGCCTCCGTGGGGCCGAGCGCAGACGCCCGGAAGGCGACCAGCGCCCGGAGGAGCCAGTCGGACAGCCGGACAGCCTGACAGCTGGAAGGACCAGAGGCCCCCAGCTCCCGGCCCGCAGCCCCTCCCGGAGGAGCCCATCCCAAGCCAAGTGTTCAGATTTTCCTAAAGAAGCCAGAAAATTAGATTTCTATGGGAACGCCCCACAGTTCAGTAGCGTTTCTAAACAGCGTGGGGGAGAGGGTTTGGCCCAGCTTGGAGTGAACTAAAATGCCCTCCTCGTATTTCAGCCATCGCCCTCTGGCCCCTCCGAGGGTATTGCCCTTAAGATTTTTCATGGCTTAAAACGTTTGTTGAGAAGGGACCTCTGTGCCCCTGTTATCATCAGAAACCTCATGCCCTGGACCGTGAGAGCCAGGCCATGGTAGAGTTCACACCGGGCCAGACACGGAAAGACTGTCCTTGCTCCGCGTCGCAGCCGCCCCCCAGAACTGCTGACCCGGGGTGGGGGCGCTGGAGTGGCTCTCTCCAGGGCCCGAGGAGTGGCCTCCGGGGGTCTGGGGACCCCACCCTGTCCATGCTGCCCACTCTCAGCTCCACCAGGGTGGGGGACCAGTGGGCGGGGCCTCCCTGAGATGCAAGTGCAGAGGCTTCAGGGCCTGGCAGACAGGAAGCGGGGGACAGTGGGGACCGTGCCTGGATGTGGCCTCCGGCAGGGACTCTGTCCTCTTATGGTGTCCTTAGGGGTCCGCTGTGCGGCATGGGAGCGGGGGGCCCCTCCTGATGGCCATGGAGGAGAAACAGGGGGTCCGTGGGGGACACAGAGGCAGGGGACGGAAGAGGGCGCCAGGAGGGAGGAGGGTCTGGGGTCCTGTGCCCCACAGACCCCGCCCACTCGGATCAAGATGGATCTCCGCCTGCCCGGTGGCCCCACGCCCACTGTGCACGCCCGCCCCCCGCCCAGCCTGCTGACCATCTCCCCTGCGGATCAGCCTGTGAGGAGAGAGCAGGTGGCCAGGGTGCTGGTGTGAAATGGGGCATCCTGCTCGGGGAGCCCAGGCAGAAACCGGGGAGGCGACCTGACTGGGTGAGGGGAGGCGGGCCCTGGAGTAGCCACTCAGAGGAATATGAGGCCACCTATAAAAAATTTAATTAACTCTCCACCAATAAGCTTAGAGAGATTGCTATACGGCATTGTCGAGTAAGAAAAGCAATTTGAAGATAAGTAGGTATAATACGATCCATTTTCATAAAACAATGACCAAACCGCACTGAGTGCATACGTATAGCTGCGTCTGTCTGAGCGGGACTTTGTTAACACAAAGGGAAGCTCGGAAGGACACGTGCTGGGCTGTTAACCTGGGTGTTCTTCCCAGGAGTCTATTGTGAGGGAAGAGGGACTAGGAAAAAAAGGACGTGGAAAATAGACCGTCTTTTGAAAGATGTATGACCACAGCCATGCGCGTCCCAGCATCACCCGTCACCGTGGCTGGCTTGGGGGAGTGGGTTTAGGCAGTTCCTGCCTGTCGTCCCGCATGGCTGCTCCTGTCTGGATGACCCTCTCTAACTGCCGATCACACACACACACACACACACACACACCCAGCCTACTCTCCACAGCCCCCCTCTGACACCTACGATTGTCCTGAGAGAGAAGGACACCCCCAGTGTGGCTCCCTGCCACCCCCGAAGCCTTGGCCCTGCCCACAGCAGTGGCCTGTGTCCCCAGCCTCTGAGTCCCCTCAACCCTGAGCCTTGCACAAGTCAGACGTTTGCTGTGTTCCAGTCATAGGTCTAAGCACTTGGCATTTATGAAAAGCATGTAATCCTCACAACAACCCTATAAAAGTGTATAATATTAATAAATTCAGTTATATTTTGTAGGTGGGAAAATAGACACGAAGAAACGGACTGTAATTTGCCTTTTAAAGTTGCACCACTAGCTGGAGGCGCGAATGGTCCCCGAGCCAGCACTCTCGAACCTCTCTGCACTGACCCCCACTCTGGGCAGTCTTAGTCTTCCCTTGGCTAAATCCTGATGACCGCTAGATCTCGGGTGAGATCTCACCTCCTCCAGGAAGCCCTCTCTGACCCCCAGGTCTGGGTAGGCCAGTCATTCCTCCACTGTAGCAGGTCTCGTCCTGCTCTGGGGCCGCAGAAGGTCCCCTGTGGCCCGTGACTCCCAACAGGCAGGGGCCTTTGTTGACTTCTGAAGACGGGTCCTGAGTGCTCGGCACAGGGAAGGCTGCATGAGGGGCTGAGTCGGTATCTAGTGGATGGAGGGATGGACGTTAGCACCTGAGCCAGGCCGGGTGTTGGTGGCCCACGTGTGCGGTGGGAGGGGAGGCCCGGCGAGGCCATTCAGCACCGTGGACAGCTCCTCGGCCCGGCCGCGCTGGGCTGGGGTCTCTGCCTCCGGGTCTCTGATCTCAGGGAGACCCTGAGATCCAGCCTGGGCAGGACTGTCCAGGCACAGAGGGTCAGCTGGCTTGCCTGAGCACACAGATCAAGGCCAGGGCACGGGGGACTCTAAGGCTGGAATAAGCCCCCCCCCCCCCAGGCAGAGCAGCGCCCCCACCCCAGGGCCCCAGCCTCAGTCACACCTCATCTCACACTCACTTCCTAACCACGCGAAGTTTTATAAAAGTAGTTGGAGAGCCTGTTGGAAACAGCACCAAATCTGTGTGTTTTCTCGAATTATTGAACTAGAAAGAAATGAAAACATCAAAATACTCTTTGTATCAGGCTTGAATGGAGCGGCTGCCTCCCTCAGCCCAGGCCTCTCCTGACGGGAATGATGAAGTGGTGGGGAGACAGCGGATTGAAAGGAAGGCGGCTCAGCGGGGAGGCTCAGATTGCCTTCCAGGACCACAGGCGAGCTGGGAACCAGGAGAGGAAACGGCGAGATTGACAGGTGAGGGGAGGGGATGGGGAGGGGAGGGGCCCCCTGGAGGCACAGAGCAGCGCTGTCCTCTGCCCGCAGTGGGGGATCCCGCCCCCACACCAGCGGAGGGGGCAGGCCAGCCAGAGCCCTCGGCCCGCGGTGGGGTGAGGACGCCAGGAGCCACGGCCCCAGGACGGGGCAGGGGTGTGAGGGAGGAGGTGCCCGGGCTCAGAGTACAACACCAGAGGGAACCCTCAGCCCTTGAGGGTCCCTGACAGCAGGGCTGGCCAGGGTCCCAGCCTTGGGACAGACTCGGCCTCAGACGGGCCGACAGGTTCGGTCACCCCTGGGTCAGGAGCGCCCCTCGGGGATGGAACCCCACGGCTGGAGTGCTCCACTCCCCAGCAGGTGCCACGGGCTGAGCACCCACCCCGGCATAGTCACCCCACACCCTCCTCTCGCCTCACCGGTCGCCTCTCTGGATACACCCCCCCCAAACCCCCGCCCCGTCCCCAGCCCTGGCCTGAACCTGCCTCCAGCTGAGCCCTAGAGGGACCCGGGGTCTGACCCCCATACCCTGGGACTCATTCTCTGCCAGGTGTTGTAGACGCCCCTCCGGGTTCTAGTGCGTTTCGTCCTGAGAGCCGCCCCGTGTCACAGGTGGGGAACGGAGGCAGGGGGCGGGCACAGAGCCTGCAAGTGGCCAGAGCCCCCTGCTCTCAACACCCTCCTGCCCCTGGTGATGTGTGAGCGTGTGACCCTGAGTGGCCAGGGGGCCCATCCCCCTGGAGGGAGGGGTTGGGAAGGGCGTCCCCTCTCCTGCAGGGAGCCCTCTAGGGCCGCGGAAAGGAGGGCACTGGGGGTCCCCAAACTCTGACAGCACCACCAGAACGCGCGGCAGCCTCGCACGAGAGCGGATTCCTCAGTCGTAATGATTGGAGGAGCTGCTGGCTCCTGACTGGAGCGTAATTACCGGGAGACCTCCGTGGAGTAATCCACCAGATAATTACACGGTGGCGGTGGGGGCGCATCGTGCTCTAGAGGAAGAGAGGCAGCGTTTAATTTCGATGGGCACACCTAATCCTGTAATTACTCAGTGCAGTCCCGGGCTCGCGCCCACCTGCCTCCCCGGGGCCGGCTTGACCTGCAGAACCACAGCCAGTAAGATCTCTTCCCAGTGTGGAATCAGAGGTGCGGGGGGCCCTCGGGGTGATGCCAGGGTGATGCTGGGGCCTCCCCGAGCAGCCGCAGGGGGTTACCCTTGGAGCCATGAGTACAACAAGAAGCAGGCCAGGTGGGAAGGAGCGCCTTCCTCCGTGTGCAAGAGGGAGGCCTCCGGGGCCCTGGAGTCCGGAGTTCCCAGCGTGCTCACACAGCGGGGGCGTCTGGGCCCCTGAGACCCGCTTTCCTTGTTCCCTGGGGGGCGGGCGCTGAGCCACATGCGTACACGTCTTATCACAAGTGGAGCTCCTAACAGACACCCCCAAGCAAAGGCCTGGAGAGCAAACCCCACAGCTCATTTCGCCCGGACAGGTGGCTGCTCCGCTCGAGCTGGGACTCGCCCCCAGGGCAGGTGACGCTGCCGGGCCCGGCCACGCATGTCTCGTCCCCCGCGGGCCAGCCTGGCCTGTCCCCGGGGCAGCTGGGCCGGGCAGGAGCCGCGGTGGATGGTATAGGCCCCCTGCGACCTGGACGGGGAGCCAGAGCTCCATCACCTGTGTGATGTCCGCTGGCCCCAGGGCGGGTCCAGCGGCCTGGGGCTGCCCCACATGCCGCGAGCAGGGTGCTGGGGGGTGAGCCGCGGGTCCTTGTCTGTAGCCCTTCCGGTGTGGCCTGCCTCCCGGAGTTACTGCGGGATTCATGGACCAGGCTTGTAGGGTTCTCTGCACGTGCACATGCTCAGGAAAGCGGAGGCTCCTTCCTGCTGCCCGACCCCCAGGCCGGCGGGCCTTCTCTCTGCGGAGGCAGACGCGGAGGAGGCGGGGCAGCCTGGATCTGGGGTGGAGTTAGGGGCAAGGCTAGCGTCTGCGCCCCTACCCAGCCTGCCTCAAGCTACCGCCGTGTGACCCGAGCAGGTCCCCCCCCAAGGCCCAGGTGTCTGCCCTGAAAAGTCAGGGTGACTGACGCCCTCCCCCGGGCAGCGCGTGGATGCCTGGAGAAACGCCCCGGCCCTGGCCACTGTCTGCTTCTTTTTCCTAGTTTATTAGTTTGTTTTTGGCTGCACTGGTTTTCTCTGGTTGCGGAGAGCGGGGGCTGCTCCCTGCTTGCCGCGCTTGGGTCTCTCATGGCGGTGGCTCCGCTTGTTGCAGCGCTCGGGCTCTGGACTGGAACACAGGCTCCGCAATTGCTCTGAGGCAGGTGTGATCTTCCTGGACGGGGATCAAACCCGTGTCCCCTGCACTGGCAGGCAGAGTCTTGACCTCTGGACCACCAGGGGAGTCCTGTTGCGGTCTTCTTAAATCCCAGCCCCAGCTGCCTGGAGAATTTGTTTAGTTCTACTTTCCTTTTTACAGGATACAAGAAAAATACTTTCATTTCCCAAATATGGCATTATTCTGTAATATGGAAATGCTTTGTTAAGCCAGGTATTTCCTCATGGAGATTCTGGTACATTCTGTGCTCCACATCCCACCTTCCCTCACCCCCTCCCCCAGCCTCCATCTCCCCCTGACCCCTCCCCCTCCCCCAGCCTCCATCTCCCCCTCCCCCATCCCCAGCCTCCATCTCCCCCTCCCCCAGCCTCCATCTCCCCCTGACCCCTCCCCCTCCCCAGCCTCCATCTCCCCCTCCCCCATCCCCAGCCTCCATCTCCCCCTCCCCCATCCCCAGCCTCCATCTCCCCCTCCCCCAGCCTCCATCTCCCCCTGGTCCCTCCCCCTCCCTCAGCCCCCATCTCCCCCCTGACCCCTCCCCCTCCCCCAGCCTCCATCTCCCCCTCCCCCATCCCCAGCCTCCATCTCCCCCTCCCCCAGCCTCCATCTCCCCCTGGTCCCCATCCCCCTCCCCTCTAGGCCCATTCCTCCTCCTCCCCTCCCAGGTCCATCTCCCCCAGACATCTTACCCTGCTCCCCCACGCCCCCCCAACCACCCATCCAGGCCCGTCTCCCCTGTGAGGGGCCATGTCTCCCGTCTCCCTGACCTGCTGTCTGTCTGCAGCCCACTGCCTGAGCCAGGTCTCTGGCATTGGGCCCCGAGGCCTGGGGTCCCTGACCCAGAGGGATGAGGGACCTGGCTGTGCTGTGCCCTCCCCCTCCTCGGGGGCCCTGCGGGGCTCAGACCCCCCAGCCTGCTCTGGCTTCCAGCCTGGGCCCCCCGCCCGCCCGCTGCAGGCAGGCCTGGCCGCTTCCCTCGGGCCACAGCCTCACATCAAACCCATGCTCATTAAGAGGCTCTGTGTGTGCCAGGGTGACATCTTTATTCGTGCGCCCGGAGACTTCAAAGCCTCCAGGAGATCTCCTCAGTGGATTAGACATGAAAAATGTCGGAGATGAGACAAGCGAGGAAGCAGACGGCCGCTCCGGGCGTTAATTAGGCAGGGGGTGGGGGCTCCAGCCGAGGTGAGGGGCGCGGGGCGGCCTTCTCAGGGCCGAGGAGTCCAGCCTGCCGCCGGCTCGCCGCGGCCGCGGTCCCGCGACACCCGGAAATCAGAATCTGCCCACCGCCGGCCAGGCCCTTGCCGGTGGGCAAGGCTGGGCCCTCCAGGAAGGCCACTCTACAGCCAGGGTCCCCCGCTGCCTGCAAATGAGGACTGATTCCCGAACACGTGGGTCTGTGAGCCCGTGGTGGGGAGGAGGAAGGGGGCTCAGGCCGCCCCAGGAGCTCCAGGTGGCCGAGGGGGCGCGAGGCTTGGGGCCTGGGGGGAGGCAGGCCGTCCTCTGCTGATGGGTCCCTGCAGGGTCCCCCCGGAGATGAAGCAGGACAGGGGGAGTGGGGGTTCTTCAGCAGGGCAATGGGGTGACTCTTAAGGCTTCCAGGATGTGTGGTGACCCCGGGGAGGAGCCAGGAGCAGTCAGGAGCCAGGGGCTGCTGTCCTGGTGGGAGACACAGACGTGAAGTGGGGGAGCCCAGAGGAGGTGGGGGAGGGGCACTTCGGGGGCGGGGCCAGCTGGGCCCCCTAGGGGAGGGCGCAGAGGAGGAGCTGGTGTGGAGCATGCTGAGCTCAGTTGGGGGAGCCCAGGAGCCTCCCGGATCTCTAGGTGAGAGGCTGAGATGGGATCCCAGAGCCCATGGGGAGCGTCCACCTGAGATGTAGGGTCAGGGCTGGGCCAGGCTCTCACCAGCGTCCTGTCCCCAGGGAGACTGTCTCAGGCCTTGGGGTCCTGGGCCTCCACTGGGGCTGGAAAGAGAGACATAAGGAGCCATGCCCGAGGGGTGGGGGTCCAGGTCTGACCCTGAGAAGCAGCGGAGCGAGGACCCGGGGAAGGACTGCCTTGGGAGCTTGACGGCCACGGGGGACCCGGGTCTGGCCCTGGAGGACCGAATTGCTCCACAGGCCGAGGTGCTCACAGACTGTCCTCCTGGCTCTGCGTGGTCCCCACCCGCAGCCTGGGGACAGTGGACACCAGGCCAGGGGGCAGGCCTCTGGCGGTCCCCACCAGTGTTCCCCAGAACGTTTCCAAGGGGAGACGTCAGGGCAGAGGGCAGCTGAGAAGGGATGTCCCTGGGCCCTTGGGCCTGCAAGACAAGAAAAGAGAAAGCCGTCTAAACACGCCTCTCCCCACCAGGTGGGGTGGGCCAGTGGAACTATTGATCGGCCCGTTTGGGGTGTCAGCTTTGATTACGTGTGTGTCGCCTGGGCGACCAGTCTTATCAAGGGGCAGCTTCAGGGTCTCCTGGCAGGGGGTGCTGTCCAAGGCCCCTGCTTGGGGGGAGGCGTGTGAGCTGTGTTGCATCTGAAAGTATCAAAGGAGAAAGAGGAGGAAGTCTGCGAGAATTACAGATGCCCCAGCTGGAAGGGCCCTGTAGCCACACGCTCCCCACCCCACCCCGCAGATGGGTGCCTAGACCCCAGATGGGGCCCTTGGGCTCCAAGCAGAGCAGGCGGGGGGCAGGGGTGGGAAAGCTCTGCAGAGACCTCTCCGACTCAAACTGAGCTGCTTCCCTTTGTTCAGGCCCGGTGCCGTCTGTAATTAGAAAATAAATTACTTTGCCTCAAAGAAGCACGCCTGGTCCCAGCAGCAGGATAAGGGGATCAGAGGCGAGGAGCCATCCACACAGCCTGACAGGTGCAGAGCCAGCGCCTATCAGCCCGTCCAGGCGGCCGAGGCCTTGACAGGGTGGAAGGGGGGGAGTCCGGGGGGGTCTGGGGAACGGCGGCTGGGCTCCCGCTGACCCTCAGAGCCTGCAGAATCCGGGAATCCTGGAGATTCTGAGCCTCCTCATCCTCTCCGCCTGTGGTTATCACCCCCAACCTGTTTGCCTTCACCCACCTGCTCCCGCCACTCACCCCCACCCCAGTTCTTTCCCCTGCCTTCCCGTCTTTGTGGAGACGTCCCTACCCCAGGGCCTCCGCCCTGGAGGTCTCTGCTCTTGGGGTCCCTGGCTGAACACCCCTTCCTCCTGCTTCCTCCAAAGCCTACGTCTTTGTCACCCGAAGACGGATGCTCAGACTTCTTCCTGTGCTGTCTCTCCTGTCCCCCCAGATATGCTCAGCCCGGGGCTCCCAACTGCAGACCTGGGGTCTCTGGGGATGGCCCCAGCCTGCCTGGAGTTTACTTCCCTGGGTCTCACCCGCTTTCAGGGCATCCCCAGCACCAGGAGGATGAAGCCGGCACAGAGGGGCTCCTTGGAGGCACCTGGGGCTGGGCAGACCTTCCCTGGGGCGAGGGGGCTCAGGGGACGATCCGGCGGGAAGATGGTCCGTGGGGAGCCCCTCCAGGCCTGCGGCAGAGACCCAAGCGCCCAGAGAGGGAGAGGCCATGGACACGCTGGTGTCCCATGTGCCCGCACACCCTCGCCCAGATGGGAAGGTCCTGGGCTTGGGGACCTGTGGATCCCCTGGCAGTTATAGCCGCCCCCCAACCCCGGGAGGGTCTGCCCTGCCCAGCGAGCTTCAGTCCCACAGGCCTGTGTAGCATCTGGGGGTTCAGACCCGGCACATGGCAGGGCTCACACGTTTCTCACCGTGGCCTTCGAGTTGCCTGCAATTGTCTTTCTGAGGGTGGGTGAGGGATCGGCCCCGACGTGACCCCCAGGTCTGGAATGTTAGAGATGCCCCCCACCTGCTGTTTGAGGGCTGAGATCACCGTGCAAAGCGGCCTACGGAAGAGGCACCTCCGAGGTCATTCGCCCCAGAGGTGACCATGTCCTGACGTCCAACAATGCAGAGGCTTTGTTCTGGCTTTGAACCTTGAGTCCTCTAGCGCGGGGATACCCAGCCTCTGGGGCCTGATGCTTGCCGATCTGAGGTGGAGCTGAGGTCACGACGGTAGAAATAAAGTGCACAGTAGATGCAACATGCTCGAGTCATCCCCAAACCTCCCTCCCCCAGTCCCGCGGAAAACCTTCCCCAAAACCTGCTCCCTGACGCCTGAGAGCCTGGGCACGGCTGCCCCAGCATGCGCCTTTCTCTCCATCAGGGCCAACGTCGTGAGCTTGGATCCGCGCCCTCAGTGGCCAGTACTCAGGCGTGGCCCGTCCAGGCTCCTGGGCATCTAAGGCATTTCTGCTGTGCATGGCCCCAGGTGTGGACCTGCCGGCTCATGGGGCAAAGGGGAGTCCACGTGGTGGGCAGCAGCTGTCAGCCACTCGGGGTGGGGTACGGGCCCATCGCTCCCACTCCCACAGCACCTGCAAGGGCGGGGGGCGCCCCATGCCCCCCTGCGGATGGCCTGCAGAGGTGCGTGGCCACTCAGCAGACCCCACCTGTTTCTCTCTGTACCTCCACGCTGACAGCACAGGGTGGTCATTTACAAGTATTTGTCGTGAAAGGCAAGAAGGGGGTAGGGAGGGAGGAGGGACACGGAGGGGCCGCCCCACAAGCTGGTCCAGGTAGCGGAGGAGCCCCGGAGGCCAGCAGATCCAGCAGGCACCAGCCAACCTCCAACGACCCTGCAGGCAATGAGCAGAACAACCTGGGCGCTCTGACGGCTCCTGCTGAGATGGACGAGCCCCTGGAGGCTTGGCAGGAGGTGGACACCTCCGAACCAGCCTCGCAGGAAGGAGAGTGTGGAGGACAGAGACACATCCAGGGACAGCCCATCTCAGGCCAGGGGACCGGCTGGGAGCTGCCTGGGGAGGTCACTTGAAGGCCCGGAAGATGCAGGGCAGGGGGCTGGCTGGCCCCTGCCCCCACTGTCTTTGGGGGCACACAAACAAGCTCTGGGGGGTGGACAGAAGGACGTGGCCGGGCCTCCAGTGCCGGGGACAGAAGATCAGAGGGGCCAGGGAGCCGGGAGGCGCCGTGGGGCCAAGGCTGGTGGGCGCGTGTCTGGGGTCTGTCGGACGAGGAGGCCGATGGTCGAGAGGACAGAGCCCTTCATCCCAACACACACCGCACAGTCGCTCGGTCATCAGCATCTGCTTGCCTCTCTCCACCTGCTGCTTCAGGCCCTCTGCACGGCGGCTCTGTGCACGGAGGTCTTAGACCCACTTCAGAGACGGGTAGACTGAAGCACAGAGAAGTCACAGGGAGCGCAGGGTGGGAGCACCCAGCAGTCCCGCCTGGACTCCCCGCTCCCGGACCCGCAAAAAAGTTCAGTGAATCCTGGTGTTTCTCCTTTTGCTAACATTTTTTTAGATTTATTAATTTTATCCCTGGCCATGCTGCATGTTTGTTGCTGCATATTTTTCTCTCATTGTGGAGATCAAGGACAGGGCTATTCATTTGTGGACACCGGCTTCTCACGGCAGTAGCTTCTCTCATTGTGGCCCGTGGACTCTGGGCACACGGGCCCTGGGTACACGGGCTCGGGCACATGGGCTCTGGCACACAGGCCCTGGCACACGGGCTCAGGCACACGGGCTCGGGAACATGGGCTCTGGGCACATGGGCCCTGGGTACACGTGCTCAGGCACACGGGCCCTGGCACACGGGCTCAGGCACACGGGCTCGGGAACATGGGCTCTGGGCACACGGGCCCTGGCACATGGGCTCTGGGCACACGGGCCCTGGCACACAGGCTCTGGGCACACGGGCTCAGGCACACAGGCTCTGGGCACACGGGCCCTGGCACATGGGCTCAAGCACACGGGCCCTGGCACACGGGCTCTGGGCACACGGGCCCTGGCACACGGGCTCTGGGCACACAGGCCCTGGGCACACGGGCTCGGGCACACAGGCTCTGGGCACACGGGCTCGGGCACACGGGACCTGGCACATGGGCCCTGGGCACACGGGCTCGGGCACACAGGCTCTGGGCACACGGGCTTGGGCACACGGGCCTGGGCACACGGGCCCCATGGTTGTGGATCCATAGTTGTGTCCCACAGGCTCAGTCGCTCTGTGGCACGTGGAATCTTCCCTAGGGATCAGACCCGTGTACCCTGCATTGACAGGTGGGTTCTTAACCACTGGGCCAACAGGAAAGTCTTCTAACATTTTTAATGTTAAAAATTAAGGGGGAAAAATCTAGTTTGGGTAGACATTTTAATTCACTGATTCTCCTTTATGAAATATGCAACGAAAAAAAATAAGCACAGAGGATGTGAACGGTGTGGTTAGAGGAGAGAATTAATGCATAAACATCCATCATTACAGCCAACAGACAGAGAACGTGCTGCTAGGCTGAGGGTCACGGAGGGTCCATAAAGCATCTTTAGAAGCTGACCTGGTAGTCAGGGTGCAAATGTCAAAAATGTCTGAACAGATCTCTTAGAGACAGAAGTCCCGACCACAGTATAATAAAACTAGAAATAAATGCTTCCTAAAAATAGAAAATTGGAGATTTAAGACTACTGTCATCGATAACATCTAGGTCAAGGAGGAAATCAAGCACACAGCAGATGCCGTAGAAAACCATGGCATCTCAGGCCTGTGAATCAGAGCCTCTGGGACCGCCCTCCCCCCAGGCTCCCCCACGACCCTCAGTGCTTCTGCTGTCAGAGACCCGCTGGGACACAGAACGCAGCAGACGCGCTTTCCACCTCGGGTCCTTAAGGAGAGAACAAGCCCCAGGGAAACAGGAGAAAGGAAATAATGAAGATAAAAGCAAATAAATAAATTACAGAACATAAAATCAGTGGCAGTAAATAAATACCAGACCTGGTTCTTTGAAAATAAACTAGTAAAAAAGAAAAACCTCTTACAAACCCAATCAAGGAAAATTCTGTTAAGTGCGGAGCCTTCCCACTTCAAATTCAGCGCTTGTTAATTCTTTAAAGGCGGTCAGATTATTAGACCAGGGAAAACACAGACTCCGCTAAGGCCACGGGGCGGGGAGGTTCCAACTGACATATGCGGGACAGATGTCTGTCTGGGATGCCGCCCGTGGTACAGGGGACATGAAGGTCCCAGCCTCCCACCAGGGACACCCAATCCCTGGGAGGCATCCTCAAAGGAGTCTAGGGGCTGTTGTCCAAGGTTCTGAGTGCTGGAGTGGGTGGGTCCCTGCGGCCCTGAGCCCATTTCACAGGTGTGAAGGGTGAGGTCATTGAGCCAAGTGATGTGGAAGCCCCCAGCACTGGCCCCTCTGTGCCCCGGGGAATGGCCTCCTAACCCACCCTCCCTGTCTCTGTTCTAAATTTCCCTAGTTCACTTTTCTGATGAATGTCTTTCCCACATTCCTTTCTTGTTTCTAAGCAAGGAAGCCAAGGTCTCAGCAGGTCCAAGTGGAGCACGCGTAGCCCCAGTTGCTGAGTGAGGGCCCCGCGCCCACGTGCCTTTCTCAGGAAGCCAGTGGGATGCTCGATTTTATCAGCACTTTGTGGACAAGGTGAGTTCACAGCGCACGTGACAAGGATCACGCAAGGTAGCCAAGTGGAGAGGGTCTTTTCTCGGCCAGATCTGTTGTAGGCTGTGTCCAGGCGTGATCCTCTGTGGATTAATCCTTCCTGGACTTGGGTGACCGTCTCCTTCAGACGTGAGGGAGGTTTCCATCTATTATCTCTTGCCATATGTTCCTGGGCCCTTTCTCTCCCTTCCTCCTCCTGACACCCCTAACGCGAGCATCAGTGCCCTTGACGTTGTCGCGAGACCATCCTCACTTCTTGTCTCCTTCCCCGCTTTCTCTGTCCCACGGCAGTGACGCCCACCTCACTGATTGTCCCTCTGGGTCCCGCGGTCTCCTGTTGGTTCCCCCAGGACTTTCTCATTTATCATGTCCTTTGTGACTTCTCGCCCTGCGCGTCTTTCTGCCCCCAGTTCCGGGTCACCCCGCAGTCACCGCTCTGAACTCCTGCGGGGGGCGGCCCGGCTTGCGTCACTCAGGTCTGCTCCTGGGGTCTGTCCTGCTCCTCATCTGGGGCGTGCTCCTCCGCCGGCTCCTCCTGTCCGTGTTGCCATTCATTTTCAGTTTCTTGACCTGGGCAAGGGGGGAGTGTCCTGGGCGTCCCCTCTCCCCGGGTGCTGACGGGGGCTCTGGCGGGCAGGTGGGGGACCCGGCCTTGCCGTGTGGATGCTGCTGGCGAGCGGGGTCTGGTCGCGCGGTGGCCGCTTCCAGAACCCTAGGGCCCCCAGCTGGTGCCGGCTCACTGGGGTCAGAGTCGGGCCCAGGGGACTCTGGGCCTCGCCCACCCACTGGCGGGGAAGCCAGGCCTGGGGTGGTGGTGCTCCCTACAGGCAGGCGGAGCTGGTCCTGGAGTGGGGGCCCACTGGTGGGGGGGTGGCTCCTGACGGTCAGGTGGGGGCCTGGGGGATCCCGAAGCTCGTGCTGGTTGCTAGCGTGCAGGGCTGGGGCCCAGCTGGTCCCAGGGAGTGGGCGTGGTGTTGGGTCTGGTCTGCTCTGGGTGGGCCGGGTCTGGGGGGTGCAGGACTGTGGTTTCCTTTGTCTCCCTCTGGTGGGCGAGGCTGGCCTAGTGGTCCCACAGCTGGACGGCGCTGCATCCTGGCCGTCTTGTGGGCAGGGCCGTGTCCACCAGGGGGGATCAGGGGGACTCAAGGCGGCCTATCTGCTGATGGCTGGGGCTGTGTGACTGAGTCTGCCAGCTCTGGGCCTGACGGGCCCGGATCTCAGCCCAGAGGCCGTGTTCACGGGGCCAGTGTGTGTCCAGGCTGGCCCCAGCCGCCCCGTCTCTGCAGGAGATGCTCTGGGGGCAGCAGGTAGGTAGGTCCGGCCCGGGCTCCTGCCCGGCTCGGCGTGCCTGAGGTTTTGTGCGGCCGTGTCAGCGGGAGCCTGTGGGTCTCTGCCTCACCGCCTTCGCAGCCAGATGCTCTGGGGGCCCCCGGGGTCACACCCCGCACAGGGAGCAGTGTGGGCTCTGAGCGCTCACTCCTGGGGGACGCTCTGCAGCGTCACCTCCCCCCAGGCTGTGGGTTGCCCGCCAGGGCGCAGAGCTGGACTGTACCATGGGTGCTCTTCCTGCGGTCTCGTCACGGGCCCTCGTGCTGGAGGAGAAGGGGCGGGAGGGGACGGCAGGCCCCAGGTCTCCGGCGCGTCCCTGGCCTGGCCGCCCGGTGAGGGTCCCTGGCTTCAGGCAGGAAGGAACTGAGGCACCGCGTGAAGGGGAAGCGCGCTCCCTGAGTGTGGGGCCCCGCAGGGCGCGGTGCTCGGGGCGTGTGAGCCATGTGACTGCATGGCCTGATGTGGTGGGCAGCGAGCCCAGCTACTCAGGGGAGGGGCTGGCATTTCCAGGACCTGGGCCACCGGCCTCTGTCCTGGCCGACGTGGGGAGACGTGTCACTGTGGGCGGGAACGAGGTTCGAGGTTGGCTCTTTGCCTTCTTGGGTCTGGTTGTCGGTTCTAGCCCGAGTCAGCCGCGTCCTGTCCATCTTGGTGGCTGGGTCATTCTCTCCCGAGTGTGTCCTGCCCCCTCCCTCTTGTCTTACTCCTTCCTGTCTTCAGCGTGGACGGTCTTTCCTGCTCGGTTCCGGTCTTCTCCGACGACAGCTCTTCTGTAGAAGGCTGTGATTTTGGTGGGCTCCCAAGAGGGGCCGAGCCAGGCTCCCCCGCCACCCTGGCCGCTCCCCTCAGTGCAAACCCAGATTCCAGGTCACACGTCATTGTGAACCGACGGTCTCGTGTATTTAACTTCTTTACGTAGCTGAGCACGTTTTAGGAGGGAATGAGATGCTGGTGTCATGTCACTTACAACTTTCAGGGGACGGGAACCCAAATCAAGTTTGTTTAGGCAAAATATGGGGCTTCCCTGGTGGCACAGATGGTAAAGAGTCTGCCTGCAGTGTGGCAGACCCGGGTTCAATCCCTGAGTCAGGAAGATCCCCTGGAGAAGGAAATGGCAAACCCACTCCAGTATTCTTGCCTGGAGAATCCCACAGACAGAGGAGCCTGGCAGGCTACAGTCCATGAGGCCACAAGGAGTCTGACACAACTGAGCAGCTTCACTTTCACTTAGGCAAAATAAATTAAGGGACTTCCTGGTGATCTAATGGCTAAGACTCTGTGCTCCTAATGCAGGGGGCCCAGGTTCGATCCCAGGTCAGGAAACCAGACCCCACATCCCACAACTAAGAGTCTGCATGCTTCAATTAAAGGTCTCATGGGCTGTGGCTGAGACCTGGTTCAGCCAAACAAAGAAATAAATACATATTAAAAAAACAAACAGACAAGCGGGCGTCTCTTGGCTGGGCCCCGGGGGTCCCAGGGCTACAGCACATCCATGACGGCCTGGCCAGCGCCCTTGGGTCTGCTTCCTGGAGAAGTGGCCAGGTCCGGGGACCGCGGGGTCCCCTCTGCCCACTCAGGGGCCAGTGCTGCTGGTGAACACACGCCATCTCCTGAGCCTGTTCTCAGGATGCAGCCGGAAGGCCTCGGGTGTTGTGCGTGAGAGAGGGAGCCCCAATGTTTGAGTCCAGGTGCCACCTGTTCAGACTTCTCTGTCCTTCCATCTTTCTCCGCTTCACACGTTCTCATCAGAAGCAAATGACAGGAGAGTGGCCAGCTACGTCTGGTTTTAAATAAGGGAATGATACAGATTTTGCTGGAAAGGCTGGGGTTTGTCTGCTTGAACCTGAGGCCCCTCCTGCTGCCTGGTGGGAGGGCGTCCCACTCGAGGGCTTCCTGCACCACTGTGCCGTCCCCGGGGTCTCAGGCGACAGGACAGGCCGTGTAGCCAGACCCTGGGGTCCCCAGCTCTTTGCACACGGCTGGTCTCTGGACGAGGGAGGGGGCACCGCAGCGGCCTGTCCCCGAGAGCCGCCGGTCGAGTGCGCGGGAGCAAGAGGAGGCTTGGCGGCGTTGACCCAGAGGCTGGGGCCTGCGCACAAACCTGCACCCCTCGTCCTGCAAACGGGTCTTGCTGTATCGCTCAGAGGTTGCCGAGGGGGCTCCCTGTGATAAACCTCATGGCCAGGGCCGCACAGGGGATGTTTAGTGAAACGTTTGCTGACCGAGCGACGGGGCGGGGGCAGGGGTCAGCGGGGCTCCGGGCTCCAGAGTTTGCAGCCTCGGTCAGAGGGCAGCAGCTGAGGTCAGAGCACAAGTGTGGGCTCCGGCCCCAAGCCAGCTGGACAGGGCTGCCTCTGTGCGATGGCCTGAATTCTTTCCTTGCAAACGGCAGAGTCTCACTCAAACTGGTTGGAGTCTTAACCACGGTGGGTCGTCTCAAACACTGGGAAACCCACTTGAGTCAAGGTGGGGGTACCCAGGACTCTCCCTGCCGTCTCTCTCCCTGGGAGCCCCCGCCCCGCCCCCTGAAGCCTCTCGTCCTCCACTGGCATGGCTGCATGCCGTCTGCTGGTCCATGATGTGAACTGCAGGGTCTGGTCTTGGGAGTCAAACGTTTTCTAGTGAATCAGGGGCATTGGCCCTTTGTTTTCGGTGAGATTTCCCGCTTTTCATGTTTCATGGTGTCTTCATAGGCATCTGCTGGTCATTACCTCTGATTCCTCCTCTCTGCACGAGGCTGCGTGTTGTGGACGAGCTGTCTCCCGCAGGGGCCATGGAGGAGAGCCAGGCTCTCGGCCAGCACAGGCTGAGTGAGCACCCGTCCACGCCCGGCGGGGTGACTGTCCCCTGGAGGTCTGGTCCCCGCGTGGCCAGGGGCTGGTTGCAGGTGTGCGGTCGTCTGTTGGGGCTGCCGCTGAGGCCGGCTCGCTGCGCTCTGCCGAGACTGAGTGCACAGGAGACAAAGGCTCCGTTCCTCGTCTGCGGAAGGGTCGGTCTTACAGCCGCAGCTGTGGCTCTCCCTCAAACACGAGTACTTTGGCAGCTGCTTCTCGCTCCTCCGGCCGTGGGCAGGCTCTCTCTTCCCTCCCGCACTCCTGCTCAGACCGTATTGCTTTTTTCTGCTTCACCTATTTTTGTGATATGATGTTTCAGCTAAATCCTCATTCTGATCAATCTGGAGTCTGATTTTCTTGCTATTTCGGAGAGCTTTCAGGGAGATGGGTCTGTTTTCAGAAGTCGCCTTTGTATTTTTACATTTTGCAACAATTTTGCTTTCAATCAATGTCATCCAATGCACGCATCATATCTGGGTATGGTGAGAAGACAGGTTCTCACCTGGGTCTTGCAGAAAACACAGATTTCAAGGGGACGTGGAGGTTATTTGTGGAGCCTGGGCAATGCCGCTTTCCCCTGGAAGCCGGCGTGGTTTCAGTGCCTGCCTGCTTCTATTTTGATGCTCTGGCAATCTGGCTTCCTAGTTGGAAAGCTCAAAGCCCAACTTTAGTTGATTTATTCAGAAGCAGAGCTTGTTGAAAGGATCCTGGGGCATCTCAGAGAATATTATAGGAAGATCTGCAGGGCTGTTTTCAGGGCTCCCCCTCCGGACACCGCTTCAGAAGCCTGCTGCAGAGCGGGGTCTGTGCCCCCAGCACCCCCAGCCCGGGCTCTGGGAGTCTGGGGTCTGGGCTGTGTGCCGTCACAGCTCTGAGCCAGGCTGGAAGGCGGGTGCTGGGGTCCCCGCTGCTTTCACGGGGCCGGCTGGCGGGCTCTGCCTCCTGGCCCGGGGGTGCCCGTTGGCTGGGACGGTGCTGGCTTCTTCCTCCTTGACCGTCACGGCTGCAGACCCCTGCACAGGGCAGGCCCCGTGCTGGGGTAGACCCGCTGTCTGGGGCGTCCCCTGCCCCCAGCCCTCAGGCCCCCCGTTTTGGCTTGGACCCCTCGGTCCCTCCCGTTCCCCCCCAGTGACCCTCCAGGGAGGAAGAGGCCAGCGCCGCCCCAACAGCCACCTCCTGCCCAGACACCAACCCCCGGGTAACCCCTCTGCCTCTTCTGCCCTTTGACGGGCGTGGAGGCCCCGCAGCACCTGGCTGGCAGCGTTCTCCCACAAAGGAAATCACATCTTCCCAGTGGGACTGCAAGAGGAGCGAGCTGACAGGCAGCAGGGAGATGGGTCAGCTGAGCACGTGCTGGCCAGAGGCTTCAGGGGTGTGGCGGAACCTCAGGGTGACTGGAGCAAGTGCTATGTCCCCTCGGGTGCTCATTCCCTGATGCTGTGTCCCCTCGGGTGCTCATCCCCTGATGCTCTGTCCCCTCGGGTGCTCATTCCCTGATGCTGTGTCCCCTCGGGTGCTCATCCCCTGATGCTCTGTCCCCTCGGGTGCTCATCCCCTGATGCTGTGTCCCCTCGGGTGCTCATCCCCTGATGCTCTGTCCCCTCGGGTGCTCATCCCCTGATGCTGTGTCCCCTCGGGTGCTCATCCCCTGATGCTGTGTCCCCTCGGGTGCTCATCCCCTGATGCTGTGTCCCCTCGGGTACTCATCCCCTGATGCTCTGTCCCCTCGGGTGCTCATCCCCTGATGCTGTGTCCCCTCGGGTGCTCATCCCCTGATGCTCTGTCCCCTCGGGTGCTCATCCCCTGATGCTGTGTCCCCTCGGGTGCTCATCCCCTGATGCTCTGTCCCCTCGGGTGCTCATCCCCTGATGCTGTGTCCCCTCGGGTGCTCATCCCCTGATGCTCTGTCCCCTCGGGTGCTCATCCGCTGATGCTGTGTCCCCTCGGGTGCTCATCCCCTGATGCTGTGTCCCCTCGGGTGCTCATCCCCTGATGCTGTGTCCCCTCGGGTGCTCATCCCCTGATGCTGTGTCCCCTCGGGTGCTCATCCCCTGATGCTCTGTCCCCTCGGGTGCTCATCCCCTGATGCTGTGTCCCCTCGGGTGCTCATCCCCTGATGCTGTGTCCCCTCGGGTGCTCATCCCCTGATGCTCTGTCCCCTCGGGTGCTCATCCCCTGATGCTGTGTCCCCTCGGGTGCTCATCCCCTGATGTGTCCCCTCGGGTGCTCATCCCCTGATGCTCTGTCCCCTCGGGTGCTCATCCCCTGATGCTGTGTCCCCTCGGGTGCTGTCTACTGATGCTGTGTCCCCTCGGGTGCTCATCCCCTGATGCTGTGTCCCCTCGGGTGCTCATCCCCTGATGCTCTGTCCCCTCGGGTGCTCATTCCCTGATGCTGTGTCCCCTCGGGTGCTCATCCCCTGATGCTGTGTCCCCTCGGGTGCTGTCTACTGATGCTGTGTCCCCTCGGGTGCTCATCCCCTGATGCTGTGTCCCCTCGGGTGCTCATCCCCTGATGCTGTGTCCCCTCGGGTGCTCATCCCCTGATGCTCTGTCCCCTCGGGTGCTCATCCCCTGATGCTGTGTCCCCTCGGGTGCTCATCCCCTGATGCTGTGTCCCCTCGGGTGCTCATCCCCTGATGCTCTGTCCCCTCGGGTGCTCATCCCCTGATGCTGTGTCCCCTCGGGTGCTCATCCCCTGATGTGTCCCCTCGGGTGCTCATCCCCTGATGCTCTGTCCCCTCGGGTGCTCATCCCCTGATGCTGTGTCCCCTCGGGTGCTGTCTACTGATGCTGTGTCCCCTCGGGTGCTCATCCCCTGATGCTGTGTCCCCTCGGGTGCTCATCCCCTGATGCTCTGTCCCCTCGGGTGCTCATTCCCTGATGCTGTGTCCCCTCGGGTGCTCATCCCCTGATGCTCTGTCCCCTCGGGTGCTCATCCCCTGATGCTCTGTCCCCTCGGGTGCTCATCCCCTGATGCTCTGTCCCCTCGGGTGCTCATCCCCTGATGCTGTGTCCCCTCGGGTGCTCATCCCCTGATGCTCTGTCCCCTCGGGTGCTCATCCGCTGATGCTGTGTCCCCTCGGGTGCTCATCCCCTGATGCTGTGTCCCCTCGGGTGCTCATCCCCTGATGCTGTGTCCCCTCGGGTGCTCATCCCCTGATGCTGTGTCCCCTCGGGTGCTCATCCCCTGATGCTCTGTCCCCTCGGGTGCTCATCCCCTGATGCTGTGTCCCCTCGGGTGCTCATCCCCTGATGCTGTGTCCCCTCGGGTGCTCATCCCCTGATGCTCTGTCCCCTCGGGTGCTCATCCCCTGATGCTGTGTCCCCTCGGGTGCTCATCCCCTGATGTGTCCCCTCGGGTGCTCATCCCCTGATGCTCTGTCCCCTCGGGTGCTCATCCCCTGATGCTGTGTCCCCTCGGGTGCTGTCTACTGATGCTGTGTCCCCTCGGGTGCTCATCCCCTGATGCTGTGTCCCCTCGGGTGCTCATCCCCTGATGCTCTGTCCCCTCGGGTGCTCATTCCCTGATGCTGTGTCCCCTCGGGTGCTCATCCCCTGATGCTGTGTCCCCTCGGGTGCTGTCTACTGATGCTGTGTCCCCTCGGGTGCTCATCCCCTGATGCTGTGTCCCCTCGGGTGCTCATCCCCTGATGCTGTGTCCCCTCGGGTGCTCATCCCCTGATGCTCTGTCCCCTCGGGTGCTCATCCCCTGATGCTGTGTCCCCTCGGGTGCTCATCCCCTGATGCTGTGTCCCCTCGGGTGCTCATCCCCTGATGCTCTGTCCCCTCGGGTGCTCATCCCCTGATGCTGTGTCCCCTCGGGTGCTCATCCCCTGATGTGTCCCCTCGGGTGCTCATCCCCTGATGCTCTGTCCCCTCGGGTGCTCATCCCCTGATGCTGTGTCCCCTCGGGTGCTGTCTACTGATGCTGTGTCCCCTCGGGTGCTCATCCGCTGATGCTGTGTCCCCTCGGGTGCTCATCCCCTGATGCTGTGTCCCCTCGGGTGCTCATCCCCTGATGCTGTGTCCCCTCGGGTGCTCATCCCCTGATGCTGTGTCCCCTCGGGTGCTCATCCCCTGATGCTGTGTCCCCTCGGGTGCTCATCCCCTGATGCTGTGTCCCCTCGGGTGCTCATCCCCTGATGCTGTGTCCCCTCGGGTGCTCATCCCCTGATGCTGTGTCCCCTCGGGTGCTCATCCCCTGATGCTCTGTCCCCTCGGGTGCTCATCCCCTGATGCTGTGTCCCCTCGGGTGCTCATCCGCTGATGCTGTGTCCCCTCGGGTGCTCATCCCCTGATGCTGTGTCCCCTCGGGTGCTCATCCGCTGATGCTGTGTCCCCTCGGGTGCTCATCCCCTGATGCTGTGTCCCCTCGGGTGCTCATCCCCTGATGCTGTGTCCCCTCGGGTGCTCATCCCCTGATGCTGTGTCCCCTCGGGTGCTCATCCCCTGATGCTGTGTCCCCTCGGGTGCTCATCCCCTGATGCTGTGTCCCCTCGGGTGCTCATCCCCTGATGCTGTGTCCCCTCGGGTGCTCATCCCCTGATGCTGTGTCCCCTCGGGTGCTCATCCCCTGATGCTGTGTCCCCTCGGGTGCTCATCCGCTGATGCTGTGTCCCCTCGGGTGCTCATCCCCTGATGCTGTGTCCCCTCGGGTGCTCATCCCCTGATGCTGTGTCCCCTCGGGTGCTCATCCCCTGATGCTGTGTCCCCTCGGGTGCTCATCCCCTGATGCTCTGTCCCCTCGGGTGCTCATCCCCTGATGCTGTGTCCCCTCGGGTGCTCATCCCCTGATGCTGTGTCCCCTCGGGTGCTCATCCCCTGATGCTCTGTCCCCTCGGGTGCTCATCCCCTGATGCTGTGTCCCCTCGGGTGCTGTCTACTGATGCTGTGTCCCCTCGGGTGCTCATCCCCTGATGCTGTGTCCCCTCGGGTGCTCATCCCCTGATGCTCTGTCCCCTCGGGTGCTCATTCCCTGATGCTGTGTCCCCTCGGGTGCTCATCCCCTGATGCTGTGTCCCCTCGGGTGCTGTCTACTGATGCTGTGTCCCCTCGGGTGCTCATCCCCTGATGCTGTGTCCCCTCGGGTGCTCATCCCCTGATGCTGTGTCCCCTCGGGTGCTCATCCCCTGATGCTCTGTCCCCTCGGGTGCTCATCCCCTGATGCTGTGTCCCCTCGGGTGCTCATCCCCTGATGCTGTGTCCCCTCGGGTGCTCATCCCCTGATGCTCTGTCCCCTCGGGTGCTCATCCCCTGATGCTGTGTCCCCTCGGGTGCTCATCCCCTGATGTGTCCCCTCGGGTGCTCATCCCCTGATGCTCTGTCCCCTCGGGTGCTCATCCCCTGATGCTGTGTCCCCTCGGGTGCTGTCTACTGATGCTGTGTCCCCTCGGGTGCTCATCCCCTGATGCTGTGTCCCCTCGGGTGCTCATCCCCTGATGCTCTGTCCCCTCGGGTGCTCATTCCCTGATGCTGTGTCCCCTCGGGTGCTCATCCCCTGATGCTCTGTCCCCTCGGGTGCTCATCCCCTGATGCTGTGTCCCCTCGGGTGCTCATCCCCTGATGCTCTGTCCCCTCGGGTGCTCATCCCCTGATGCTGTGTCCCCTCGGGTGCTCATCCCCTGATGCTGTGTCCCCTCGGGTGCTCATCCCCTGATGCTGTGTCCCCTCGGGTGCTCATCTCCTGATACTGTGTGCCCTCAGGTGCTGTCTCCTGATGTCTGTCCCCTGGTCCCTCTGGGGCAGAGCCCTGACGCCATGCTGGGGAGGTGGTGACAGCACCAATCCCCCGGGGAGAGGGGCACCCGGCCCCCAGCACCCATACGTGGGCCCCCACCTGCACCAACACCCCACTTTGCCCCCCACCCTGCCCCACCCTGCATGCTTGGGAACCCACTCTGCTTTTCTGGATAGATTCCAACTGGATGTTCAACATGAAATAAAAATCAAAGTAAGAAGAAACCTAAGATGATTCCAGTTTGGTAAGAAAATCCATCTGTCCCTGCCTAGGGAAAGCTATTGGGAGGGAATATGCATGTTCACAGTGGTTATCTCTGGCAGGAGGTGCAGGCGACTTCAGTTTCTCTTTGTTTTTGCCAGTTTCCTAGATTTTCTACAGTTTTGTAGAACATGTACTACTTTTACAATAAGGGAAAAAAACAGTAAAACAATAAATTTTTAAAAAACAAAAAGTTTAAAAGTATCAACATCTGAAAGTGGAGGCTTGCATCGCCAGTAAATTAAGGGACACTTGGTTCCTTGATGAAAGAACATTTCAGGTTTCAAAGGGGCTCACAGTTCTGTGAATAAAACAGGCATGCGATAAATATTTGCTGAGACAATTAATAAATGAGTTCTCTCCGGGGTTTCCTGAAGCACAGACTCCCCAGTGCATCTTAAATGAAACCAATTTACAGAACGTGATTGTCCCTCCCCACCACATGCGCTGCTAGAAGGAGAAGATGGGATGTGGCTGGATGCTGGGTTCCTGCTCTGCCCCAGGGGTCAGTCGTGGACCCCCCAACACCCCCCAGCTCCCGTTTCCTTATCAGAAGAGGGGGAATCACAGCCACCTGCCAGCCGGGTGCTTTCCTGCTTGTGAAAGGCCTTCAGGAAGTGTCTGCCATGGCTCAGAGTGTCACAGTTATGAGTCTTCAGAGACCCAGGGAGTAAAAATAGTTTCTTCTTTGTGAGCCGTGAACACACAGAAGATTGCACCAGCCAGAAATGCACGTCGGGGGGGTCATCACAGGCAGACCCCAGGAGCACCGCCCGGGGCAGAAAACCCGACCCCGCCTCTCCCCTCCTGCCCTGAATGCGCTCTCCTGACTTTCACGCTGACCACATCCCCTCTTTCCTGCATAGTTTTATCCTGTTACGCTGCGTCACCAGACACGGTTGTTTACTTTGCTTGTTTCTGTTTGTGTTTTTATCATTTTTATTGGAGTATAGCTGTCTACAATGTTGTCTTAGTTTCAGGTGCACAGAAAGTGGTCTGGTCACACACATACACACATTCATCCTTTTTCAGGTTTTTTTTCCCCATATAGGCTATTATAGAGTATTGAGTGGAGTTCCCTGTGCTATTCAGCAGGTCCTTATTATAACAGATGTCTATTTTCAGTGTTGCCTGTTTTTACTTTTTTAATATTATTTCCTGACGCACCAGGTCTGGGATGCGTCATGGTGGCAGGATCTTTAGTTTCGGCCTGTTCAGTCCTACTGTGGGGTCCAGTTCCCTGACCAGGGGTGGAACCCAGGCCCCTGTATTGGGAGTGCTTAGTCTTAGCCACTGGAGTAAGGGAAGACCCCATTTTTGCCTGTTTGTTCTTTTTAAAAATAGAATGGAATAATAGTTTGTCTCCTTTTTTATTTGGCATTTTTGCTCAGCATCTTTTGTGAGGTTCATCCGCACTGTTATGCACTGCTGGTTTGTTCACTGTGCTGTGGTATTTGGCTGGGTCAGTACCCCTCACTCACATCTGTTGCCCTGTTGATGGACAGGTGGGCGTTTCCAGTTGGGGCTTTGCTGGGGGGGCCGGGGACCCACTGAGGTGCAGCTCTGCCTTCACACACTTCTCTTGAGCATGAGTCTTACCCCCCACCGCCCTTCCAGCCTGGAGTTGTTGTTGTGGTTCTGTTTGGTTTTGAATTTTTATTGTAAAGTATGCATAACACCTCCCTGCCAGGCCTGGTCTCCAAGCGCTGGAGCCTCGTGGCCGGGGCAGGACGGCTGAAACCGGGGGTGCCCACCGGGACATCAGGCCATGGGGTTCGAGCTGCAGGCCACTTCCCACGTTGGTGCTGCCCTTCCAGGGGGACAAACGCTGCCTTTCCACGCACTTACCGTGCGCAGGTGCAGGTCCGCCTGCGTTGCTGGCGTTGGCTCAGTAACGCCGAGAATGGCTCTCTGACGTGCGCACCCGTGTGACCCCCGTTTCACAGGAGACGAGCCTGAGCACAGAGAAGCGGAGACACTTGCCCAAAGTCACACAGCTGGTGAGGAAGGGAGCCCGATGGGAGTCCGTCCTTGGTCGTGGTCCCTCCGTCCTGGCCGCCCAGGCCCCCTCCTGCTGGGTGTGGCTGGCAGGGGCGCGGGTGGGCGGGGCTCTGGGTGGGCGGGGCTCTGGGTGTCCCCTCCTGTCATTGGCCCTTTGCCAGCGGCCACGCCTCCCCTGCGCAGCCTAACTCCCCGTCTCATGGGGTCTCTTTGGGGCACGCGTCCAGTCGTCTGATCTCCCACAGCCAGCCCTTCCTTCCAGTCCCTTCTGGGTGAGGCAGGTTTTGTGCTCGGGGGTGGCCGGGCACGGGGGAGACTGGCTTGGCGTAGGGACTGGGGCGACATTTGAGAAGCGGCCTGAGGCCCCCAGGTGCAGGCGGCGGCAGGGGGTGGGGGTGCTGGTGATGGGAGAGCGGCCAGGTAGGAGATGCAAAGCCCCGGGGCGGGCTGTTCTTGGGTGATCGAGGCAGAACGTGGCCACCAGCGAGGGGCGAGGGCGAGGGGAGGGTGGCAGGCTGGGGCCGCGGGGTTTCAGACCCTGCAGGGCCCCGTCGGCCACTGGATGTGCTTTGGGGTTCATGCATGAGATAGAGGCGGGACCTCGAGCAGACTGCTGCCTGCGTGCCTGTCTTGGGCTCCCACCGGCTACTGTCTCCAGAGCAAGAGTGGACATGGAGGCAGCCAGGGGCTGGGCAAGGGCCCCAGAGTCGATGGTGGCGGGCACCGGGGTGGCATCAGCGGGGCCGGAGGACTCAGGCCGGATTCTGCACAGACTTTGAAGACGGGGCCGACAAGATTTGTGATTGCGGCAACAGAGCTCAAAATGCAGAAGGGAGCCTGTTTACTGACCCAAGGACGGGAGGAGGAACTGGTTTTGGGAAGAGGGTCGGGAGGGGCGTGTCCCCCAGCTTGCTTGAGCCTCGCCCCGGGTCACCGAGTGGAGATGCCAAGGTGAGTCAGGAGTCCTGGAGAGTTCAGCTGGAGGCGGGCCAGTCAGTGCAGAAGTGATATTTAAACCAGCAAACAGGGACTTCCCTGGTGGTCCTGTAGCTAAGACTCTGAGCTCCCCATGGAGGGGGCCCGAGTCCCATCCTTGGTCAGGGAACTAAGACCCAGCACAGCCAAATAAATAAATATTTTTAAAAACTAAACAGCAAATAATACGGGTAGTTGTGGAGATGCCCAGGCAGGTTAGGGCTTTCCTGGTGGCTCAGCTGGTAAAGAATCTGCCTGCAGTGCAGGAGACCTGGGTTTGATCCCTGGGTTGGGAAGATCCCCTGGAGGAGGGCATGGCAACCCACTCCAGTGTTCTTGCCTGGAGACTCCCACCGACAGAGGAGCCTGGCCAGCCACAGTCCATGTGGTTGCAAAGAGTCGGACACAACTGAGTGACTTTCACTTCACTTCACTTCCAGGCAGGCTGACTGCACGCTCATCTGTAGCAGGAGGGGGCTCCAGGCTGGTCAGGAAACAGGGAAAGGCCGTCTAAGAGGCTTGGCCCTTGACCTTCCCATGTGGGTTCTTCCCACCCGGAGTTTGGCCTGTGTCCCACATCCCCACAGTTGCCCTCAGGCGTCTCACTGCCCATGTGCCTTGCTGGGCATCCCAGGCCACCATGCTTCGGCTCCAGGGACTGGACGATTGTTGCTCGGCTTCGTGCTGAGGACCCCTACCCCTCAGTGTGACCGGGAGGGTCAATGGGGGAAACCCTGGGATGCTCTCGGAAACATCCGGAAGGAGGAGTCGCTGCCGGCGTAAAACAAGAGCACATAGGAGATAAAGAGCACAACAAAGACCGGGCTGGGCAGTGCAGAATCCCCTGGCAATGCAGGAGACTCCAGTTCAGTTCCTGGGTCGAGAAGATTCCCCTGGAGGAGGAAGTGGCAACCCACTCATTTTCTTGTTTGGAGAATCCCATGGACAGAGGAGCCTGGCGGGCTACAGTCCATGTGGTTGCAAAGAGTCGGACACGACTGAGTGACTAAACCCTCACAGGGCCCTCCACTGAAGCTCATTTTTCTCCTGCAAGCAACGTTTCTAAACCTGCACAGTTGCCTTGAAAAAAAATTTCCTTGCCCTTTCATGACTGACCCCTGGACCCACTGGGGCTGGTTTGCAGTCAGACGACCTGGGATGTGGTGGCCGGTGTCACAGTGACTTCTCCCTCCACGTGATGACATGATCTCGAGGGATGGCCATCCCCGAAGCCCACGGCCAGTGGTGGCGCCAGGACCCACCGGGGCCGCCCAATTCCCGCAGCCCTGCCCCGCGCCGGCCGTGATGCACACCCAGACTTCCACAGGTCCTCTCCCCGGCTGTGGTGGGATGCTGGGGACTCGGGGTGTTGGGGGGCTCCCTGAGCACCCTTCCCCTCAAACTCTCAGGCACCATACATGCTTCATAATTTGTTCTCTACCACTTAACATGTTACTGTGTGCGGCGTTCTGTGCCATTAAACGGTCTGCAGTGTTCCTAATGGTTACCTGGCATCTATTGTATGAATGCCGAACTGATGATTTAGTCACGTTTTTCCTCCAGATTGTGCTTGTTTCTAACTTTTTGCTTTTATAATTGCCCCTATAGGGAACACACTTGTCACTAAATCTTTATTCAGTTAATTATTACCTTGGAAGAAATTACTGGAACTCAAATTGTTGGTTCAAAAGGTATGCGCATTTTAAAGGCTTCTGATGCATTTTGCCAAATTGCCCTCCCAGAAATGTTCCGCAAACGTGCGCTCAGACCAGCAGGTTTGCAAGCCCTGTCCCCCTGCACATCCCGACTCTGAGCCTCTGTTCTTTGTTTTCTTCATCTCTTGCCAACCGCACGGCTTTTTTTGAAAAAAGCATCTTATTGTTGTTTGCATTTGCATCTCTGTGATCGCTGGCGGTGCCAGCACTTGTCACGTATTTATTAGCCACTTGTGGTTCCTCTTTGTCCGTGTCCTTTGTCCGTCTCTCGCCGAAGCGCCCATCTTCCCCTTAATGATTTATAAAAGCGCTAAGTGTACCTGCTCTCCTGATGGGGGCCCAGCTGGGCGGCCCCCTCCCTGGTTGCTATGCAGATGCGCCCGTGGCGGGACCAGTCTCCATGGCCACAGATGCCCGGGTCTCAGCGAGGAGCGGAGTGGGGGGAGCGTTGCCATGGTGATGCTACCCAAGCAGGCCTGGCACCCCTCCCGCTCGCTGCGCGGCTTTCCTGGCCGGCCCAGGCAGAGGCTTTGCGGCCGTGGGGGCAGGGGGAGGTGGGGGAGCCCCAGAGAAGTTTCCTGTGTGCACCACAAGGCAGGGCTGGTTGCAGGGGCCAAGCCGCCCAGCCTCCGGGAGTCCACTGTTTAGATTCCTTACCTCTGAACAGAGAGATGCGTGACAGAGAGGAAGCTTCCTGTAGCAAAACTCGACAAGCATGCATGCCCCACGGCCAGACAGATGGTCTGCGCTGCAACGGGTGGATGCTGTGTTAATAATACCGGGATTGCCTTGTTATCGGCACAGTTGTGGCGCACTTTTGTGTGAAGTGCCTTCTTGTTAGTAACTTGTTAACCGTGTAAAACGCAGACTACTGTTTTAAACCCTTGTGGCGTGTTTTCATGCCTTGTTGAAGCTGAGGGCTGGGGGCTGAGTCCCTGGGCATTGTCTGTGGGTATCGGTGGCAGCTGCATTGTCCAAGGTCGTGTCGTTTTCCCCCGGTCTGACCTTTACATGCTGTTTGGACTTTGACGTGTACGTCGGTCCTGTGGGCCCACGGCAGGCCTCACTTGGAGTGAGCGCTCAGGGTGCCTGGGCGAGGCGGGTATGCCGCAGGGACAAGGGCTGCACTCATCGTATTTATTAACAGATGAAGCAGAAGCTGTTCGTTGTCCCCAGTATCCATTCCCAACCCCTCTTTCATGGAAACAGAACTCTATAGACTTTCAGCTGGTACAGGGTCTCCAGAACAAAGGCTGTATTTCCCAGCATTCCTGGCAGCCAGGGGTGGCCGTGTGCATAAATGCCGCCCAGTGAAGTGTAAGCGGAAGTGACCTGCAACTCTGAATATGTGTTCTTAAAAAGGGTCATGCTTTCCCCTTCCCACTGGCTGGAATGCAGATGTGATGGAACTAGAGCAGCCGCCTTGGACTGAAAGAGTGAGCCACTGCAGGGTCATCACCTGTACCTGGAGCTGGATGCTCGCTGGCCGTGCCACGGCAAACCTCTTGCGTCCTGGCACCACCCCGCTTGTGTGTGTGGAAGGAGAATGGAATCCTAAGTGAGCCCATGTCAAACACAGTGGTGTTTTGTCTGACAGTTCTATTGTGGAGGGGGAAAAATCCCTTAAAACTGCAGAGCATGGACCTTTAGAAGTTCTCAATTCTAAATTGGTTTCCCAGGAGGCCCAGTGGTAAAGAACCCACCTGCCAATGCAGGAGACATAAGTTTGATCTCTGGGTCGGGAAAATCCCCTGGAGAAGGAAATGGTCACCCACCCCAGTATTCTTGCGGGGGAAATCCCATGGACAGAGGAGACCTACAGTCCAGGGAGCCGCAGAGTCAGACGACTTAGTGACAGCAACTCTAAGTTAACTGGTTACAAACTCGTTGTGTTCTACTCGCTTTGGGGCACAGTCTCCCTTCCCCCGTGGTGGTCAAGTCCCCCTCCCTGGGGCATCAGAGGCCACGTGGGCATGGAGGCTTTCACCAGCACCGCCCACCAAGCACGAGCACCTGCCCTGCTCTCCGGAGGAGGCCACAGGGGGCAGTGATGAGGCACCCCTCCCCGCAGGGACCACATCACTGAAGACCTGGTTGGGGGCCAGAAAGCTCACGCATCCCAGCAGTAATGAGAATGCTCCACCTGCAGCATCGGAGGAGGGCTACTGGGCAACCTGTACCCCAGCCCCCACCAGAACAGCGTCAGAGGATGCCAGCTGAGACGGAGGTTTAAATGAGGCCCAGAATCTCATACCCCGAGTCCCCCAAAGTCCAGGCTTCAGTTGCAAATCACTCTTCATACCAAGATCCAGGAAGACCTCAAGCTGAGTGAGAAACCGTGATCAAGAGAAGCCAACCACAGTGGACATCACCCTGCTCAGGCAGCTGTTATGAAACTCCTTCGGCAATGAAGACGACTGAGACAAATGGAAACGTGGAAAGTCTCTGAAAAGAAAGAGAAGCTTAAAGAAGGACCAAATGGAGATTTTGGAACTGGAAAATATAGTAACCGAAATGTAAAACTCAACAAATGGGCTCAGTGCCAAAGCGGAGGGGACAGAGGGATGATTCAGTGAACTTAAAGATGAAACAGTAAAAATTACTCAATCTGAACAAGAAAGAAAAAAATAGACTTAAAAAAAATGAGCAGGCCCTCTTTGTGACCCCATGGACTGTAGCCTACCAGGCTCCTCTGTGCATGGGATTCTCCAGGAAAGAATACTGGAATGGGTTGCCATTTCCTTCTCCAGGGGGTCTTCCCGACCCAGAGATCGAACTCATGTCTCCCGCACTGCAGGCAGATTCTTTACCTTCTGAGCCACCCTAAAGGACCTAAGAAACTTCTTTATGTTTTAAAGGAAGAGGATCTAACATTTGAGTGATCAGAATCCCAGGAAGGAAAAAAAAAAAAAAAGATGAGAGTGGGACTGGAAAAGTTTTCAGAGAAAAGCTTCTCAAATTTGGCAAAAGACCAGAATCTACAGATTTAGGAAGCTGAGAAATACCCTAAAAGGATTAACCAAAAGAAATCTATGCTGAGATATACAGCATATTAAAACTTCTGAAAGTTAAAGTCTTAAAAGCAGTAAGAGAAATGGCATCTTAGGTATAAGAGAAACAATTTGATTGACAGCAGATTTCTCATCAGAAGCCATGGAGACCAGCAGGAAATGGCACACATTTTTCAAGCACTGAAAGAAATGTCAGCCCGGAATCTTATATCCGGTGACAATATCCTTCAGGAATGAAAAAGAAATCAAGACATTCTCAGAAGAAAGAAAACTGAGAGAATTTGTCACCATCGTCATCAGACCTACCCTAAAGGAATTATTTCATAAAGTTCCCTAAACAAAAAGAAAATGTCAAAAGCAGGAATCTTGGAACTTTGAGAAAGAACACAAAGTGAACAAAAATACAGGTAAACAGAACAGACTTCACCTCCTCTTAAATCTCCCAAATTTTGTTTGACAATTGAGGCAAAAACTGTACCACTATCTGATGTGATTCCCAGTGTATGTAGAGGAAATGTTTAAGACAATTACATGATGAATGGGGCGTGGACACAGAGGGACTCATGTTGCCATACTTCACTCCAACTGATAAAAGTCAAATTGGCAAACTGTGATGCTATGTAATTATAACGTACACCTAGAACACCACTGAAATATGGAGAGATGCAATCAAAGACACTATATATAAATCAAAGTAATTTTAAGATAATTTTTATTCTGTTCGTTACTTTTGGCCGTGCTGGGTCTTTGTTGCGGCCTGGGCTTTTCCCTGGTTGTGGCAGGTGGGGACCTCTCTCTTGCTGTGGAGCGCGGGGTCTCAGGCTTCAGCAGCTGCGACTCGTGGGCTCAGTAGCTGTGGCTCCCTGGCTTAGCTGCCCCACGGCATGTGGGACCTCTCGGACCAGGGATCACACCCGTGTCTCCTGCGCTGGCAGGCGGATTCTTTACCACTGAGCCACCAAGGAAGCCCACATCTCTTAAAGGATCACGTGGCACACAAGGAGACAGGAAAAAGAAAACAGAAATTAAGAACAGAGGGAACAAAAAGACAAGAAAATTAAACAGCAGGCTTAAACCTAACATGTCAATAATTAGATTAAATCTAAACAGTCTAGTACATCGATTAAAAGAGACGGACCGCGTGGGAAAAATAGCCCGGGTATGTGCCGTCTACTAGAAACTCACACGCTCTAAGGACACAGGTGCTGAGAGTCCGAGAACGGAGGAGGCGGCCACACTGGTGCTGGCGAGCACGCGGAAGCACAGGAAGGCTCACTTGCTGCGGCAAACAGGCAGTTTCTTGCACCAGACGTTCATCGTGCACCCGGCGCTCGTGCTCCTGGGCACTCACGCCGGAGAAACGGTATCTCCCGTACACACCAAGCCCTGCAGGCGGCTGTTTGTAGCCGGTGTTTATAACAGTCAAAAACTGCGAACGACCCTGCCATCTGGTCCAGGCGACGGTCTCAGCAGCCTGTGTCCCAGCACCAGCTCGAGCGGGTCTCAAGGGCATTGCGCTGATCGAGGTCACCCACTATGGATCCCACTTACAAGAAACCCCCCGTCTTTAGGGCTGCAGCTTGTGGGGTGTTCCCCCCACCCCAGGGATGGAACCCGAACCCCCTGCAGTGGAAGCTCGGAGTCCTAACCACGGGACTGCCAGGGAATTCTTGTAGGAAAGCCTCGAAGTGAGGAAGCTGTGAGGTGACTCCTGAGTCAGCGGTGGCTGGGGCTGGGAGTGGCGGGGGAGGGAGCGGTCTCTGCGATGGGGACGGTTCTGTATCTTGACCACGTGCTGGTGACACGCATCGTCACCTGACAAGGGAGGGCAGACTGCGGGCCCGCGTCGCGGCGTGTCAGCACACAGCCTCGGTGGTCACAGGAGGTGCTGCCACGGGGGAGGCTGGGAAGGAACGCGGAGGTGGGCGGGGCCCGCTTTACATTCCTGGGGCCACTTCCTCTAAACCCACCTTTGTTCCTGCTGCTGCTGAGTCACTAAGTCCAGCCTGGCTCCTCTCGACCCCATGCACGCCAGGCTTCCCGGTCCCTCCACATCTCCCAGACTTCGCCCAGGTTCGCGTCCGTTGTCGGCAATGCCATCCAACCATGCATCCCTCTTCTCCTTTTGCCTTCCGTCTTTCCCAGCATCAGGGTCTTTCCCAATGTGTTTATTTCAGATTAAATTGCAAAACGGTTTTGTTCACTTTCCGTCCGAGTGTGTTCTCAGGGGAGCGATCAGGAGAGCCCAGAGGTTTGTGCTTGGGTTAGGGACGGTGAACAGTTCGCTCTTTCTCCGTCGTCAGCCTGTCCCGCTTCTGGGAAGGGAGCCACACCCCGGAGGCTCAGATCTGAGGGTCCTACCCCCAAACCCCCCAGCTCCTGCCCAGAGCCCCCCGCCCAGCCCGGGAGGAGCTCCCTCTCACCAACGGTGCTTGGGGCAGCACGGAGCCCCAGCATTCACCCGTATTCACCCCCCAACATGCACCCGTCATGTCCTCACGCCTCCCCCCAGCACTGAGCCTCCTGCATGGGTGGAAGCCGGGATGGGAGCAGGGTGGGCGTCCACGAATCCAGCCCTTGCCTGCCCCGGAGGAAGGGGGTGGGGTCTCTGTCCAGTGGAGACCACGCCCCCTCCCCGTCCACTCCCCTCACCCCCGCACATCTCTAGCACGCCCCGTCTCACCCACCAAGCTGATGAGACCCTCCGCTGCTGCGTGATAGGAACTGGGGGGGGGAGCAGTGGGGAGCAGGCCAGGGCCACTGGGCCCTGTGGCAGGGACCCCCTGACCATGCAGACACAAGCAGAGCCCACGAACCACCCTCACACAGCCCCGCAGGCCCTGGGGACACCCCCACACCCCAGATCCTCGCAGACAGCCCTCCAGAATCACACCCATACCTATCAAACCAAAACAATCACGTTCTCGCACACACACTCCCCGCATACAGTGCAGATGGTCACGGGGCTACCGCCACCGGCAGGTCGGCTTCGCACAGACACACCTGGGGCAGACCAGGCGCCTGGAGCCACTCACACACATGCACCTGGGGGTGGGGGTGGGAGAAGGGGGCTTCCACGCTGCCTGGCCCGGGGCTGAGGCAGAAGGCACACCCAGAGAGGTGGCCACCAGCCCTGTCCAGTCCACCCCGATCTCACATCATGTCCACCCGCAGGGCCACCCTCTGCCCGAGCGCAGGGCCTGCCCCCTGCGAACTCTCAGGAGTGGAGACCCTGGCCCAGCATCACCGCCCTCCGCCCCGCTTACAGGAGCACCGACTGGGTGCCTGGGCCCCCGCAGTGAGGAAGGCGGCCCGTGTGTCCTGCCCAGGTGAATGCTCAGTGGAGAGTGGGCATGTGCGTGTGGCAGAGGTCCCGGGACAGGGCTGGCCGGGCGCCGGGGGACCTGGGAACAGGCCAGGCCTCAGCGACCCAGGGGTGTACCTCTGTTCTAACTGCCGCGCAGCCCCGGCAGGCCTCCAGCCAGGAGCTGGTGCAAGACCCGAGGTGGCCCCTCATCTCCGGGTCAGGGTGCCTGGGCCCCGGCGTGCTGACCTGGAGCGCTGGCGGAGGTTGGGCCCACCTGGACCAGGCCATGGCTGGGTCTCCACGGCGGAAGGAGTCCCAGGACCGTGCTGGAGGGGCCAGAAGAGTGGTCAGTGAGGACCCTGACTGTGGGCAGGGACCTTCTCTCAAAGACAAAGGGGCGTCTGCAGAGGGCAGCAGTCAGCGGGATCCCCCGGGAGACCAGAGCCGAGCGTCCAGGCGATGGGCCAGGGCAGGAGAGGACAGGACAGAGGAGGACGGACAGACAGTCGGGCCTGCGTGAGCAGCGGAAAGTCAGGGGTCGGGGTGTGCCCCGCGGGACGAGCACTGCCCGACCAGCCACACGTGCTCCCCAGTTGCTCCCCAACTTGGGCTCCCAGGTGCCCCGGCCTTGGGACCCCTGGGGAGGACGGACCTCAGGGCTTCAGGGTGGTGGGCATGCCCACCCTGGGCGTGGTCAGTGGGTGGACCCTGTGGAGCCCAAGTCTTTCCCCAGACCCTACAGGCCTTTCCCCGGTCTAGCCTCAGGGGTGAACACCCCCACCTGCACCCCCCACACCCCCACCTCTGCCCAGAGCCTGGAGAGACAGTGACGTCTGTCCCGGTGCCATTTGCTGGGGGGACGGGGTGGAGGGATGTCCCCCTTCCTCAGCTGCGGGTGGAGGGTGGCCTTTGGGGGGTCCGTGGGTCTCTGCCGTCCAGCGAGAGGGTGGTGGGCCCAGGCGAGGCTGCGGGGCCGGCAGGGCAGCTCCGTGCATGTCTGGGGCAAGGTGGGGAGGCCCCGTGGCCCAGGGGGCGCTGGACACCTGGGGCCCAGGAGGGCGGGCTGGGGGCTGGGCAAACACTTGCAGAGGGAGCGGACGGGCTGCCTCTCCTTGTCCAGGCCCAGCCGTGGGGCACTGTGGGCTCCAGGCTACCGTCAAGGCCCCCCTTCCCAGCCCCAGGGGGGCAGGAGGCACACGCCTCATGGAGGCCGGAGCACAGGAGTGCGATCTGACTCCTGGAGCTCACGCGAGCCGCGGAGATAAGGCACAAAATAATTAGTGAGCAGAGTGTATAATTAAGTGCTAAATTGTGTGTTTCAGACTCGCTGAGCTGCGGGAGTGTGAGGAGGGGAAGTCGCCCCAGGCTGGCGACAGGTTCCGGGTGGGGGTGGGGCAGAGCGGGGTGGGGGGTTGTCAAGCGAGGAGGCCCCCACCCCCAGGGGCAGCAGGCAGGACTGGCTGGCCAGCTGGGTGGGCAGGGCTGGCCTCACCCGGGAAGCGGGTTTCCCGAGCGCCCGAGTCTGTGTCCAGAGACCAGCCACAGGGTCTGCCCAGACAGACGGACACACAGGCAGACGGACAAGAAAGAGAGGTTGAGATGAGCAAACCGCCGGCTTCGAGCCTCCCGGCTCCCAGACCTGGGGGAGCCCCGTTCAGAGGGGCCCTCCCCACGCGTGTCCTGCTCCAGGGGCCAGGAAGTGTACAGCCACCCCGGGGTGGGGGGGCTGGCTGGCATCCCCGAGAGGCCTTCGGAAGCAGAGTGTTCTGGGCTGGCTTCAGGCCGCGGGGGTCCAGACTCCAGCAGATGGTGCCGGAGCAGGGGTGGGCGGGCAGGGAGGACGTGGAGGCAGGGCTGCAAGGTCGCTCTCCGCACCCCGGGGTCAGCCAGGCAGATGCTGGAACCCAGGGGCGTGCCCCTGGCCCCGTGAGAGCCGGCGGTCCCCCTTGGGAGCACCATGTTTGCAGCCCGGCTTAGCCGCAGCCCGTGAGACACGCATCGTGACAGGCCCGTCCTGCACCAGGGACAGCGCTGTCCCCAAAAGCGCCGTCACAGCCGGGCATCGCGGCACAGCCTCTCCTTCCCACGCCTGGGCAAAGCGCTCCGACAGCTTGGCTGCCGTCAGGGGAGCCTGGGGGCGGGCCCCCGCTCTGCAGCAGCTCCCCACGCCCACAGGAGGGACTCAGAACGTATTCACCCCCGACGGTATCTGCTGAGCACCAGCTGCATCCCGGGCACCATCCTGTGTGGCAAAAACATAAAGCCGCGAGGTGAAGGCGGAGCGTGGCGGACGTGGTCAGGGTTGGAGTCACTGAGACTCGGGGGCAGAGACCCAGAGGAAGCAAGAGGGGGCGGATGGGGACCCCAGGGACGGGCCAGCGTCCAAGCAAGGGAGCGGCAGGTGCACGCCCCGGGCGAGGCAGGCTTGGCTCGTCCTGGGGCTGTGAGGGGCCTGGGTGTGGCCCAGTAAGCGTGAGCAGCAGCTGCCCGTCCCGAGCTGACCTGGGTCCCCTCCCCCAGGGCTCAGGCCCATGTCCGTCACAGCCAGCGTCCCAGACCCTGGCGTGGAGGCCAGCTTCCAGAGAAGACCCAGCTCCAGGCCCTCAGCTGGGGTTCCCCTGCCTGCGCGGCAGAGTCCAGACTGAGGTTGCCTTCACTCCTGGGTTCCGGAGCCCTTGCCGTGGTCAGCTATGGAGAGTGGGCAGGCGAGACAGGCTGGGTGGGGGTGCAGGGCCGCCCCCACAGTCTCCTAGGGGTGTGCACCTGGGTGGGCGGGAAACACGCGGCTCGGAATGGGGGCTACTCCAGATCTGGCGAGGGGAGCGTCCTGGGGAGGTGGGGGGGCTGTCCTGCGCGTGGGGCCGGGAGGTGCTGCACGCGCGGGGGCCTTGGGGCTGGGGGAACGCCGGCCAACCTGTATCCCAGCCCGGCCCCCCACCGGCCATCCCAGGGCCGGAGGAGGTGATGCCAGCGGCCAGGGCCTCTGCAGGTCGGCCAGCGGAGGGGGCTGGGTTCTATTTTCAGGTGACAGGAACGCCCCCTCCCCCGGGGAGGGATCCCAAGGGCGCTCGGATGGCGGGCTGTCCATTTTCCTGCTAGGCCGGCGGACCGCCCGCTCCCAACCCTGGGTCTGACTCCACGCCCACAGCCCCAGGCACTGAAGCCGGTGGGGGGGCCTGGGGGCGGGGCCACGAGGGGGGCGGGGCGGGGCCAGGCTGGGGGCCCTGGCATGGGGGGGTGTGGGCTGGGATGCGGGGGGGGGGGGGGCGGTGTGCTGGGCTGGGCTGGGATCGCGGGTGTGGGGGGCGAGCTGGGATGGCCGGTCGACGTGCCGGGCTGGGATGGCCGGTGGGGGCGGTTGGGATACAGGTGGGGAGATCTGGCTGGGATTGCGGGTGGGGGACCGCGCCGGGATACAGGTGAGGGCCGGGCTGGGATGGCCCGTGCGGGCGGCTGGGATACAGATGGGGTGCGGGGTGCCGACACAGCTGGAGCGCCGGGACCGGGGGTCGCAGCCGCTGAGGAGCGAGCGCCCAGCCGGTGCGACGCCGCCCCTGCCGGCCGCGCTGGGCATCGCGGCGCCTGCGCTGCTGGGGCCGCGGGACGGGGGACTGGGGTGGGCGCGGGCCGATGGGCTCCGGCGCGGTTTGCAAGGCGGGGCGCGAAGCGGTGGCTCTCCCTGTCACTCCGGACAGCCCCTCCGCCCCTGGGTCTCGTTCGTTCACTGCGGGACTAGCCAGGGTCGCGCAGTGGGGGTGGCGGGGCTGTCCCCGCAGGCCTGCGGGCTGCATGGCACCTGAGCAACAGTTTACTCAGGTGTCGGGGTCACGGTACCCCCTAACCCCTAACCTGCCTTAGAGTTGTCAGCTCTCAGACAGGTAAACGCCCAGAAGGTGGAGTGCAAGTGCTAAATTCTCCAGCAGTTTCTAGACGGTGTTCGTCCAAATCTGCCTTTTTTCATTCATTTCCTCTTAGCTCTGGAGCAGAACACACAGTGACCTTGAACTGCAGAGTCTGGTGGGTAAGATTCTGGATTTTGAGAAGCAAGGACCCTCCAAAGTCAAGCAGCTTTGAGCACTATTAAAACACGTCTGGACAACTAAAAATTTAAAAAGCACTTAAAAGGGGAAAAAAAAAAAGTCAAAAGATGAATGATAAACTGGGGGAAGCGTTCGCAATTCACACGACAGACCTCTAGTCCCAGGGTCAGCAGTCTCACTGTCCACATAGTGCACGCCTCCAGCTCCCAGGCCATAGGCCCCATCAGCTTTCCTGCGGGAACTGCAACAGCCACAGACAGGGAGCCTGGCTGTGCGCCCCGAGGGGATTTTGTTGATTAAAAAAATAGCAAGTCAGCAGGCCTGATTGAGCCTACAGGCCATCAGTCAGTTCAGTTCAGTCGCTCAGTCGTGTCTGACTCTTTGTGACCCCATGGACTGCAGCACGCCAGGCCCCCCTGTCCATCACCAACTCCCGAAGTTTACTCAAACTCATGTCCATCAAGTCGGTGATGTCATCCAACCATCTCATCCTCTATAGTCCCCTTCTCCTCCTGCCTTCAATCTTTCCCAGAATCAGGGTCTTTTAAGATGAGTCAGCTCTTTGCATCAGGTGGCCAAAGTATTGGAGTTTCAGCTTCAGCATCAGTCCTTCCAATGAATATTCAGGACTGATCTCCTTTAGGATGGACTGGTTGGATCTCCTTGCAGTCCAAGGGACTCTCAAGAGTCTTCTCCAACACCACAGTTCAAAGGCATCAATTCTTCGGCGCTCAGCTTTCTTTGAAGTCCAACTCTCACATCCATACATGACCAATGGGAAAACCATAGCCTTGACTAGATAGACCTTTGTTGGTAATGTCTCTGCTTTTTAATATGCTTTCTAGGTTAGTCATAGCATTTCTTCCAAGAAGCAAGCATCTTTTAATTTCATGGCTGCAGTCACCAGTGATTTTGGAGCCCAAAAAAATAAAATCAGCCTCTGTTTCCACTGTTTCCCCATCTATTTGCCATGAAGTGATGGGACCAGATGCCATAATCTTAGTTTTTTGAATGTTGAGTTTTAAGCCAACTTTTTCACTCTCCTCTTTTACTTTCATCAAGAGGTTCTTTAGTTCTTCACTTTCTGCCATAAGGGTGGTGTCATCTGCATGTCTGAGGTTACTGAGATTTCTCCCAGCAATCTTGATTCCAGCTTGTGCTTCGTCCAGCCCAGTGTTTCTCATGATGTACTCTGCATAGAAGTTAAATAAGCAGGGTGACAATATACAGCCTTGACATGCTCCTTCCCTGATTTGGAACCAGTCTGTTGTTCTAACTGTTGCTTCCTGACCTGCATACAGATTTCTCAAGAGGCAGGTCAGGTGGTCTGATATTCCCATCTCTCGAAGAATTTTCCCGTTTGTTGTGACCCACACAGTCAAAGGCTTTGGCGTGGTCAGTGAAGCAGAGGCAGATGTTTTACGTAGGAGATGTAGTAGACTACAGGCCATAGTCTGGTCTCATTTAATCAACATATGACGAGCTCCTAGAAATCGAGAAGAGGCAACCCAGTGAAAGTGGGGAGAAAACATCAACAGACGGTTTTTCAAAAAGGAAACTCAAAGGCCTTGAACCTGCGTGACGGACGCCCGTGCTCTCACGTGACCCGGGGAGCCGAGACGAAGGACCCAGAGCGGCTCTGTGCAGGGACGCACGGGAACCAGGTCCCGGCCGTGGCGTTGCGGGGAGCACCCGGCCGGCGCCCACGGATAGGACGCTGTCTGTCCAGCAGGGTCTGGCCCTGACCCCGCAGCCCACGCCGACACTGGACCTGCAGACACAGCCGGGCCCGCCAATGACGAGGTTGCCCTGGGGGAGCCGGGGTCCGTGTCTGTGACGTGCGAGCAGAACCCACCCAGGAGCCGGCATAGAGTCTCTGCCTCGGACGCCCAGGGGACCGCACAGAACCGCTAAGGCAGCAAGGGACCAGTGCCTGTCTGGAGAGTGGCGGCAGGCACGGGGGGCGGGCTTCAAATCCTGGCAGCTCTGAAGCCCTGTGAGGAGGTGTCTTCTCAGCAACGTCAAGCTTTGAGATCCATGTGTGTGGCTGCGAGGGAACGGGGGAAAGAAGCCGTACCCAGCAGAGTGCGTGTGCACACGTATGCATGCTAAGTCACGTCTGACTCTCCGACCCCGTGGACCGTAGCCCGCCAGGCTCCTCCGTCCATGGGATTCTCCAGGCGAGAATACAGAGTGGGCTGCCATGCCCCTTTCCCGGGGATCTTCCCAAGCAGGGATGGAACCCGAGGGTCCTGTGTCTCCTGCATTGGCAGGTGGGTTGTTTACCACCTGGGCCACCCCCCGAGGACGCCCCCAGACCAGCTGGGAAACCGCCTGTGCAGCACGGGAGTTCCCTCTATCAGACCCTCTCAGCGGGCTGTCCAGCTTTTGAATACCTCCCAGGACAGGAAGCTCACTACCTGGCGAGGAGGGCGTTCCCTGGCCACTTGGTTCTGTTAGAAGCGCTCCCTCACTCACAGGTGTGCCCTCCCCACCAGCTCTGTCAGGGAAGCCGCCCCTTTCAGTCCAGGTGCCTCCCGCGGGGTTTCCCTGAGCTGCAGGGGCCACAGCAGGCCAGCCGGCCTCTTCCAAGACTCCCTGCCTTGGCCGTGTTAACCTCTAATGTGGCCAGGACGGCGTGAGCCTCAGGGCCTTTGCACTTGCCCTCTGTGCTGTCGGGAAGGCTGTGTGTCCGCCTCTTCCCTCCCAGCTTTGCGGAAGGAACGTGAGCTCCTTGGCGAGGCTGACCACCTTCACTGGCCGTGTTCCCCAGTCCTTCCCTTTCCCGACCTCCTGTCTCATCCTAGGGTCATCTCATCCTGGGATCATCTCGTGTATTTCTCAGCTGTGTCCTGCGGCTCCAAAGAACCAGGTGCTTGTGGGTCCCTGTGCCTGGACAGCGGTGTGGGGCCTGCTGGCTCCATGCCCCCGGGGCTGCGGGGCTGAGTGTCATCTCCAAGTCTGTCACCAGCCTTGCTGTCTGTCCCCCACCCTCCCAGGGAAACACCAGGCTCTAAATCCCGTTGGAAACAGGCTAATTACCTAACTGCTCTGCCCTTCGGTGCAGGGTGCTATCAGAGGCGGCTCTGCAGCGGCAGGGCCAGCCTGGCAGAAAATTGAAGCTCAGCCAGAGGGGATCACAGCGGCAGAGAGCCAGGTGCCCAGCCCAGGGCCAGGCCGGGAGGGTGGCAGCTGGCGCGGGAGCACGCGTGTTGGGACGTCCCCGCCGCTGTGTGCCGCCCGGAAACCTGGGGACCCCCTTTTCCTCTGTGTTTTGCAGGAATGATGCTCAGACTCAGGTGCGGACCTGTCGGTGGGCGGCAGGAGTCTCCCTTCCCTACCCTGGTCCCTAACACCCGCCGCTCCCCAGACGAGGGCGCCTGTGTGCTGGGGGTCTAAAGACATTGTTCTGTCTTGTCTGCACTCACCATGCCGCGGGGACCTTCCTCACCGGGGCTTCCCGGGGCCCCACCCTCCTCACCAGCCTCTGCGCCCCCCTGGACACCACGGTTGCCCCGACCACCGGCCTTTAAGGCAACGTCACAACTTTGATCTTCCTTCGCACCTCGTGGTTGCCCAGGGGAGGGTGCGTGTGTGCGCAGAATTCATCATCATTTTCAAAAGCACGTTGTTTTTTGCCACCACGCAGCATCACTTACTTCCCGTGGGACCTCCAAGCCCACAGCCATCCGGACTCAGAACCCAGCCGGGTTACGCCGGACCTGCTTCCTCGCTGGCTGTGACTCGCTTTACCCAGGAGGGCACCGGGCACGCAAGACTGTTCTCAAGCTGTGTCCTTGTTTCCCTCCAGGCCTGCACACAGCAACCCCCCCCCCCCCCACCCGGCCCCATCATGGCCCAAGTGCCGCCAGCGCTGTGATCAGGAGCCATGCAGAGGGATCCCTTGAAGCAGTCTTGGCACTCACCCCGCACGCCGCGCTTCGGGCAGCTTCCCAGCAGCGGGATTTCTGGGTCAGGGGTGTGCTCTGCGTTGTGTGTGCAACCTGTGTGTCTCCGAGCCTGTGCGCGGAGGCTGGAGCAGGTCCCCCGCACACCTGCCGTGGGTGTGCACGTGCGGTGCATGCACTTTCCACCCCGAGTCAGAGCCGCCGCCTCGGCTGGGAGCTGAGAAGAGCCCCCCAGTGTCTCCCGCACCTGCGCTGACCCTCCCTGAACTCAGGGCTTAAAGCTGTGCAGGCCTCACCCGTCCCGACCCTCACCCGGCCCCAGCTGGGTCCTCTCCCCTGCCCTGGATCCTCTCGGTAACCAGGGTCAGAAACCCAGCCCGACAGGCCCAGCAACTTGGGGAGAGACCCGTGTCACTGCAGGTCCAGGACATCAGGCCCACGTGGACGCGGGGGCGGAAAGGGGTTGTCCAGAATCTCCGGCTGTCTCGTGGTTCTGACACTGGAAAGCGTGGGCCTGGAGCCTCACTGCTGGGTCAGCACCAGAGCTCCACCACTTTCCTACAGCGGGAGTTTGGCCGGGTCACCAAAACCTCTGAGCCTCAGCTTTCCCGTCTGTGAAACAGGAACAATGACAGCCCCCGCCGAGTTCAGGGTTGAGAGGATCACGGGGCCACTGGAGGGGCGGTGCCTGGCGGCGCCTGGCACGGGTGGGAGCCACGCACGTGTCTCTTCTGCAGACACCTGAGTGCGTGCAGCCAGAGCCCATCTCCTCTGGGGGCCAGGAAGGCCAGCATCTAGCAGAGGAACTGACCTCAGGGTGAGCGGGCTTGTTCCAAGCAGAGGCTCTGGCCAGCGGTGTCCCGGCCGGGACCTGCCGGCTCTTGCCCGCCACGGCTTACCTGGACAGGCGGAGGGGGTGAGGGGCAGCATCCGCGAGGCACGGAAGAAAGCATGGCGCCAAGTATTTAAAAGAAAGAAAGTGGAAGTCGCTTAGTCGTGTCTGGCTCTTTGTGACCCGATGGACTATAAAACAGTCCAAGGAATTCTCCAGGCCAGGATACTGGAGTACGTTGCCGGTTCCCTTCTCCAGGGGATCTTCCCGACCCAGGAATCAAACCCAGGTCTCCCGCATCCAGGCAGATTCTTTGAGCCAGCAGGGAAGCCCAGGTATTTAAAGACAGCTCTCCGTATTGGATGTTCAGAAAAATTCCAACTAAGACGTTTTCAAGCATGCACATGAGTCTTAATCTGGGTCAACAGACAAAGCTTTTCTCACACCAGTGTATCAGATGTCGAACCTGAGAGGGCTAAACATAGGGCCTGATGGGGATCTCATTTCCTGGACCAGGCCTTTGGGGTCTGGATGTTGTCTGCTGTCAGAGGGTGGGGCAGGGCCCAGAGGAAAGCAGGGAGGCTGCTGCCCAGCGCCCTCTGGTGTCCAGTGGGAAGTTCACAGGCCGGGCAGCCAGGCTGGATCGCTCCACAGGCTCCAATGTTACTCAGTCGCTCAGTCGTGTCTGACTCTTTGCGACCCCGTGGACTGCAGCATGCCAGGCCTCCCTGACCATCACCATCTCCCAGAGCTTGCTTAAGCTCACGTTCACTGAGTCGGTGATGCCATCCAACCTTCTCGCCAGAATAAACGTCCCCACACAATCCCTAACCCATCTGACTAAACGGCTGCAAAAAGAAAAGACTCGGTAAGCATAAACATTCCCAGCCACACTTGGTCTCCCTCCCCACATGGCTGGCAGGTGAGCGGTGGGAAGCTTGGAGTTCCACGGGCCGCAGGCTGGGGTGCCGGCGTGGGGAGGGCAATCTCACAGGCGGGCCTGCCGCCCAGCCTCCTGGGGAGAAGTCCTGCGTTACGCACCCGTTCCAGGGGTCTCGCCTGGAGAACCCCAGGGCCGGAGGAGCCCGGCGGGCTGCTGTCCACGGGATCACACAGGGTCAGACACAACTGAGCAACGGAGCACACAGCCTGAGTCATTGGGATCGTGCCCCCTTTCACAGTCAGGGCACCTGCTTCCCTCTGAATAATAAGTATAAATAACTAGCGCATGAGCGATGGATGAGGAGAAGCATTTCCTCCCAGTGGCAGCCAGCCCTCACGTGTCTGGCCCTGAACTAGATTGTTTGCCATGGGGACAGCCAGCAGAACATCCACGGGGCCTGCAGCTCAGACGGTGCGGTCCCATCCACGTGCTCTCCCGAAGTGAGTGTTTGCGTGGAGGTGGTCAAGTGGGTATCGAGCAGGAGGAAGGTCCATCTGCGGGGAACTCACAGGATGGCATCCGTGGGGCTGGCCCGGTGCCCACCCTGGCTCTCGATGCTCCAGGGACACGAGTCCTCTGTTCCCTGCATCTGCAGCTGAGGCCAGAGGGTACGGGTCCCTCGTGGCAGCGCAGTCTGACCCGCGCCGGGCTCCCTGACTCCCCCCCCCCAGCCTCGGAGACTCCCTGCTCAGGTGCTCGGTGTCCCCTCGAGTGATGGATCAGGCGGGTCCGACCACGACAGGCCCTCCGCGACCCCCCGTGGACGCGGGGCCCGGCTGTGACTGTCCTGAGATGGACTGAGAATTCCAGGAGCAGGGAGCGAGCGTCCTGGATGGGAGTTAGTCTACTAACGTGTATGTATTTGAAATTACATACTCAAAAGTTTAATTTTAATAATGCACACATGCCATCGGCCATCAGAGCTATGACGTTATTGCTGGCCGGGTCTTGAAAATTCCCCGGTGCACTTGTGTTCCCTACTACAAGAATAGCTTTGACCTCAGGGACCCCTCCAGGGGTCTCAGAAGCCTGGAGGGCGAGGAAGGACCCAGTGTGAAAGCTCTGGGTCTGTGCCCTGATTGTCCAACCACTGGGAGAACACCCCAGACCTCTTTCCCCTGGATCTGCCCCGGAGCCCCTCGTGTGCACAGGGGATCAGACAGACGCAGAGCAGGCGTCAGACACTGGTCACTGGAAAACAGAATGCAAAAGTAGACGGTGCTCTGCTTACACAACAGAGAGCCGGACGGGAGTGGGGAGACCTGGGATGAGAGCTGAGTGAGGACAGCAGGCGGGAGAAGAGCTGTGTGAACGCGCTTGTTTGAGGTAAAGCCCGTTGTCTGTGGATGCACACACGTGTGCTCTGGTGACAAACAGGAAATTCACACCAGTGGGCACGTGGTCCCAAGGGCCGGGCCAGGTCAGGAGGGAGGAGACACGGGGGCTCTCGTTGTCTCCCTGATGCTTAATCCCCACAGTTGTTATTAAAACACCGCCCAGGGGCTGTTATTAAAACTGCATCTCTAGCAGCTACTAAGGGCGGAGTCTCGCCCCTGAAGCCCTGGGCCTCACCCACAGCACCCGATGTCCTCCCTGCAGAGGCGAGGTCCCCCCACCTCCCGGTTGCCCATCCTCTTCTGCTCATTGTCGACGTTTCCAGCTTGTTGAGCCTTTTTTTTCCCCCTAGTCTTGGTGCCCAGTAGTGGAATTTTAGCTTCCGGCCTTGGAAACTCTTAAGGCTTTCTTAGTGCTGATTAAAAGGAATCTCAGCAAGATAAGGAAAGTCACATCCCGCGTCCTCCCAGCTGCGAGCACACACCTGCTCCTTGGAAGCCGAAAGCTGGTCCTGATGGGAGGTGGATGGAGACCATTCCCCGGGCGCCTGGAAGTCCTGCCAGTGTGGGGACTGGCGAGAGGCAGAAGTCTGATCCTGCTTCCCCCCAAAACCCATGGTGCCCCCCCCAGTCCTCAAGGGCCGCCCCACATGCAGAGTGAGGACCATCCTGCCCGGGGGCACGGGGGGCTCCCGGCCCCGCCAACCCTCCACGCCACCTTCGCCCTTCTCCTTTTTATTAGAAAACAGATCAGGAAAATAGACACACTTCGGTCCACCCACTGGCGCGGGCTCTGGGGTTGGGGTGGGAGATGAGGAGGCCAGTCCAGTCCCGGGCCCCAGGCTGCAGGGAGGCGGCGGCCGGCCGGCCCTGGGACACTCGGGCCCGCGTTCCTGAGCGGGGCAGGGGCAGCTGGGAGGGGGAGCGGCCCCGGCTGAACAGAGGTGAGGACAGAGGGTGGGCAGGGCCCCTCGTCCGCTCCGCTGGGGCTCTCCTCCCCCAGCCCCCCTGCAGCCAGTCCCCCGTGGTCCCGCCCCCTGGGGCAGCTGCGATAGGCATTGATGGCCTTCCAGTGCTCACTGTCCCCCGCGGTCCCGCCCCCGGGGCGGCTGCGTCAGGCGTTGATGGCCTTCCAGCGCTCACTATCCACGCTGTTGATGCTGCCGGCGTGGCAGGGCAGGGAGGCCACGTCGTCCAGGTAGGCCACCCCAGCCGAGTCAAACTGCGTGCTGGCCGCCCCGACCGCCTCCGGGCCCTCCCGCCGGGCCACCGCATAGGGCTGGGGCAGGTGCATGTCCGGCTCCTCGGTCTCGTCCACTTGGCATTTGTAGGAGAAGAGAATCTTGGGCTCCGAGCTGGTGGGGAAGAGTCAGGGGGTCCCCGTGAGTCCAGAAGGCCCTCTTTTGCTGACGGCCCCCAGTGCCCACCCCTCGAGGCGCCCTTCCTTCTTTCCCTCTGGGGTCCACTGGGACACGTGTGAGCCTCCCAGCTCCAGGAAAGTGAAGCTGGGTGCATCTGCTTTCTCACGTCAAGTGGGTGGACGGAGTCCGGCCTGGGGAACGGCGGGCCTTAACCAGCAGGTGCGTGTAGCACGAGGCAGCCGCCGCTCTGACCCCCGCCCGCCCGCTCACCACTGCCCACTGGGTGCCTGGTGGCCCACCCCCAGACCTCGGGGTGACTCTCCCGGGAGGAAGCAGCCTGACCCCAGTGAGACAGGTCGTGCATGAGGTCACGCATGTCGGGGTCCAGTCTAGGCCCCCGCCCCCTCAGACCACCCTCAGACCTGGCAGGAAGGGAAGGGGCTGGGGGCAAGACGCGCACTCCCACAGCTGAGGCTGGGATCCCTTAGTCCCACCGTCTCCAGCTTCCCGCCCCCTGACAGGCCTCCAGACACACACGCGTACAAAGGTGCGCCCACCGACGCTCAGAGGCATGCTGACCCCCCAACCCTGCTCCCTGCTCCAGGTGCCCCCAGTGGAGCACCAGCTCCTCCGGGAGCTCAGGGCTGGCGGCTGCAGCGCCAACATCATGCTTGCTGACGACGCAGTGCCGAGCACACGGGCGCGTTGGCAGGGCCGGCCTCCTCTGGAGGGAACAGGCTGTGCGTGTATATAATGTGTGTGTCTGTAGTGTGTATGTATCTACTAAGTGTGTGGACACACACGTGTGCCTGTGTGTGCATGCATGAAAGTAAAAGCGGCTCAGCTGTGTCCAGCTCTTTGCAACCCTATGGACTGTACAGTCCATGGAATTCTCCAGGCCAGAATGCTGGAGTGGGGAGCCTCTCCCTTCCCCAGGGTATCTTCCCAACCCAGGGACGGATCCCAGGTCTCCATATGTGTGCGTGCATACGTGTGTGCGCGTGACTGAGCTACATACGGGCACATGCGGGTGTGAACGTGCGTACATGCATGCATGTGTACATACATTTGTGCATGCATGCATGTGTGTACACAGGTGTGCACAGTGCATGTGCCTGGTGCATGTACACAGGTGTGCGCGCACGTGCGGGCATGCTCTCACATGCATCCCGGGCCTCCTCAGCTTCTAGAAGCCTGGGCGCCCTGAGACCGAGGCCAGGAGGCCCGGGGGTGACTGCGCGTGGGCGAGCGGCAGAGGGCGCAACCCCGCCCGGCCTCTGACCTGGACTCTGGCCCTGCGTCCCTGGCGCAGGGGAGTGGGGGCCGGGGTGAGGGGGGGCTCACCCGAAGAAGCCGCGTAGGAAGGCCACGTAGATGAGGGGCGCGAAGAAGCTGAAGTAGAGGAAGGTGGTGGCGTCCACGCAGCTGGGGGTGGTGGCGAGTCAGGATTGCGGCGGGGGGACCTGCAGCCCCGCCGGCCCCCCCGACCCTCGCCCTTCCCCCACCCCCAACACATACCAGAGCCCCTCGATGATGTCGGCGCACAGCAGCGCGCTCCCCAGCCCCTGCACCAAGTTGAGCAGCGCCAGTATGCCTGCGTACACGTAGAAGCTCCTCCGCGCTGCGGGGCGGGCGCGTGAGGCACTGCCCGGGGCCAGGGCCCAGGGCACCCGCACCCATAACCACCCCGCCGACCACCCCAACCACTGCCACCCCCACTTCCCAACACCCCGCACCTCCAACCACCCCCAACCCAAACCCCCCAACCACCCCACAAACCCCAACCACCCCTCAACCACTCCCCATCCCCAATCACCCCCCACGCCCCACCCCCGGCCCCGCCCCGGGCGCTCACACGGCAGGGAGATGCGCTCCTTCAGTTGGGTCTTGGGGAGCACGACCACCAGGGAGTAGACCTAAGGAGGCAGCGGGGCTGACCAGGGTGCCCAGCCGCTCATAAGCGCGCCCAGGCCCCGCGCGCGGCCCCAGCCCCCCGTCGGCTCACCACGAAGAAGAAACAGGAGCTGACGAGCCAGAACTGGCGGCCCCCGTGCCCGTAGATGTTGAAGTCCTCGGCCGACAGGTGGGCGTCGGGGTACAGGATCTCCAGCGTGCCCTGCAGGGGCGCGGGGACGGGCCTCAGGGGCTCCCTGCGACGCCTCCCGCAGCCCGCCCCATTAAGGCCCTCCACCCCCGGCTCCAGCCTGCTCTCTGCCACACCGTGCCCCCAGGCGGTGGTCCCCCACTAGGAGAGGGCCCTCTGGGCCGGCTCTCAGGGGGTACCCACAGAGCTGCCCGGCTGCCTGCTGAAACAGCAGGTCCAGCTTTGTTGGATCAGAATCCGAGGCACCCAGCACGCGGCTTGCAGGCGATTCCTTCGCGGCATTGAATGTCTGAGCCCCTGCACTTGACGCCCTGACGGCTCACCCCTGACGCCCCTCACCCAGGACCGGAGGCAGTGCACGCCCAGCCCCCCCCTCCCCCCCCTCCCGGTGCCCATCCCCTGCCCCTCACCTGGGTGACGGAGTAGGCCAGCGACAGCACCGTGGTGATGGCCAGCACCCGCTTGATGCTGGACTTGCTCTCCAGGTGGCCTGGAACAAACGGCCTGGTCAGGGGGCGGGGCCAGCTCCGGGGGCGGGGCCAGCTCCAGGGGGCGGGGCCAATCCCGGGGGCGGGGCCAGGGCGGGCGCAGGCCTCAGCGGCACACACACCGAAGGCCAGGCCCAGGATGACCACGCTCAGCTCGATGGCCAGCAGGAAGAAGCGCGTGATCTCCCACAGGATCTGGACACAGAGGGAGGCAGAGCGTCAGCCCCGGGGCCCGGCGCCCCCTCCTGGCGCCCAGCGCCCCCACCGACAGGCCCAGGCCCACCTTGTCAGCCACCGTGGCCGCGTCTGACGTGCTGACCGTCATGGACACCACCGCCCGGGCAATGCCCACCAGCGCCACCACAAACACCTGGGGAAGCAGAGAGAACCCAAGGTGGGGGGGCGGTCGCACGGGGGGACGACCTCTCCGGGAATCGCTTATGTGGGCTCAAGGCCATACCTTCCGACCCCTGAGCCTGGAAAACCGTGTCTGGCCTCGGGGAGGCTGTCACCGCCCGGGGCCACATGCCCGCCGCGTGCCAGGGCGGGCCAGGGGCCAGGGGCGGGAGCTCTGCATGTTCCCACTGGGTGTGTGCTCACAGCGCCGTGAGCTGGCAAGATCCTCAGCGCATCTGGTGGACAGGCACTGAGGCCCAGAGGGGCCATGCCGCTGGCCCAAGGTCACTCGGCACAGCCAGAGGTCAGAACACGCTGGGCATCCCCCACTCAGCACCCACTCCCCTTTCCCTCAAGTCACGCTTTCCTAGTTTGCTTCTTGGGGCCCCTACCCTCCTGGGTCCACGCGGTCTCGCTGAGCCGACCCCCCTCCCAGCTCCAGAGTGTCTCTTTCCCTGCAAGTCAGAAATGAAGAGAGGCTCCCAGGTGGGCCTCTCAGAGGTAACGCCAGGTCTGCAGTGCACAACCCGTGATGCTGCCCTTCCACTGCAGCTGGCGGGGGGCAGCTCAGGGGGGTCAGCACTCAACTGCTCTTGGATGCTTTTGATACCGTGTGGGGAAAACGCGTGTGAAGGTAAGGCCAGAGGCAAGCAGACATGCAGAGAGAGGGTCTTGACGGCATCAGCTAACCCCTATATCCAGCCGTACCTGAAGCTGGTTATTCTTTACAAAGACAGTTAATAATTCCGTTTTGCTTAAGCCAGGTGGAACTGAGTTTTCTGTCACCAATTGGAATGAACTCACCAGGATATAAAAGGTGATAAAGATGGGGCTGGAGGTGACTCGAATCTTGGCCCGAGCAAACGGAAGCTTCCAGAGCAGGAAGATGAAAAATAGCACATTGGGGATGAGCAGCAGGAGGTCCCAGTACCGGACCCTAGAAGATGGGCATAGCAGGCAGTTCAGTGGTGGGGCTGCATCTGCACCCCAGCATGCCTGCCTCACACACACAGCATGCACACACACCCCCCCTCACAGGGAAACCCTCTCACGGGCAGGGCCATGCCCCTCACTGCGAGGTGCCGATGTCCTCATAGAGCAGCGCGCACACACACACACACACACATGCACATGTACACACACGCATGCATGCGCGCACACACACGCACATGTACACACACCCCCCCACACACAGGGAACCCCTCTCAGGGCAGGGCCGTGCCCCTCACCGCGAGGTGCTGATGTCCTCGTAGAGCAGCGCGCGCACACACACACACACACACACACACACACACAAATACACAGGGCTGTGCCTGCCTCACACGCATGCGTGCACACACATGCACATGTACACATGCGTGCTTGCGTGCACACATGCACATGTACACATGCATGCGCACGCACATGTACCCACACACACATGTGCGTGCGCGCACACACCCCACAGGGAACCCCTCTCTCGGGCAGGGCCGTGCCCCTCACCGCGAGGTGCCGATGTCCTCGTAGAGCAGCGCACACACACACACACACACATGCACATGTACACACACGCATGCACGCGCGCACACACACACACATGTACACACACGCATGTGCGCGCACACACCCCCCCCACAGGGAACCCCTCTCTCGGGCAGGGCCGTGCCCCTCACCGCGAGGTGCCGATGTCCTCGTAGAGCAGCAGCAGGCAGCGGTGCGGCACGCTGATATTGGGCGCCAGAGGCGGAGGAGAGCTGGCCCCCATGTCCCGGGTGTCCATCCTGCCAGCAGCTGGCCCTGGGGGTGGGGAGGGGAGAGTCAGCACATGAGCAGCGCCAGAGTCTTGGGGTCCCCAACCCAGCAGGCAGGAGTGGGTGTCTGCCGGGAGCGCGGGGCCCGGCAGCGGGACGTGACAGATGCCAGCGCTGAAAATGACGACTGAACACACCGCGCTCCTGACCCGGCGCCCCGACCTCCGGCTGTCCGCGACAGCCCGGGGCAAGAGCAGCCCAAGTGCCACCATCAGCAGAACGCAGGCTCAGCGGGGTGTCCGCGTCAATGCTCGAACGCTGCTCACAAACAGGAGTGAGTCCCTGTCCCGGCCTGGCAGGCAGCATGCCGAGCGGAGGCCGGGGAGGGGCGCCCGGTGGAGGGCGGCAGGCCCATGGTGGGGTCGGTGTGCGGGTGTGCTGGCTGTAGCCATTCACCGAGCTCACGCCTGTGAGTGGGGCGCCTTTCTGGGCAGGTTACCACTTCAGCAGGTTTCCAACAGCGAGGAAGGTGAATCGTTTATGCACTGAGTGCCCAGGTCGGCCACGAGCAGCCCAGGACGCTTCCTGCGGGGGCCAGCACCCGCTGTGCAGGCCGGGGTGGGGGGTACGGGGGCAGCCCCACACATGGGGAGACTCTGGGGTGGGCAGGCCTGGACCAGGGGCTCAGAACCTTCTGTCCTTCCCTCTCACACAGGCCGCCGGCGGCTCTGGGACCAACAACCTGATGAGAAGGCCGGGAGGTGTTAAAGGGGATTAAAGGTATTAAAGCACCCGTGCTTACAAACCAAACTGCTAGAGGCACATGCTGAGAAGAAAACAGGAGGGGAACAAGATAAATGACGGGAAACACAGCAGAAACTGCTGGGGTCCCCAGCGTCCACGCCCGCTTCGTACCAGAGCCGTGGACTCTAGCTGGCACGTGACTTCCCAGAAGCAGGGCCACTTTCCCAGCTTCCCTTCGTGCTGGCTGTGGCCACGTGACCAAGTTGCGTCCAACTGGGTATGAGCAGCAAGGTGTGCCGATTTTCAGGGCACGTCCTCCTCCTTTCCCACTGCCTGGAATTGTAGGTGTGGTGGTGGGAGCAGTAGCATCCACTGTGGACCATGAGGCAGAAGTCATGGAGCAGAGGGTAACAGGGTGTCTGGGTCTCAGGCGAGCGGGTCAGCCTGCACAGACTGTTGTGCAGCAGACGCAGTGCCCGTCTGCCTCATCACCTCAGCCTCGCTCAGTAGCTAAGCCGGAGCAAAGCAGTGCTGCCACAGGCTGGGTTGTCAGACAGAATGATATTTGGACTGAGATCTAAATAACTGAAATCAGCTGGACTGGGGTATGCTGGGCAGAGCACATCCCGGGGAGGGAGCAGTGAAGGCAAAGGCAGGAGGCAGAAACAGTCTTGGCCAGTTCAAAGGGCACAGGGCACGCTGATGCTGGAAGAGAGAGGAGACAGGGTGGGGGCCAGGTCAGCCAATCTCCCTCTAAGCGCAACGGGAGGGGCGGAGGGGGGTGGGTGGAGGCGGCACCAAAGCAGGGGGATGGGGGCAGGGAGGCAGCAGCGGGGGTGGAGTGCTGGGATCTGGGAGCCCTCTGGGAGGGTCGGCCAGCGGGACTCACAGACGGACGCATGTAGGGGTGAGGGCAGAGGGCAGGAGAAGCTCATTCCAGGCTCCGACCTGAGCCTTGGGGTGCCTGCAGCGGCCCGGCCGTCTGCGGACGGTGTCCCTGGGATTGCTAACATGAGGGGGGTGTCCCCGGGATTGCTAAGGTGAGGACAGTGTCCCCACGATTGCTAAGCAGGGGCTCCGTCGTTGCAGGACCCCCTTGACGCCCTGTGCTCACGACAGGGCCCCTCACCAGTGCCAGAAGCTGAGGCCGCTGACCACGAGCCAGGGGTTTCCAGCGGGGGTGGCGTGGTCAGTGCGGGCCCCTCCGCAGGTGGCTTCAGAACTGCCTCATGTCCTGCAGGGACCCCCACACGGCCGAGGAGCCCATGGGTGGACGGCAGCCAGACAGAGTGGGCGTGCGGTTGGAGGATTTCTCCTGGCTTTGCATGGCCAGCACCCCCTTTTCCTGGGGGAAACCTCAGCACCCCCGTCTCCGTGCACAGGGTGTAGGCACGACTTCCAGCACCCCCTCCCCAGCCCCAGAGAGTGTTCACACTGGAGTCCACGTGGAACGAGAGCCGACAAAGGAACACAGAGAGACACAGACAGCGCCGGGTCCAGCCATGCCTGAAGCCAGGCTCCCCAGCCCCACCGCTGGGGAGGACCTGGCATTCTGAAATCTTTCAGATCCCCAGCTTGACCTTCTGGCTCGGCCAGGTGCTGCCTTTGTGACCTTGGGCCACTTATCTCCCTCCCTCGGTGTCATGGGACCATAGCATCCCCACCAGCAAGGTTGCTGGAAGGATCAGGCAAGAGCAGAGAAGGGAGTCTGCACAGGACCACACACACAAAGGTAACTGCCGCTTTCTTCCCAGAGAGGGAGCCGGGGGTGGGGGTGGGGGGCAGGATTTGGTTCACGGGTCCAAGCCCCACTCGCTTTGGAGTCTGGGCTGGGGAAGGCGGGTGTCCACTGTGCCTACTTCCCCCGCCCTGGCCCCACTCGCCCTGTAATAGCGGCAGAATAGGAGACCCCCGCGGCCCTGCCCGCCTCCCGGGCCCGGGGCTCCCTCCCGGCGGGGGGGTGTCCCAGGATTCGGTGTCTCCCCTGCAGGCGCAGGGCCCCCAGGGCCTGATCCAGGGTGGACTGCTGGTAACAAGCAGGCTCGGGGCGGGCAGGGGTGGGGATCACAAGACTCACAGCAGGTTGCCACGGTGTGTCAGAGCTCACAAAACAACCAAAGCCAGCACACAAGCTAAGGACAGCACACCCCTCCCTTCCCGTGCGCGCTCAGGGCCCCTGCTTTCCCCGTGCTGACCCGTGGGGCCACCACCCCGGCCTCCAGGAGCAGGCAGCCGGCCGCTGTCCTATCACAGACAGAGGAGGCTGAGGGGGACCGTCGGAGGCTCCCCCATCCCCCTCCCCCACCACAGGTGAGCTCCAGGCAGTGCCAGAGTGAGGGGTCTGCAGGAGAGAGGGGCCAGGAGGGCAGGCTGGCAGAGGGCGCGGAGAGAGGGGGTCTTCCTGGGACGCTGAGTGCCCTGGGCAGCCCCGCGCCGCTTAGGACCAGCGACGCTGTGACAGACTGTCTCTTGCACCTGGGGAGGACGCTCCTGACCTCGCTGCCGTTCCAGAGACCTCCTCCCACCCTCTAGCCCTCCCTCCGTCTGTGGCCAGCCTGTGGGCATCATGCCAATGGCGTGGGCCCTGCGTGCTGGACCTGGGCCAGAAGGGCCCTCCCTCTCTGAGCCTCAGTTCCTGGTCTCCCCGGTCTGTGCAGTGGGACTGACCATGTGTGACCCAGAGGTCCTGGATGGGAGCCCCACAGAAACACAAAACCCTGAGCAGACAGGCTGCTGTGGAGACACCACTCAGGGTGGCCGGCCCCAGCTGCTCAACAAGCTTTCAACCCTGAACCAAGACTGGGTGAGGAATGTTTCACAACCATTATCCTCCAGCCTTGGGGAAGCGGGTGGACCCTACCAGGAGCCCCCAGGAGGGAAGACAGCCCTGTGCCTTCTGGCCTGACCTCTGCAGATTCCCTGCGTGCTCTCCCTGCCCCAGACCAGGTCACACCCTTTGGGCCACCTCCTCTGAGGCGCCCTCCCTGACCACCGCTTCCATCTGAAATGGCCCTCAGCTGTGTGCCTATGGGCTGTCCAGCCCGGGCGTCTCATGACCCAGTTCTCGGGGGTTCAGCCAGTGTGGTGAGTTGGACAGATCAACGTCCAGCAGCCGAGAGAGGGCAGCCCAGCCCTTCTGGATAGTGGGAGGACCGTCCGGGAGGCCCCACGGCCCCGTCCCCACCACACAGAGAGGACAGGCCACTTCCCGCTGCCCCAGCAAGGAGACACCCCCCACCCCCGACCCTCTCGGACGCGGGACCCGGAGGTGACCACTCGCAGACACGTCTCGGCACACAGCCGGGGGCACAGGGTCCGGGAGCTCGGCCTCCCTGGGGACCCCGGGCCTGCCTCTGGGCGGGAGGCCCGCTCCCGGCGGCAGGAGCCGGGACAGGGACGCTCGGGATCGGCTCGCGCACCTGGGGCGGAGCAGGGGCTCCCCCTTACCTGGGGCCCCGGCCGCCCATCCGCCGCCGGGCGCAGACCCCGCCAAAGGCCGCGGGCCTGGGCCTCCGGCGCTCGGGCCGCGAAAGTGGCGCGGGAGGCCGGCTCCGGGAGACCGGGCGGCGGGCAGGCGGGGAAGGGAGACGCGATCGGGACACGCGATCAGCCTGACCCCGCGCGGCCCTCCCGGCAGCGGCGACCCGGAAGGGAGGTGCGTCCTCTGCGTTCCGCCAAAACTGCAAAAACAGCCACCGTCCCTGCCCGCGGCGGCGCGGGGACCCGCCCCCAGCCGGCAGCGACCAACAAGAACGGAGTTAGCCAGAAAGGGGGCGGGGCGAGTGCAGAGGACGGAGCCAATCGGGTCCCCGGGGGGCGGGGCGGCCCGCCGACCTCTTAAAGAGCCCGCGCGCGGCCCACTCGGCCGCCAGGAGTCGCGTCCGTAGCCCTTTGCGACTTGTCTGTCCACGCCAACCGCCCGCAGCGCCCCCTCCTCCAGCGTCCAGGGAGGCGCTCCGCCGCCGCCGGCCCGGTGACCTCCGGGCCCCAAGAACTAGCCCCCACCTGGGCCCGGCGCGGCCCCTTCGCACCTGCCCACGCACCCTCCGCCTCCAGGCCGCCCTGCAGGCCGCCTGTCATCCGTCCCTTTTCGCAGAGCAGACCCCGGGGCGGAGGCGTTAAGCGCTTCCCCCGAAGTCACAGGACCAGGAAGTGACAGGACCCTGGCCTGGGGCTTGGCCCGCCTTCCTTCACCGCTTACTTCCAGGGAGCCTCCTCCAGGAAGACCTCCCAGATAGCCTGTTCTTCCCCTCCTGCGTCTACGCGGGGTTCACTCCTCTGCCCCCCACCACGAGGCTCCGCCTGGCCTGGCCCCTCCTGTCTCCTTGTCCTCATCCCTCCCACCCGCTCCTCTCTGGGTTCCCTGTTTCTCTTCCTTGAATACACCAAGCTTCCTTACCTGTGGGTCTGTCACTTGACACACACTTCCACTTGACACCCTAGCCAAAGTAGCTGTCCAGTCTCTGTAACACAAAGCCCTTTCATTTCCTTCTCAGTTGTTACCCAACTGTATTCTTTTTTCCGGGGGTGTTAGGGCTTTCCTGGTGGCTCAGATGTTAAAGCGTCTGCCTGCAATGCAGGAGACCCAGGTTCAATCCCTGGGTCAGGAAGATCCCCTGGAGAAAGAAATGTCAACCCACTCCAGTATTCTTGCCTGGAGAATCCCATGGACGGAGGAGCCTGGTGGGCTACAGTCCACGGACTCGCGAAGAGTCGGACACGACTGAGCGACTTCACTTTCTTTCACTTCTTTGAGTTGAAAGACACAACCAAGGTAAAGAGCAGGACAAGGAAGGATTTATTATCTGCAGCAAGTAAGGAGAACATATGGGATCTTTCCCAAATTAATGTAAGTGCAAGTCACTCTTTGGGTTCCGATTCTTTGCGACCCCATTGGCTATACAGTCCATGGAATTCTCCAGGCCAGAATACTGGAGTGGGTTCAGTTCAGTCACTCGGTCATGTCTGACTCTGCGACCCCATGGACTGTGGCAAGCCAGGCCTCCCTGTCCATCACCAACTCCTGGAGTTTACTCAAACTCATGTGCATTGAGTCTGTGAGACCATCCAACCATCTCATCCTCTGTTGTCCCCTTCTCCTCCCGCCTTCAATCTTTCCCAGCATCAGGTATTTTCCAATGAATCAGTTCTTTGCATCAGGTGGCCAAAGTATTGGTGTTTCAGCTTCAGCATCAATCCTTCCAGTGAATATTCAGGACTGATTTCCTTTAGGATAGACTGGCTGGATCTCCTTGCAGTCCAAGGGACTCTCAAGAGTCTTCTCCAACACCACAGTTCAAAAGCATCAATTCTTTGGTGCTCAGCTTTCTTTAAGGTCCAACTTTCACGTCCATACATGACTACTGGAAAAACCATAGCTTTGACTAGACGGACCTTTGTTGGCAAAGTAATGTCTCTGCTTTTTAATATGCTGTCTAGGTTGGTCATAGCTTTTCTTCCAAGAAGCAAGCATCTTTTAATATCATGGCTGCAGTCACTATCTGCAGTGATTTTGGAGCCCAAAAAAATAAAGTCAGCCACTGTTTCCCCATCTATTTGCCATGAAGTGATGGGACCAGATGCCATGATCTTAGTTTTTTGAATGTTGAGTTTTAAGACAGCTTTTCCACTCTCCTCTTTCACTTTCATCAAGAGGCTGTTTAGTTCCTCTTCACTTTCTGCCAAAAGGGTGGTGTCATCTGCATATCTGAGGTTATTGATATTTCTCCTGGCAATCTTGATTCTAGCTTGTGCTTCATCCAGCCCAGCATTTTGCATGATGTACTCTGCATATAAGTTAAATTAGCAGGGTGATAATATATAGCCTTGATACACTCCTTTCCTGATTTGAAACCAGTCTGTTGTTCCATGTCCGGTTCTAACTGTTGCTTCTTGACCTACATACAGATTTCTCAGGAGGCAGATCAGGTGGTCTGGTATTTCCATCTCTTGAAGAATTTTCCAGTTTGTTGTGATCTACACAGTAAAAGGGTTTGACATAACCAATAAAGCAGAAGTCAATGTTTTTTCTGGAATTCTCTTGCTTTTTCGATGATCCAACTGATGTTGGCAGTTTGACCTCTGGTTACTCAGCCTTTTCTAAAAGCTTGAACATCTGGAAGTTCTTGGTTCATGTACTGTTGAAGCCCAGCTTGGAAAATTTGAGCATTACTTTGCTAGCATGTGAGATGAGTGCAATTGTGTGGTAGTTTGAGCATTCTTTGGCATTGCCCTTCTTTGGGACTGGAATGAAAACTGACCTTTTCCAGTCCTGTGGCCACTGCTGAGTTTTCCAAATTTGCTGACTTATTGACTGTAGCACTTTTATAGCATCATCTTTTAGGATTTGAAATAGCTCAACTGGAATTCCATCACCTCCACTAGCTTTGTTCATAGTGATGCTTCCTAAGGCCCACTTGACTTAGCATTCCAGGATGTCTGGCTCTAAGTGAGTGATCACACCATCATGGTTATCTGCGTCATGAAGATCTTTTTTGTACAGTTCTTCTGTGTATTCTTGCCACCTCTTCTTAATATCTTCTGCTTCTGTTAGGTCCATACCGTTTCTGTCCTTTACTGTGCCCATTTTTCATGAAATATTCCCTTGGTATCTCTAATTTTCTTGAGATCTCTAGTCTTCCCCATTCAATTGTTTTCCTCTATTTCTTGAAACTGATCACTGAGGAAGACTTTCTTATCTCTCCTTGGATAGTCCAAAGAATGTATCTTTGGATATATTCTTTGGAACTCTGCATTCAAATAGGTGTATCTTTCCTTTTCTCCTTTGCCTTTCGCTTCTCTTCTTTTCTCAGCTATTTGTAAGGCCTCCTCAGACAACCAATTTGCCTTTTTGCATTTCTTCTTCTTGGGTATAGTCTTGATCACTGCCTCCTGTACAATGTCACAAATCTCTGTCCATAGTTCTTCAGGCACTCTATCAGATCTAATCCCTTGAATCTATTTGTCACTTGCACTGTATAATCGTAAGGGACTTGATTTAGGTCATACCTGAATGGTCTAGTGGTTTCCCCTACTTTCTTCAATTTAAGTCTGAATTTGGCAATAAGGAGTTCATGATCTGAGCCACAGTCAGCTCCCCGTCTTGTTTTTGCTGACTGTATAGAGCTTCTCCATCTTTGACTGCAAAGAATATAATCAATCTGATTTTGGTATTGACCATCTGGTGATGTCCACGTGTAGAGTCTTCTCTTGTGTTATTGGAAGAGGCTGTTTGCTATGACCAGTGCATTCTCTTGGCAAAACTCTTTTAGCCTTTGCCCTGCTTCATTCTGTACTCCAAGGCCAAATTTGCCTATTACTCCAGGTGTTTCTTAACTTCCTACTTTTGCATTCCAGTCCCCTATAATGAAAAGGACATCTTTTTTGGGTGTTAGTTCTAGAAGGTTTTGTACGTCTTCATAGAACTGTTCAACTTCAGCTTCTTCAGCATTACTGGTCAGGGCATAGACTTGGATTACTGTGATATTCAACGGTTTGCCTTGGAAACAAACAGAGATCATTCTGTTATTTATGAGATTGCACCCAAGTACTGCATTTCGGACTCTTTTGTTGACCTTGAGGGCTACTCCATTTCTTCTAAGGGATTCTTGCCTAACAGTAGTAGATATAATGGTCATCTAAATTAAATTCGCCCATTCCAGCCTATCTCTTCTCCAGTGGATCTTTCTGACCCAGGAATTGAACCGTGGTCTCCTGCATTGCAGGCGGATTCTTTACCAACTGAGCTATCAGGGAAGCCCTATTTTAAGTTAAGGGTACATGCATATTCGTGAAGGGTCTTGGGCTACCCAAGCTTTAGTTAATTAAGGTCATATGCGTCAGAGACCATCTCTTAGGTTCCAGTTGGCCTGGTGATCGAGTCTTCAGGCTTGTCTTTACCATGGAAACAAAATGGGGAATATTTGCAACTGATGTATTGTCGAGCATTGTTACTTCTCTTGCCTGATAACAATTTGTCTGTGCATTCTTATGTTCCGTTAACATCATTAATTACTGAGACCTGGCCCAGGGCAAGCACGGTGGCCAGTCTTAGATCCCCAAAAGACTTAGACCAAAAATGGTTTCTCTTATGTCAAGAAAGCCATGCCCAGTTCTCTTTTTCTGGGACCCCCTGCCCTATCTGCATGCTTGCGTGTGTGTATGCTTAGTAACTCAGTTGTGTCTGACTCTTTGTGACCCTGTGGGCTGCAGTCTGCCAGGATGCTCTGTCCATGGGATTCTCCCAACAGGAATATTGGAGCGGGTTGCTATTTTCTTCTCCAGGGGATCTTCCTGACCCAGGCATCAAACCCGCGACTTCTGCACTGGCAGGTGGAATCGTTACCACTCAGCCACCTGAGAAGCCCTTATCTGCTTACATCGGCACAGTCTCTCCAACAGGACTGTGTTCACTGAGTCACTTCCTGGTTCAGCATCAGCCTCCCCTAAGTAGAATGTCCGTGTCGTGATGACAGAGCCAGGCTTATCACATTCCCTGCATGTCCAGAGGCTGACTCGGGGCCTGGTGCACGTCGTAAGCACCCACTTATCACAGTAACGCCAAGATACACACCCGTGATGCCACACATTTCCACAGCTGGGCTGGGATGAGATCAGGCTCCAGTCTTTGCCTAGTTCCTGTTCTAAACGAGGGGAAGGTGAGGAGGCCAGCACCTTGGGACCATCTGGGACCATCTGGGACTCAGTTTTTCTGCCCTTCCCAGCCTGGACCCCGGTCAACGTGCCATTTCTGCAGCAGCCCCAAGAAGCAGAGCTCCAGGAGGTGCCTGCATCCCTGAGTGGGCAGCTCTGAGAGTTTCTGCCCAGGGGTTACCTGCATCACCCCTGCTCACCTGTAACTGGCAAAACAAGTCCCAGGCCACTTCTGACCTCCAGGGGCAGGAAAGTTCTGACCCCCGTGTCAGGAAGGAGGCAAGATGCAGTACACTGACCTGCCCTCCACTCTTGTTGTTTGAGACGGGACAGTTGCAGGGTGGAGGTCGGGGATGGGTTTTGTGCTCTGAGCTGAGCGCCCCACTGGAGGTTTCTGTGGGATCTAATTTGTGGAGTACTGAGGGCATCTCCCTCACCTCCTCCCTTTGGGGCAGAGGGGCACTGGCTCAGTGCAGTGCCCCCTTGCACAGAGGACAGAGCAGGGCAGCAGGGGGCCTCCGTGAATAGGGTTTAGTAAACACAGATCTGGCCCCCAGGTGTCTCGCTTGCCCTGCATCAGGCTTGTAGGGGGTGAGCCTCTCGATGCATGGCCCACAGGAGGGCAGCTCCTGCAGAACTGGGCTCCCTGAGAGCAATGGGGACCCCAAAATAATAGACACGGTTGGTTCTGCTCAGCAGAGGGACCAGGCAGCAGAGGCCCCCAGCCAAGCCCGGCCCAGTCCCAGACCCCCAGACATTGAGTTGGTAATATGGTGGCTGTTGTGAGCTTACCTGGCTTCCCCTCGAGTTCCCTGGCTCAGAGCCATGCTGTCCCCCACCTAGTCTCCTGAGCCAGCCTCCTGCTGCCATCGTGAAAGTGAAAGTGTCAGTCGCTCAGTCATGTCCAACTCTTCTCAACCCCATGGACTGTGGCTCGCTAGGCTCCTCTGTTCACGGAAGTCTCCGGGCAAGAATACTGGAGTGGATAGCCATGCCCTCCTCCAGGGGATGTTCCAACTCCATCCTGGGTCCTCCCTTTGCTGTCCTCCACCGACTGCATGGACATAAGTTTGAGTAAACTCTGGGAGTTGGTGATGGACACGGAGGCCTGGTGTGCTGTGGTCCATGGGGTCGTGAAGAGTCGGACATGACTGAGTGACTGAACTGAACTGAACTGAACTGAACGGATCCTCAAGACCCACAGACTCTACCTCCTGAAGGCCTCTTGGATATCTGCATTTCCAGGGATCACTCCTGCCCCTCCCAGGGTCCCCTCCTGAGATGCTTGCTCACCACACAAGAGAGCAGGGCTCCAGCCCTGCCCTGGTCCCCTGCTCCCAACCAGGCTGCCTCTGCCTGGAGGGAGGATGCCGCATGGTCAGCCCTCTGTGTCCTTGGGGGTTGGTTTCAGGCTACCTGCAGACAACAAACCCTAAGCGTGCTCAGTTACTCATAAAAAATGGTGCAGTATCTGTATATCTTGCCTGCACATAACCAGTGTACATCCTCCTGTATACTGTAGTTTCAAGATTATTTACAATATCTTGCTGTTGTTGTTCAGTCGCTCAGTCGTGTCTGACTCTTTGTAACCCCCTGGACTGCAGCACACTAGGCTTCCCTGCCCTTCACCATCTCCTGAAGCTTGCTCAAACTCATGTCCATTGAGTCGGTGATGCTGTCCAACCATCTCACCCTCTGTCATCCCCTTCTTCTCCTGCCTTCAATCTTTCCCAGCATCAGGGTCTTTTCTAATGAGTTGGCTCTTTCCATCAGGTGGTCAAAGTGTTGGAGCTTCAGCTTCAGCATCAGTCCTTCCAATGAATATTCAGGACTGATTTCCTTTAGGATGGACTGGTTGGATCTCCTTGACGTCCAAGGGAATCTCAAGAGTCTTCTTCAACACCACAGTTCAAAAGCATCAAGTCTTTGGCGCTCAGCTTTTTCTTTTCAACTCTCACATCCATAAATGACTACTGAGAAAACCACAGCTTTGACTAGACAGACCTTTGTTGGCAAAGTAATGTCTCTGCTTTTTAATAAGCTGTCTAGGTTGGTCATAGCTTTTCTTCCAAGGAGTAAGTGTCTTTTAATTTCATGGCTGAAGTCACCATCTGCAGTGATTTTGGAGCCCAAGGAAATAAAGTCTGTCATTGTTTCCATTGTTTCTCCATATATTTGCCATGCAGTGATGGGACTGGATGCCACGATCTTCGTTTTTTGAATGTTGAGTTTTAAGCCAGCTTTTTCACTCTCTTTCGCTTTCATCAAGAGGCTCAGTCCATGGGGTTGTAATGAGTCGGACACGACTGAGCAACTGAACTGAACAATATCTAATACAAGGTAAATTCTATGAAAATAGATATAAATACGCTGTAAATACCATGTAAATAGTTAAGTAGCATACAGTAAAATCAAGCTTTGATTTTTAGAATTGTCTTTTTTTTCTAACCAACCAGCTGGTTGAGTCCGCAGATACAGATTCCGAACGGACTGTAACTTTTTTAACTTGCTTCCACCCTCCTGCATCCCTGGCAGCCTAAAGGATTCTCCTAAAACCCACGGGGCTCTCGACTGTCCGCAGGGAGCTCCATTTCTCTAGAAAGACTTGGTCGCCTTTCGTGAGCTGGAGTCTCCAGCGTCGTCTTGTCCCTTCCAGGACATCACAAGCGGTCTACCTGGAGCTAGGGAAGTGCTTGCAGATGCCAGGGCGCCCTGCTCTCTGCGTCTCTGCGTGGGAGGCTCTTGCTACCTAGAACGCCCCCTTGGATCTCCGCTGCCTCCAGAGGGCACTCCAACCTCGTAGCCTCCTAGCACCCCGGCCTTTTCGGCGCTTGAAGCGATCAGCCTAAACTTTCGGAGCAGCTGACAGAACGCAGTAAGACAGAGCCCCGAGCCTCCGTTGCCTCGTCTGTCAAATGGCCCCAGAGTGACCGAGTCGCGCAGCTGGCGCGGGAGGTTTGTCCTCACTGCCTCCGCAAGTTGCAGCGTCTCAGCGGGTCCCGCAGCGCGGAGCGCGGGCTGGGCGGGGCCTCGGGCGTGCTGGGCGGGGACTCAGGGCGTGCTGGGCGGGCTTCGGGCGGCCTGGGCGGGGCGTCGGGCCGCCCCCCGATAGACGGCTTTCTAGAAGAACGCGACGTCGTGAGCCTCGGGCAGCCTGGACTGGGCCGCGCGGGGCCACGCCCTTGGCCCGTCCCCCGAGCGCCGGCCGGAAAGAACGCGGTCGCCGACGCCGTGACGTCGTGCCGCGTTAGCCGCTTCCCGGGCTCGCGCGGTCACGTGGGCCACTTTTGGCGCGAAAACTGGTCGCGGCGGGCTGAGCGGAGAGAAGCGCGGCGCGGAGATGGCGGTGAGCGGGGAGCTGGGCGCGGGGCGCGGGGCCCGGGCCCGACTCCGCGCTCCGGCCGGGCGGGTCTGCCGGGCCGGCGGCCCCCCACCCCGGCGGCTCTCGGGTACCTCGGTCCGGCCGGCGCCCTCGGGCCCCCTTCCCCCTGCCGGTCTTCGTCAGCAGCCGCACCTTTGGCCCGAGTGCCGGATCCCTTCGGGGGCGGCCGCCCTCGCGTCTCGTCTCCCCTGGGAGCTGCCCCCGGGGGCCCAGATGGGTGGGAAGCCGGGCCGGGGGCCAGAGCGGGCGGTGAGCCGGCTCAGGGGACGGCAGCAGGTGCAGAGGCGCAGGCCGGCGGGGGTCCGCGGTGCAGGAGAACAGGCAGAAGCCCCGAGTCGGGGGCGACGTGCCGGGGAGCGCAGTCGGCCCTCACCCGCTCCAAGCCTGAATCCTCTCGCAGGAATCCTCCGAGTCCTTCACAGTGGCGTCCAGCCCGGGCCCGCGGCGGCGCTCCAACGATCCCCTCATCTCCAGCCCCGGGCGGAGCAGCTCCCGGCGCACGGATGCCCTGACTTCCAGCCCTGGCCGGGACCTCCCTCCCTTTGAGGATGAGTCGGAGGGACTGCTGGGCACCGAGGGGCCCCTGGAGGAGGAAGAGGACGGAGAGGAGCTTATTGGAGATGGCATGGAGAGGTATGCAGTTCAGGCCCTGCTCTCCACGGTTTACGCAGGGAGTCCCTTCGGTGTCTGGCCGCTCTGGTTTGGGGTCCTGGAGAAGCAGATACATAGGAGCCTCCTTGCCTTGGAGCACATTTTGGTCGTGTCCGGGAGACTTGTCTGTGGAGCTGCAGCGTACATCCTTGTAACTTGCTGTGTGTACCTTAGACCAGCCCCTACCTAAGGCCCAGGGAAGCCCCAGCTCCACGAGGTGTGCGCCCAGGGGGTCTCTAATCTGGGGCCACGTCGGGGATTCCAACTGGGAAGGTCAGGAAGCAGGCAGCCAAGTTTCTCTGCAACTTAAGACAAACGGGGTGGGGGTGGGTCTGATTAATCAAGGTTTAGATTCAGTTGAGCAAACAGTTACTGTGCCTCATCTGTACCAGACCCTGTGTTCACCCTTAGTAATAAATGTACAGACATGTACTCACGGTCATGGAGGCTTAATGCTATGACCGGGGAGTAGAGCTCTGAGTGAGCCAGGCTGGGCCCCATTACTGTCTGACCGTGTTCACAGCCAGGACCCGGTCTGTACGTTTGCCCCAGAATTGTCTGAACCCCCAGAACCGCACGGACATTGTGCTCTGGGGCCCTCTGGCTCTGACTCGGGGGTGCCAGCCTTCATGTGTTCAGGCCACCCCACAGTCAGTGGGGTGAGCCCTGCGGGAACGTCACCAGGACTTTCAAGAGCACTGTGGACCATCTGGGGCTTTGCTTCAGCGCTGTTGCCGCCGATGCTGAGTCCTGACAGATGGGCCTGGAGCATCTTCCTCCCGTGCTCTGTGGGGCTGTGCGGGCAGGACGCCCCTCCCTGACCCCACTACCTCTGCCCACTGCTCTCTGCTTCTCTGCCCTTCCCTTGCCAGGGCTCTGATAGAGGCTCTGAGGACTGCTTGGGCCGTTAGGTTTTGTGTTTTGTAGCTTTTTAAAATGCAGTGTTACCGAGGTATGGTTTCTATAATACACAAGCTACGTCTTACAAGAGTACAGTTCAGTGCTTCTAAGACTTCCTGAGTTGTGCAGACGTGAGCACAGTCCAGCTTTTCTATCATCCCAGGAAGATCCCTTGTATTTGGTCCACTTCATCCCATCCCCTTTCCCCACTGCTAGGCAACCAGTAGCCCACCCCTTGTTCCTTTGGTCTGCTCTCTGACCGTCTCTTAGAAGCAGGGCCTGTAAGGCACGTGTCCCGTGTGTGCAGGTATGTTGGGTGTCCTGTGGTCTTCACGGCCTACCTGTTGGATCACGCGTGGGTACGCCAGTCCTTTTCCTGGCTGAGTAATACTCTATTTTATGGACAGGCTGCATATTGTTACCCATTCATAGGTTGGAAGACATTTGGGTTCTTTGAAAGTTTTTAGCAATTATGAATAGTGCTACTGTGAGATTTTTATGTGAACGTGTGTTTAAATTTTCTTGAAATGGAATTCCACGTCCTAGGAATGGCAGGGTTGGGTCGTGTGATAACTCTAATGTTAGTTTTTTGAGGAACTGCCAAACTGTTTTCCAAAGCAGTTACATCATTTTACCTTACCACAAGTGGTGTATGCTGTTCAATTTTTGCACGTTCTTGCCAACACCTGATATTTTCTGGGTTTTGTTAATAGCCGCCTTAATATTCACGATGTGGTATCTCAGTGTGGTCTTGATTTCCTTTTCTCTGATGATCAGTGACATTGAGTATCTGTTCGTGTGCGTGTTGGCCATTGGTGTTTCTTTGGAAAATGTGTCTTTGGGTCTTTGCCCATCTTTGAATTGGTTTGCTTGACTTCTTATTACTGAGTTGTAAGAGTTTTAAAAAACTTATTCTGGATATGAGGCTTTTATCAGGTATGTGATTTGTAATTACTTTCTCCTCAACCTGTGACTTTTTAAGTTTTAAAAAATGGTTTTGTTTGAGATGCATAATTAATTTTAAATTTTGCTGAGATCAAATTTATCTAATTTTTCTATGCAGACCAATTAGAATTCCACTGAGGGCATTTCACATAACTTGAAATTCTTAACGAGTCAGTTGTTGTCATTCTTCAGTCGCTGATTCCTGTCCGACTCTTCGCGACCCCATGGACTGCAGCACGCCAGGCTTCCCTGTCCTTCAGTATCTCCTGGAGTTTGCTCAAACTCATGTCCATTGAGTCAGTGATGCCATCCAACCATCTCATCCTCTGTCGTCCCCTTGTCCTCCTTCCTTCTATATTTCCCAGCATCAGGGTCTTTTCTAATGAGTCTGCTCTTCGCATCAGGTGACCAAAGTATTGGAGTTTCAGCTTTAGCATCAGTCCTTTCAATGAACATTCAGGGTTGATTTCCTTTAGGATTGACTGGTTTGATCTCCTTGCAGTCCAAGGGACTCTGAAGAGCCTTCTCCAACACCACAGTTCAGAAGCATCAATTCTTCGGTGCTCAGCTTTCTTTGTGGTCCAACTCTCATATCCGTACATGACCACTGGAAAAACCATAGCTTTGACTAGACGGACCTTTGTCAGCAAAGTAACGTTTCTGCTTTTTCATATGCTAAGTTTGTCATAGCTTTCCTTCCAAGGAGCAAGCATCAGGCAGGTACCTTTTCCTGGAGGACACTTCAGATTTTGGAACTATTGGCCCAGAAATGAAGCTGGCTCTGGGTTTTGTTTCTGGCATCAGCATTACAGGCTTCTGTGTTTTGAGACTGTCGCTTGACAGTTTATGGCACCAAAAAAAGAAAGTTAAGAAAGGCTGTTTCCCCATCACCGCCTTCCCTGAGGGAAGGAGAATCAGGAGGACTGCAGAGGGCCAGCGTGGAGTTGGAGCCAGCTGGGCCCCTGCCGTTGTGCGGACTGTGACACCCAGCCCTGTTGGGTGATCGGTGGCAGGAGTCCCCTCACCCTTGAGCTGGGTTTTCTCCTCTTTCTGATGGAGGGTATATATGCCTCCCCAAATGCCAGGGAGCGCAGCTGCGTTAGCTCTGAGGGTAGACATTGCTCCAGCCGGTATCTGAGAGGTGGTCACATGGAAGGTCTCTCCGGGCTGGGAGGGCTGAGCCTTGGACACGCACATGTTTGGGATAGGCTCATTGGGCTGGTGTGGGTGGGCCTCCCGGGGTCCAGGGTTCTAGGCGGGGCTGCCAGAGATGGAGCAAGAGGGTTCCTGCCTGAGGGGAGCTGGGTTGGTGCTCTGGAGGCCCTTCCTGCAGGAGGCTTGGTGGGTCCTCTGATTCCTTTTCCTGTGGGTGCGCAGAGCTCCCCTTTTCCTTGTGGAAAATGCACATGACGTAAGCTTTCCCGTCTCAGGCGTCGAGTGTGAGGTCAGGGGCATCAGGTCACTCGTGTGGCGTGACCACCTCCAGCCGGTTCCCAGACCGACTTCTGCAGGACGTCCGCCTCGGGCCTGGTTCATCTCCCAAGCGCGGTGTCCTCAGCGTCTCTGTCTTTGAAGACTTCGCCCCATTGTGTGTGTGTGTGGGGGGGGGGGGGGGTGGAGTCCCTGGGGGCCCTCTCCAGGCCTCCAGAGCCCTGGGGGCCCAGATCCTGGTGCTGTTGTTGGGGGTTTGGTGCTGACACCGCCTGTCGGGCCCTGCAGGGACTACCGCGCCATCCCGGAGCTGGACGTCTATGAGGCCGAGGGGCTGGCCCTGGACGACGAGGACGTGGAGGAGCTGACGGCCAGTCAGAGGGAGGCGGCCGAGCGGGTCATGCGGCAGCGCGACCGCGAGGCGGGCCGCGGCCTGGGCCGCATGCGCCGCGGGCTCCTGTACGGTGGGTTCTCGGGAGCCTGGGCGGGGCGAGCGGGGCGGGTGGGGTCGCAGAGCCGGCCCTGAGCGCCTCCTGGCTCGCAGACAGCGACGAGGAGGAGGAGGCGCGCCCCAGCCGGAAGCGGCGGCGGGCGGAGCGCGCCACGGAGGACGGCGAGGAGGACGCGGACGTGATTGAGAGCGTGGAGAACCTGGAGGACCTCAAGGGCCACTCGGTGCGCGAGTGGGTGAGCATGGCCGGCCCGCGGCTGGAGATCCGCCACCGCTTCAAGAACTTCCTGCGCGCCCACGTGGACGGCCGCGGGCGCAACGTCTTCAAGGAGCGCATCAGCGACATGTGCAAAGGTGAGCCCGCCCGCGGGCGGGGGGATGAGCCGCGTGCTGCGGCACCTGGCAGAGCCGAGTCAGGGCTCCTCCTGCCGGGCGGCCTGCCCGGCCCCTCCTGCTCAGCCTCTCTGCCCCCTACGCCACCCCCACCCCCAGAGAACCGCGAGAGCCTGGTGGTGAACTACGAGGACCTGGCGGCCCGGGAGCACGTGCTGGCCTACTTCCTGCCCGAGGCGCCCGCCGAGCTGCTGCATATCTTCGACGAGGCGGCCCTGGAGGTGGTGCTGGCCATGTACCCCAAGTACGACCGCATCGCCAGCCGCATCCACGTGCGCATCTCCCACCTGCCGCTGGTGGAGGAGCTGCGCTCGCTCCGGTGAGCGCCCCCGACTCCCGCCATGGGTCCTCTGACGCCCCGCCCCATCCTGACGCCCCGCCCTGACGCCACCCCCGCCCCCCGCAGGCAGCTGCACCTGAACCAGCTGATCCGCACGAGCGGCGTGGTGACCAGCTGCACGGGCGTCCTGCCCCAGCTCAGCATGGTCAAGTACAACTGCAACAAGTGCGGCTTCGTGCTGGGGCCCTTCTGCCAGTCCCAGAACCAGGAGGTGAAGCCGGGATCCTGCCCCGAGTGCCAGTCAGCCGGCCCCTTTGAGGTCAACATGGAGGAGGTGAGCATGGGCCAGCACCGGGACGGGAGGCAGGGCTTGGGTGGACGCTGGCCAGCCCTTGAGGTGGTCCAGATGCTTCCGTCTGAAACTTCAGCATTTACAGCTCTCTCGCAAATGGGAAGATCTGGAGAACTGCTCCCGCTCCCCTAGAGCCCCGCCCACAGTAAGGCCCGGCCCGCGTCCTGACTTCCTGGGACCCTTCTCTCTGGCCTCGCGCAGGGTCGTAATTGCCCGAGACACCAATGTGCCATCTGCAAGGGGGCCCTGCTCGAAGGCTCTGGGCCTTAAGCGCCTGGACACATAACGCACGGCTTTGTCCATGTTTGGGGGCCATCATGACCCCTGTGTGAGGCACACACCTCTCCACTGTCTGCTGCCATGAGTGTCAGGCTGATCCCTCACTGCTCCACAAATCTGAGAAGCGCCCCAGCTGGAGTGGCCTTGGCAGGGCATGCCTGGCAGCCCGCGGCCAGAGTCAGACCTGTTCTAAGTGGAGCCTGCTGTGAGCTGGCAAGGGCGGCCGCAGGCGGGGCTCCGGGTGAGCCCCCGCCTCTCCCAGAGCCCCCGCCCCGGCCCCTCGCTGTATGGTTCCCCCGTCTCACACGTTGCACTGGGCGCCTCTTGCCCAGGAGTGGAGATGCAGGCTCTGCGTGCAGGGACAGGAGCTGGTGGAGGAGTGGTGCTCACAGTAGAGTTTCCAGAGGGCCTGCTCGGTGCCCAGGGCGGGCGTGTGCTAGTGGCTCTTCATCGCCCCGTGGGGGCAGGTGCTGTTGTCGGTCGTGTTTGGCCGATGAAGTGACAGCAGGTCGTCCGGCTAGGAGGTGGCCCACAGGGTTAGCACTCAGGCCTTTTGACCGGAGCATGTGCGTTTAGCTGCTGTCACGTGGCTCTTCTGGATGGTAGTGAGATGGGGGACGTTAGACTGCACACACAGTGCTGCCCCGTGACCCTGAGAGCAGGCTCACCTCCAGTGTGACTCTTCCCGGGCGCTGGTCTGATGCTTTTCCCGTGACCGGACTTCCCCGGGTGGCCGCACCTGCAGCGTTCACACCCCACCTCACGGGGCAGCACGGGGGAGCCTCTTCCGCCAGTGTCGCTCAGCTCAGGCCACAGAGCAGTCTGGCTGCTGTGGCCACACACGCGGGCTGAGCTGCAGGCCCAGGGTGGGCGCTGCATCTGCGGAGGGAGGCGTCCAGAGGGCGGGCGGCCGGAGCAGAGGTGGGGTGGGGCGCTGGTGCCCGCAGCTCCCTGCCCTCTCTGGTCCTGTGTCTCTTAGTCACTAGTGAGAGTAACAAGCTGCACTCCTTGCTTGGGGTCGCGGTCCAGTCGGTGACGAGAGCCGGTGCTCAGACCCCAGCCTCCGCCCCTGGGCAGGACGGGCCCTGAGACTGCGTCTGTCCCATGCAGACCGTCTACCAGAACTACCAGCGCATCCGG